>NC_047046.1:70351342-70951342 GCF_011762595.2 Tursiops truncatus
CAAACAGTGGTCACCCATACTTATTATTAATATACTCTTCTATCTTCTAGAAGGCTTTTCCTACCTGGGGATTTATTTTTTCTTTTTGAGAGAGAGAGAAGTGTATGTGTGTGCATGCAAATCTGTGTGTGTGTGTTGTGTATGCCGTGCAGGTATTGAGAGATAGTATAGCTGTTCTCAGATGTTTCCTCTGTGCCTCACCATCCCTCATAGCTTTCAAAACATGAAGCAAGAATGTGTATCCTTTTTTTTTTTGCTTTCTGATTTACCTTTTCTTTTTTTCTTTCTGATTTATCACCTCCTACCTTGAGATAAGGAGAACAAAAAGGCTTAATTTCTTGAATAGAGAGAAGATGATGGAGGGAAAATGTGAGACCATGAGAAGAATGACAAAATTATATTAAAACTATGATTCAGGTGAATAGACCTTTTCTATTTCTTTATCTGTTGCCCATCACAAAATTAACATTTTATAATTGTGGTTTCACTAAATATATATTTAAAAAACCATTACAAGCACATATCTTGAGAACAAAAATATGATTTCATGGAAAATCAGGCCTATATGACATCAAAAGGTAACTGGGTACAGAGATGCTGTCTTGGAAACCACCTAGCATTGTGATTAAGTAATTAGCTGCCCCCTCTTCACTAGTGTATTCTGAAAAATACATTAACACTTCAAAAGTCGGCATGATTTTAAGCCAAGTTATTCTAAAAATAATTATAGATATATTTTTAAAAGGTTTCAAATGCTCTCTTGTATTTTTCAAAAGATGTGTAGATTAATTCCACGTAAAATAAGAGGTGGAAATATACATAAAAGGTTAAATAATAGCATCAGGCAGAATATGTTAGAATGCCAAGTGAATGGTGTACACTATGTTTCTCAAACTAAAGCCTAAGAAACCTTGACATCCACAATTTCTTTGAGAAATTTTGAATTTTATTTAGTTATTCCAGTACTTGAATTTACATTTATGTTTACAAATGCATTTCTTCTGGGTGAAGGTCAACTGACAGCACAGCTCACCATATAAATGCAGGTTTCATAAAAGTCCCAATGGAGAAAACTAGTGCAAGAATTGAGTCTTGAAATATACCATAATATTGTCATGAGAACTCAAAAAGACTGAAGAAACTCTAGCAGGATTTCATCTTCACTGAGCCATAAGCATATGAGGGCGAATTTTTCCATTTCTGACTCCAGTCATCATTGGATTAGGTACCCATTTAATGCGGATTTTCATAACATCGTCATCTTAACCTTATTTCCAAGTGAACAAGTCAGCTTTGCAGAGATATCAAGCGACACTCCATTAAAGTTGATGTTTGAGGATTGCTCATTATCAGAGTTTTGGTTAAGTATGAGACTTCATTGTCCTCGATTATCGAATAAAGCCTTGACGTTACAAATGCCAGTTTAGTTGTACGTAAAAAGACATTATCTGTATTAATAATTACTAAAGTTAAAACACAAAAGCATGTTTAAATTAAAACTAAGGCTTCATTTCTCCCCCATGATTAAACCCCACGTCAAAGGTTTAGTTTCAGTGAAACAACATAATCCATCACATTTATATTCATACTGTCAAATTGAATTTTATTGACCATGTGGTTTGGGTGATATAGTTTCATTGATGCTAAAAACACAAGGATGAATGAGAGGGCTTGGTGCAGTGCTGGCACACGAAAAGCATTCAGTAAAGACTATCTGTCATTATTTTGTGGTAATTTATAGCAGGTTTTATTTTAGTACATGTCTATGGAATATTATTATTATATCTCTTTTAGGGTAGCACTGAGGTCCACAATCTTTTCTTTAAAAGGTCTGTAGACAGTGCTCAAATGTAATAAACCCTAAGTTGGAAAGTAACTGCCAGACGTTCATTAGTGACCAGGGGGCTTCCTGGAAGACATCAAAAAGCTGCCTCATTATTATGACCAAAAGTTAAAATTGTGGCACAGAAAACTAAAGTGCCTTATCTAAGCCCATTCATCAAGGCAATAGAAGAGCCTCTTAGATTTTTAGTTCCCAGCTCTAGGACTATGTGTTCTTTCTTTCTCCCTTGTCACTGAACCCCAAGAATAAATAGTACTTATTCTTTTGTCTTTACGTAATGTTTCTGGAAGCAAATAACAGTTGATTATATTTAGCAAACAGTACTTCTTACTGTATTTTGATATAATAATTCTTTTCAATTTGCTTTGGAAATTGACAATTATGATGACATTGAATAGAGGTTAGAGGACACATTGATTATCAGGGTAACCTACATATTTACATGAATGCCAGTTTTGATGAAGCATCAGACTCTTATTTGACATATACATTATGTCAGTTGTGAACTTGAAGACCATGTTTCTGTGGAAATGATGACAGAATAGCTTGCAATCTGCTTACCAAAAAAAAAAAATTGCATTTTTTAAAAAACAAGAAGTGGGGCTTCCCTGGGGGCACAGTGGTTGAGACTCTGCCTGCCGATGCAGGGGACATGGGTTCGAGCCCTGGTCTGGGAAGATCCCACATGCCACGGAGCAACTAGGCCCATGAGCCATAACTACTGAGCCTACGCGTCTGGAGCCTGTGCTCCGCAACAAGAGAGGCTGTAACAGTGAGAGGCCTGCGCACCGCGATGAAGAGTGGCCCCCGCTTGCCGCAACTAGAGAAAGCCCTCGCACAGAAACGAAGACCCAACACAGACAAAAAATAAATTAATTAATAAAAAAAACTAAAACAAAAAAAAAAAACCAAGAAGTGTATCATACCTGTTTATTTTTTTTAATTAATTAATTTATTTATCTTTGGCTGTGTTGGGTCTTCATTGCTGCGCGCGGGCTTTTTCTTTAGTTGCGTTGAGCGGGGTCTACTCTTCGTTGTGGTGCTTGGCCTTCTCATCGCGGTGGCTTCTCTTGTTGCGGAGCATGGGCTGTAGTGCACGGGCTCAGTAGTTGTGGCTCGCGGGCTCTAGAGTGCAGGCTCAATAGTTGTGGCACATGGGTTTAGTTGCTCTGCGGCATGTGGGATCTTCCCGGACCAGGGCTTGAGCCCATGTCCCCTGCATTGGCAGGCGGATTCTTAACCACTGCACCACCAGGGAAGTCCCTATCATACCTGTTTAAAAGCTACATAGACGCCACATTTTAAAGGAAATCTATATATGTGCTTAAAAAGAAATTACACATAAAATAAAAGCTGTGAAGTACAATCATAGTGACTGGAGATTTCCATTTAAAAATCATAACACAGCAAAGATTGGCTACAAAAACTGGGAAGATTTGCCTCCCAGCAATAAAGAAGTAATTTGAAACAAAATAGGCACAAAAGCAATGGTTGCTGAATCTTTCTTTTCCGAGCTATTTAGCAATATATCGGAGATGGCCTTTCATGTACAAGGTGAATTAATCGGGATTGGGACCTTTAAAAGATATAGATATGAGTGTGTGTGTGTGTGTGTGTGTGTGTGTGTGTGTGTGTTTACATACATGTGTATATGTACATATACACAAGTATATGTGTGTATATAAATAACATGCACACACATATACATATGTGTATATCTATCTCTCTGTGCATATAGATAAATAGATTAGATAGAAATGGCAAAATTGGTCTTCTTTTAGGAGCTAAAAATCTACTTGGAGAAATGAGATTGATACATAAAGCAAAGGTAAAAAATTCAAAATGAGATATAACTACAAATTGTAGCTCCGTTGCCTCTAAGCCCTCCAACTTCTGGGTCATACTTCCCTTTCCATATCCCAACACCACTGAGAGTTGTTTAGAGAAGTGGAGGGAAGAAACTTCTTTCAGGTACTCCACATTCCTGAATTCCTTATCCCTGGTCTTTATCCTTCCTTTGTCTGCTGTCTTCTCTGTACCCACCACCCGCCCTCAAAGCCCATGAGTCATTCCCAGGGTATCAAATGACACTGGTCTTCAGGTCTCTCCTACTCTCTTACTCTGTCTCTCCCACTCTCCCCTTCTTTCTGTGTGCTAATGTCCTTCTCTGCACATCCTCTCTGTAGCCAGGGAAACCCACATCTACTCCCTCTACTGAGTTGGAACTCATTTCCCTGTTATCTGTGTCTCCATCCCAGAGGAGGTTGCCATTTAGATCCTGACCCATGGCCATGATTTCGTAGATCATCCTCCCTCTGTATTCAGCTCCTGTCCCACCTCTTCTTTTGAAGGTCTCTCTTTCAGTATTCCCCAAATTTTCATTTCTCAGAACATGACTGGGGAGTGGGGGGAGGCAGAAAAATTATTATTATTTCATCCGACAGAACAATTGTCTGCATAATAAAGGCTGTCTCAACTGCTTTCATGCCAGACAAAACCCTGTGTCCCAGCTTTGTCTAACAGTTCTTTAAAGTGTTTTCCCAGAGGCGTGTATCCCAAAGTGGAATTCTGCTATTCTCCTGAAGCACAGAGTTAGCATTTATTTTCTAATAAATATTAGTATTGTATTTTTCTAATAAAGGTTAGTATTGTAATAGACTCTAGGAGCAGTACAGTATTCTGTATATTTTGTTGCTAGTGAATAAAAAATTCTGAACATAGAGTTGGAGTGAGGTGGGAACAGACTTGGATGCACAGGGAGGATTCAGATGGTGGGGAACCTTTGAAGGCCAGACAGAAATGTTTTGTTTGGGTATAAATTCTTCTTTGACTCATGGAATATTCATCATTGTATTGATTAATTTCTAGAATTTTGGAAATTTTCTAGTGTTTTTTAAATTTTGATTTCTAGCATAATTCCACTGTGGTCAGACAACATACTTTGTTCTCAGTATTATGAAATTTGTTGTTATTTGTTTTTATTACCCAGCATGTGGTAAATTTTAGTGAGTACTACATGTATACTCAAAAAGAACATATATTCTGCAGTCATTTGTTTTATCGTTCTATATATGCCTAATAGATTGAACGCATTAATCTTATGGTTTACATCTTTGATGTACTTACTCATTATCTTGTCTGCTTGTTTTGTGTTACTCAGAAAGATACGTTAAAATCTCTTGATTCGTTTATTTCTATTGTAAGCTTCATTCCAATTGCAGGGATATGAAAAAGGTGAAAAATGTATGGGACTTGGAATCAATGAAATATGGGAAAATACTACCTATCTGGACATCTGAATAGTGTGTAGACTTTAAACCCAATAGAATAATAAGAGAATTTGAGTACATTCTGCGCAGTGGCTAGAATGGGAAGATGCCAAGATGTCTAGGGTTGAGTGTAAGTTTTTTGGTGCGGGGGGAGTAGATAGGGACACCACAGAAAGGAACCTTGGGTTTCCTTTAACTACCCTTTGAGCCAAGAGCAACCCCCAACCAGCTCACTCACTGCTTCCTCCACTGAAGTTCTCACCTGCAAGCCCTTTCTAGGGCAAGGAGTCTCAACCTGGGGTTACGTGGACACTCTAATTTATGAGTTTCAGGGGGCCCCCCAATGACCTCAAAAGCAGGTACAAGAGTGTGTGTTCATACGAATATGGGCATTTATGTGGGGAGAAGCCCCATCCCCTCCCCAGATTATCCTAATTCTCTGTCACGCAAAAGCAAGTAAGGACCGCTGCTCTGGAGCCAACGGAACTTTTCACACAGAACCCACTCAACCCAGACAAGAGGACAAGGGAGGGCACAGAAAGGCACAAAGCCCAAGGGCCAGTCCCTCTTCCCTGAACCCCACCACCCCTCAATAGCCAGCCTAACTCTTCTAGATGTCTTTACATAACTGTTGAAAGAATATCAACAATCCCCCCGTCCTACACTGAAGCATTAATTTCCCACCATTTTTAAGAATGAATATTATGAGTAAAATGTCTTTGCAATTTTGCTGTCTCATTGGCCGTTTACCAAATCTCTCTCCCCTCTACTCCCCGGTTCTCTCCTGAAGACAAGGTGAGCGACAGAGGATGAAGGAGCATACATAACTCAAAAAAGAAGCTTCCCCTCTTTTCAGGGGCTTCTGACTGAGGCTGGTCCCCATGCTCTGTGATGTGTATGTTCCACACGCCAGGTGCTCTGCAGCTTCTGGACCGTGTAAGAGTCCTTTGACTCAAGAGTGTTTTTCAATCCTGCATACATTTCTGCTATGGCAACAGTCCTAAAGACATGGCGTGAGGTTTATCCTGGGCTGTGACCTCATGCTTTTCTTCACGTTGTATTTATAAACATTTCAGGATGACAGTTGACCTCAGGGTCATACACAGGAGGAAGACTGTTGTGCAAGAAGACTCAGAAACAGGAAAGACTAATTCAAGTTCAGTGGCCTTCCCCAGGTGTACATCTTCTGCATCTCAGGCATAAAAAGCTGGATTAGCTGACTGTTTTCCACAAAGAAATCGAAAAAAACCAATGTGCTGAAGACATCTACAAGGCTTAGTAGAAGTCAGGAAAAAAACCCAAAAAACTAAAAACACTTTCTTTGGTAGGGTCATGTAGAAATCCAATCTAAAATATCCCCAGTGTAAGGGTACTTTTTAACCCAACAAATGTGGAAATATTATACAGCTTTTTCAATATAGGTGAGGGGAAGTCTGCAGGGGTGATTTCAGGGAACAATTTCTTATACTTTAAAAATAGCTTCAGGGCTTCCCTGGTGGCGCGTGGTTGAGAGTCCGCCTGCCGATGCAGGGGACACGGGTTCATGCCCCGGTCCGGGAAGATCCCACGTGCCACGGAGCGGCTGGGCCCGTGAGCCATGGCTGCTGAGCCTGTGCGTCCAGAGCCTATGCTCCGCAACGGGAGAGGCCACAACAGTGAGAGGCCCGCATACCGCAAAAAAAAAAAAAAAAAAAAAAAATAGCTTCAAGGAAGAGATAGTCTCTGCCATCCCGCCAGCATTTCTAGTTATTGATGCGTAAAGATGTGATGCATGGAGCTATAGCAGTCATCATGTGATGATGAGGAGAACTAACAAACATACAGATGGCACAGCAGAAAGACAGAAAGAACCTCGATCTTTATTACACTTTAAATGACTGAATAAACCAACCCTTAAACTTTTCTCCTTCTGCAATTCTTGTCATGTGAAATTACAGGGTTTTTAAAAATATGTTTATTTGTTTGGCATAAGATTAAATTTATGCAGACTTGAAAAAAGCATTTTCCAACTTTTTTTTACTGAAGTATAGTTGACTTACAATATTATATTAGTTTCAGGTGTACAACATAGTTTATAGATTATACTCCATACAAAGTTATTATAAGATATTGACTATATTCTTTGTGTGGTATATTATATCCTTATAACTTACTTATTTTATACCTAGTAGTTTCTACCTCTTAATCCCCTTCACCTATTTTGCCTCTCCCCTACCACCTCCCCTCAGATAACTACTAGTCCTCTGTATCTGTGAGTCTGTTTCATTATATTTGTTGGTTTGTTTTATTTTTTAAATTCTACATATAAGTGAAAACATACAGTGTTTGTCTTTCTCTGTCTGACTTATTTCACTAAGCATAATACCTTCCAGGTCCATTCACTTTATCTTAAAATACAAAATTTCATTCTTTTTTTTATAGCTGAGTAATACCACATCTTCTTTATTCATTCATCTGTTGATGGACACTTAGGTTGCTTCCATATCTAGACTATTGAGAATAATGCTGCTTTGAGTATTGGGGTGCATATATCTTTTTGAATTAGCATTTTTGTTTTCTTCAGGTATATACCCAGGAGTGGTATTGCTGGATAGTATGGTAGTTCTATTTTTAGTTTTTTGAGAAACCTCCATACTGTTTTCCACAGTGGCTGCACCAATTGATATTCCCACCAACAGTGCACAAGGGTTCTCTTTTGTCCACATCCTCACCAACACTTGTTATTTCTTGTCTTTTTGATGATAGCTGTTCTGACAGGTGTGAGGTGGTACCTCATTATAGTTGTGATTTGATCAGGGCATTTCCCTGATGACTATTGACATTGATCATATTTTCACGTGCCTGTTGGCCGTCACTATGTCTTCCTTGGAAAATTATCTATTCAGGTACTCTGCCCATTTTTAAAAGGGTTGTCTGATTTTTAAGATATTGAGTTCTTTATATATTTTTGAGTATTAAACCTTTATCAGACATATCATTTGAAAATACCTTCTCCTGTTCAGTAGGTTGCCTTTTTGTTTTGTTGATGGTTTCCTTTTTTGTGCAAAGTTTTTTTATATTTGTTTGTCTTTGTTTAAGTGGGTTGAGTTGGGCTTTCTTCTAAGAGTAATTAAAACCTTCCAAAATGGTTCAGTAATATGGTGCAAGTAATTTCCAAATGGTTGTACCAATTCTTACCCTATCAGCAATACGTTGATATCTCAGTTTCACTGTAATCTTAATTGAGGTTGTGTGCAACCTCAGCAGTATCCCTATGTGTGTGTGTTTGTGTGTGTGTGCACACATGCATACTGATGGAGTATATATATTTAACTTTTACTAAATTAAATCCCCCCCACTCCAGATCTTCTTATCCCATCTCTGTGAATGCACCTCTACCCACTTAGGTGCCCGAACCTGAAACTTGGGCATCTTCCCTAACTATTCCTTTCCCTTTACCTCCTTGATTTAATCAGTTTCCAAATCATCACACTTTCATTTGATATTTTGATATTTTTTTTACCCCATCCCTAACACCTCATCTTATTCACTCATCCTTTCTTCTGAATTCCTAAAACAGTCTCCTAACAGGTCTCCCCTGCTGGTCCTCTCAACCCCGCTTCCAACCCACCTTCGACACTTCTTTCAAGCCATCTTGGATGGATGCAGGTCTTATCATGTCACTCCCTTCTTGAAATCCGTAACTGAGAATGTGATCTGGATTCTCACTTGGCATTTAAGGCACCATATACCCACCCCTTCAGTTCCTTTCCCTCCTATTCTGTTCTCCCACCATCTTTAATTACGAACAGCTGCCAAAGCACCATGTCATGTCGGATCTCCTCCTTTTGAGCAGTTTTCTCTTTCTAGAATGCCCTCACCTTTACTCCTTTTGCTAATTGCTTAAAAAGTCAACTTGGATATTACTTTCCCAGAATGCATTTTGCCCCTCCCCTTCATCTGGGCCACCTCTGCACTTATCGCCGTAACTGCCTTTTCATTTACTAGATTTTGAGCAGGAATTATGCTTTATTGCCTAACACATACTAATAATCGCACTAATTATAACAGTGTCAGCATTTACAGCATGAAAGTAGTGATTGCATAGCTGCTTCTTATATATTTAATTTAACTGATTAAGTTATTTGATTTAACTCTCATATCTACCTTATCAGGTAAGCTACTACTATGATAATTCTACTCGTTTTATATATGGGAAATGGAAGTACAGCAGGATGAGGGAATTTTCCCAAGTTCCACAGTCACTAAGAGACAGGGCAAGGATCTGCACTCAGGCAGTCTGACTCCAGAGACCATGTTTTTGTCCATGTTGATGGATGGCTTCTCGGGTTGCTTGATAAATGTCTGGTTCATGGAAGTTGGGGTGGGATGGGGAGTTTGGGAAGATGCTCCTGACACTTCCAGCCCATGTGTACCTCTTAAAAGAGGCAGGATGGTTAGGCTGGTGTAGGGTCTCCTTCCCACTTACAGCTTTCTTCTCATGAGCCCTTTGATTCCACAAGGTGGTGTGTTATCTTCCTCTACTTGCTAATCCTTTGAAAGCTCACGGTTTCCTTTCTCAGGAAATAATCTATTATCGTTAAAAGCATAATAATAATAATGGTGATGATGATGATTCTTAACATTTATTAAATGTTTTAAAAAACTTTACCATTGGTAGTAGAATAAAGACTCCATCCTTTTGTCAAGAAGTTTTAAACAAGAAATCTTAGTGCATGCATTCATGTCATATAGGTGGCTACTCCCCACTGCTTGCTTGCAAGCTGCCCTCTTTAGGATTTTAAGATTTCTCCTGCTATAACCAGGACATAAAGACTGATTTGGTCTTTCTCTGACTAGCCCCAGCCCACCACTGCTGAAAACCTCTACTTAACTCTCCTTCCCACCACCACCCTCATCCCACACCCAGGGCAGCTGTGATGCAATGGAAAGGGAAACAGTCTAGGAGCTGGAAGACCTTGGTCATCCTTTAATAGCTGTGTTACCTTCGGGAAATCATTTAAACTTACTGAGCCACAGGTTCCACATCTTCTAAGTGAGAGTGACAATTACTTCTGCCTCACAAAGTCACCTCCTCTGGAGTGTCTTCTCTGACCCCAACATCTTGGGAGAGAATTAACCTCCCCTTCATTTTAGTGCTTAGCTATCTTGTTCAGACTGTGTGTGCCACACTCCATTGTAATTGTTTGTTAATTTATCTATACCATCTACTAGATTGTTAATGTCTCAAGAACAGGGACTGGGTCATGGTTGTCTTTGGGTCCCCCCTCCCTAGAGCACCTGTTGTACTGAATTTCCACAACTACCCCCATCTTTCTCTTGAGTTTCCCATGTGTAGTTTCCTTTCATCCTGAAAGCCATCCGTGACATCTGCTTGAATCTACAATCGCTTGAGTAAAACCGATGGGGTAACACACTAGGGACCCACTGATCTTAGACGGGAGACCAACAAAACATTTCTGGTCACAATGCTCAATCTTTGTCCCATCCATTAATAATAAAAAGGCCATCCTTCATCTAATGCTAATGAATATAGAAGGACTTCTGCTGATGATCCGGCTAAAATCTCTATGACATCATTCACGATGTTTTAATTTCTAAAGCAGAACTTGGACAGGGAGGTGAACTGTGGCTTGATTTTCAGTGGAATGGCTTTGAATGGAGAATTCAATGGAGATATATTACTGAGAGATGTCCAAGCTCATAGAGTTTGTGGTGATCAGTGATTCCTTGGCTATTACTCTTTCCCATCCCCTTCCTCATCTCATGGTCTATTATGGCCCAGGTGTCCAGAGACTAGCTTGGGCTGAATATTGTTTGGAATGTCAAAACAAGCATGCATATTTTAATGATTAAATTTATCCCTTTCTATGGGGATATTACTCATCTGGATATTTTCACCTCAGAGTGTGAGGAAATGGAGCTTGGAATGTGCACTTCCTATCATCAAAGAGAAGAGGAGAGAAAGAAGACGGTCTCACTGTCAGCAAGAGGAATTACTCCTACAGATGTGCCCTTTGACTCCCATTTCCTGCTCCCAGCCAAAGCTTTGGGGATTATGTTCAGGGAGATCTCCCTCCTCCTGTGAGGCCAGAGACTTTTCTAGTTATAAGGCTGTTGTGTGTGACATGTCTAGGCAAGTACGCAGCAAAACCACAGAGAAACAAGGGATGAAAGAAATAAAGTTGGGCAAACTCAAAAACGCCTTCTGCAGAAATTCTCTCAAGCTTGAGGTAAACATCTCCACCTACCCTCCTCCCTCTTCAATGGCACAGTTTATTTTCCCCTGTATTCTCCTTGTGGCAGGTCCTTCTACTACAGAGAAGGAGAAGCAGGTTGTCTTATAAGAGTGGCTTCTCCAAGTAGCAAAACTCTCTGAGTTCAGGACTGAAAGAGAGAAAGTGCCCCTTCCTGAGGGAGATGATCTCAACGGCAAGAAAGCAATGGCCCCAGTCACTTGAGGGTGCATGTACTTTCTCATTGGGTATGTTGAGAATAACCTTTCTTCAAAGCTGTACCCTGTGATCTTTGGATCTGGGCACCAGTCCAACCTAAGTCAGAGAGTGGACAGCTTCTGTCCGGTTTTTCCAGACAGACTTACAGGAAGGTTTCTTCCAAAGATTATTATCTTCCTCTTACCTATAATGAACCACATCTGAATCAGACTTCCATCAGCCAAGTTCCAAGCACCATCTTGACACGGAGGAGGCCCGTAAGTCCTCACAAATGATTCTCAGGCTTAGTTTGTGCAGCAATCTCATCCAGATTCCAGCAAAGAGGAATTGGCAGGGCATGAATAAGGGCAGAAGGTAATTGAGGAGCTGGGGCTGGTTTTAAGGCAGGACAGAGCCCAGCTCCACGAGATGAGCTGGAAGGAATTTGCTGTCTGTGCCAGATGTCATAAAGAGCTGCAGAGCTGGTCGAGCTCTCTAGTGCTCAGGAGCAAATCAGATGAACTGCGACTGCGGCTCTGCTACAGACCGTGAGCTAGTGCGGGCTCTACCCCCGCAAGCCAGCGCCACGGGCACCGGAGCCGGCAGTGGGAGATGAGGAGAGCCGACACAGCGAATGCCTAGTGCCAGGAGGGAGAGACTAAAGGGGCTCCAGAGTGAATGCACCCTTCAACAGCTGTGTTTCCAAGCTCATCACCGTCGGGCGAGTTGGGGGTGCTAATTGTGGAGCTGGAGAGCTGTTAAAATCAGACCAGATATAAAAGGAGATACTTAGACCAGTGTCTGCAGTTGAATAGACACAAAACCATTATATTGGGAGAAGAAATAAAAAGAAAGCAAAAAAGCCATGAGAGAATGAAGGAAGCTGGTTGGTTGATCCCTCCTCTGGTACCTCAGCAACTTGTCCATACTATTTTGATAGCCTTTATCCCATAGTGATAACGTAATGAAAAGAATCTCCGTTGTTTACTGAGCTGTTACTATGTGCAAGCACTGTTACGGGAATTTGATATGCATCATTTCACTTCATCCAGACTCAAAAAGGTTAAGTGTCTTTCCCAAAGATATATAAGTGTGTGTATGTGTGTGTGTGTACATACAGTAACTATTGAATGCCCATCAGGTTTCAAATCCCATTCTCCCTAACGTCAAAGCCATTATGCCGTAAAATTATTTTATTTTAAAAGCAGATACTGAGGAGCTTCAAGATGGAGGAAGAGTAAGACGTGGAGATCACCTTCCTCCTCACAAATATATCAGAAATACATCTACATGTGGAACAGCTCCTATAGAACACCTACTGAACGCTGGCAGAAGACCTCAGACCTCCCAAAAGGCAAGAAACTCCCCACGTACCTGGGTAGGACAAAAGAAGAAAGAAAAAACAGAGACAAAACAATAGGGATGGGACCTGCACCAGTGGGAGGGAGCTGTGAAGGAGGAAAGGTTTCCACACACTAGGAGCCCCTTCGCGGGCAGAGACTGCGGCTGGTGGAGGGGGGCGAAGGAGAGCACAGCCACAGGGCTGCGGAGGACAAAGCGGAGAGATTCCGGCACAGAGCATCGGTGCCAACCGGCACTCACCAGCCCGAGAGCCTCGTCTGCTCACCCGCCGGGGTGGGCGGGGCTGGGAGCTGAGGCTCGGTCTTCCGTCGGATCGCAGGGAGAGGACTGGGGTTGGCGGCGTGAACACAGCCTGCAGGGGGTTAGTGCACCACGGCTAGCCGGGAGGGAGTCCGGGGAAAAGTCTGGACCTGCCAAAGAGGCAAGAGACTTTTTCTTCCCTCTTTGTTTCCTGGTGCGCGAGGAGAGGGGATTAAGAGTGCCGCTTAAAGGAGCTCCAGAGACGGGCGCGAGCCGCGGCTCTCAGCGCGGACCCCAGAGACGGGCATGAAACGCTAAGGCTGCTGCCGCCGCCACCAAGAAGCCTGTGTGCGAGCCCAGGTCACTCTCCACACCTCCCCTCCCAGGAGCCTGTGCAGCCCGCCACTGCCAGGGTCCCGTGACCCAGGGACAACTTCCCCGGGAGAACGCATGGCGCACCTCAGGCTGGTGCAACGTCACTCCGGCCTCTGCCGCCGCAGGCTCGCCCCGCACTCTGTGCCCCTCACTCCCCCCGGCCTGAGTGAGCCAGAGCCCCCATAGCAGCTGCTCTTTTAACCCTGTCCTGTCTGAGCGAAGAACAGACGCCCTCAGGCGAACTACACACAGAGGCGGGGCCAAATCCAAAGCTGAACCCCAGGTGCTGTGCGAACAAAGAAGAGAAAGGGAAATCTCTCCCAGCAGCCTCAGGAGCAGCGGATTAAATCTCCACAATCAACTTGATGTATCCTGCATATGCAGAATACCTGAATAGACAGCGAATCATCCCAAATTGAGGAGGTGGACTTTGGGAGCAACGATATATATATATATATATATTTCCCTTTTTCTCTTTTTGTGAGTGTGTATGTGTATGCTTCTGTGTGAGATTTTGTCTGTATAGCTTTGCTTTTACCATTTGTACTAGGGTTCTGTCTGTCCTTTTTTTTTTTTTTTTTTTAAGTATACTTTTTAGCGCTTGTTATCATTGGTGGGTTTGTTTCTGGTTTGGTTGCTCTCTTTTTTATATTACTTTTATTATTTTTTTCTTTGGAATAATTATTTTTTATTTTAATAACTTTATTTTATTTTTCTTTCTTTCATTTTTTCTCTCATTTATTCTGAGCCGTGTGGATGATAGGGTCTTGGTGCTCCAGCCAGGCATCAGCACTGTGCCTCTGAGGTGGGAGAGCCAAGTTCAGGACACTGGTCCACAAGAGACCTCCCAGCTCCATGTAATATCAAACGGTGAAAATCTCCCAGAGATCTCCATCTCAATGCCAAGACCCAGCTCCACTCAATGACCAGCAAGCTATAGTGCTGCACACCCTATGTTAAACAACTAGCAAGACAGGAACACAACCCCACCCATTAGCAGAGAGGTTGCCTAAAATCATAATAAGGCCACAGACACCCCAAAACACACCACCAGACGTGCACCTGCCCACCAGAAAGACAAGATCCAGCCTCATCCACCAGAACACAGGCACTAGTTTCCTCCACCACGAAGCATACACAACCCACTGAACCAACCTTAGCCACTGGGGGCAGACACAAAAAACAACAGGAGCTACAAACCTGCAGCCTGCAAAAAGGAGACCCCAAACACAGTAAGTTAAGCAAAATGAGAAGACAGAGAAACACACAGCAGATGAAGGAGCAAGGCAAAAACCCACCAGACCTAACAAATGAAGAGGAAATAGGCAGTCTACCTGAAAAAGAATTCAGAATAATGGTAGTAAACATGATCCAAAATCTTGGAAATAGAATGGAGAAAATACAAGAAACGTTTAACAAGGACCTAGAATAACTAAAGAGTAAACAAACAGTGATGAACAACACAATAAATGAAATGAAAAATTCTCTAGAAGGAATCAATAGCAGAATAACTGAGGTATAAGAATGGATAAGTGACCTGGAAGATAAAATAGTGTAAATAACTACTGCAGAGCAGAATAAAGAAAAAAGAATGAAAAGAATTGAGTACAGTCTCAGACACCTCTGGGACAACATTAAACGCACCAACATTCGAATTATAGGGGTCCCAGAAGAAGAAGAGAAAAAAAAAGGACTGAGAAAATATTTGAAGAGATTATAGTTGAAAATTTTCTTAATATGGGAAAGGAAATAGTTAATCAAGTCCAGGAAGCACAGAGAGTCCCATACAGGATAAATCCAAGGAGAAACACACCAAGACACATATTAATCAAACTATCAAAAATTAAATACAAAGAAAAAAATACTAAAAGCAGCAAGGGAAAAACAACAGATAACACACAAGGGAATCCCCATAAGGTTAACAGGTGATCTTTCAGCAGAAACTCTGCAAGCCAGAAGGGAGTGGCAGGACATACTTAAAGTGATGAAAGGGAAAAACCTACAACCAAGATTACTCTACCCAGCAAGGATCTCATTCAGATTTGACATTTGATTTCTCATTCAGAGAAACTAAAACCTTTACAGACAAGCAAAAGCTGAGAGAATTCAGCACCACTAAACCAGCTTTACAACAAATGCTAAAGGAATTTCTCTAGGCAGGAAACAGAGGAGAAGGAAAAGACCTACAATAACAAACCCAAAACAATTAAGAAAATGGTAATAAGAACATACATATCAAAACTTACCCTAAATGTAGATGGATTAAATGCTCCAACCAAAAGACATAGACTGGCTGAATGGATACAAAAACAAGACCCATATATATGCTGTTTACAAGAGACCCACTTCAAACCTAGGGACACATACAGACTGAAAGTGAAGGGATGGAAAAAATATTCCATGCAAATGGAAATCAAAAGAAAGCTGGAGTAGCAATTCTCATATCAGACAAAATAGACTTTAAAACAAAGACTATTACAAGAGACAAAGAAGGACACTACATAATGATCAAGGGATCAATCCAAGAAGAAGATATAACAACTGTAAATCTTTATGCACCCAACATAGGAGCACCTCAATACATAAGGCAAATACTAACAGCCATAAAAGGTGAAATCGACAGTAGCACAATCATAGTAGGGAACTTTAACACACCACTTTCACCAATGGACAGATCATCCAAAATGAAAATAAATAAGGAAACACAAGCTTTAAATGATACATTAGACAAGATGGACTTAATTGATATTTATAGACATTCCATCCAAAAACAACAGAATACACTTTCTTCTCAAGTGCTAATGGAACATTCTCCAGGATAGATCATATCTTGGGTCACAAATCAAGCCTTGGTAAATTTAAGAAAATTGAAATCGTATCAAGTATCTTTTCCGACCACAATGCTATGAGACTAGATATCAATTACAGAAAAAAATCTGTAAAAAATACAAACACATGGAGGCTAAATAATACACTACTGAATAACCAAGAGATCACTGAAGAAATCAAAGAGGAAATCAAAAAATACCTAGAAATAAACAATGAAAACACGACAACCCCAAACCTATAGGATGCAGCAAAAGCAGTTCTAAGAGGGAAGTTTATAGCAATACAGTCCTACCTTAAGAAACAAGAAACATCTCAAATAAACAACCTAACCTTACACCTAAAGCAATTAGAGAAAGAAGAACAGAAAAACCCCAAAGTTAGCAGAAGGAAAGAAATCATAAAGATCAGATCAGAAATAAGGAAACAATAGCAAAGATCAATAAAACTAAAAGCTGATTCTTTGAGAAGCTAAACAAAATGGATAAACCATTAGCCAGACTCATCAAGAAAAAAAGGGAGAAGACTCAAATCAATAGAGTTAGAAATGAAAAAGGAGAAGTAACAACTGACACTGCTGAAATACAAAGGATCATGAGAGATTACTACAAGCAGCTATATGCCAATAAAATGGACAACCTGGAAGAAATGAACAAATTCTTACAAATGCACAACCTTCCAAGACTGAATTAGGAAGAAATAGCAAATATGAACAGACCAATCACAAGCACTGAAATTGAAACTGTGATTAAAAATCTTCCAGTTGTGCTTCCCTGGTGGCGCAGTGGTTGAGAGTCTGCCTGCCGATGCAGGGGACACAGGTTCGTGCCCCGGTCTGGGAAGATCCCACATGCTGTGGAGCGGCTAGGCCCATGAGCCATAACCGATGAGCCTGCGTGTCCGGAGCCTGTGCTCCGCAATGGGAGAGGCCATAACAGTGAGAGGCCCGCGTACCGCAAAAAAAAAAAAATCTTCCAACAAACAAAAGCCCAGGACCAGATGGCTTCACAGACGAATTCTATCAAACATTTAGAGAAGAGCTAACACCTAACCTTCTCAAACTCTTCCAAAATATAGCAGAGGGAGGAACACTCCCAAACTCATTCTACGAGGCCATCATCCCCCTGATACCAAAACCAGACAAAGATGTCACAAAGAAAGAAAACTACAGGCCAGTATCACTGATGAACATAGATGCAAAAATCCTCAACAAAATACTAGCAAACAGAATCCAACAGCACATTAAAAGGATCATACACCATGATCAAGTGGGGTTTATCCTAGGATGCAAGGATTCTTCAATATATGCAAATCAATCAATGTGATACACCATATTAACAAACTGAAGGAGAAAAACCATATGATCATCTCAATAGATGCAGAGAAAGCTTTCGACAAAATTCAACTCCCAATTATGATAAAAACCCTGCAGAAAGTAGGCATAGAGGGAACTTACCTCAACATAATAAAGGCCATATACGACAAACCGACAGCCAACATTGTCCTCAATGGTGAAAAACTGAAAACATTTCCACTAAATTCAGGAACAGGACAAGGTTGCCCAGTCTCACCACTATTATTCAAGATAGTTTTGGAAGTTTTAGCCACAGCCATCAGAGAAGAAAAAGAAATAAAAGGAATCCAAATCAGAAAAGAAGTAAAGCTGTCACTGTTTTCAGATGACATGAGACTATACATAGAGAATCCTAAAGATGCTACCGGAAAACTACTAGAGCTAATCAATGAATTTGGTAAAGTAGCAGGATACAAAATTAATGCACAGAAATCTCTTGCATTCCTCTACACTTAAGATGAAAAATCTGAAAGTGAAATTAAGAAAACACTCCCACTTACCATTGCAACAAAAAGAATGAAATATCTAGGAATAAACCTACCTAAGGAGACAAAAGACCCTTATTCAGAAAATTATAAGACAGTAATGAAAGAAATTAAAGATGATAAAAACAGATGGAGAGATATAGCATGTTATTGGATTGGAAGAATAAACATTGTGAAAACGACTCTACTACCCAAAGCAATCTACAGATTCAATGCAATCCCTATCAAACTACCACTGGCATTTTTCACAGAACTAGAATAAAAAATTTCACAATTTGTATGGAAACACAAAAGACCCTGAATAGCCAAAGCAATCTTGAGAGAGAAAAACGGAGCTGGAGGAATCAGGCTCCCTGACTTCAGACTATATAATAAAGACAGTATGGTACTGGAACAAAAACAGAAATGTAGATCAATGGAACAGGATAGAAAGCCCAGAGATAAACCCACACACATATGGTCACGTTATCTTTGATAAAGGGGGCAAGAATATACAGTGGATAAAAGACAGCCTTTTCAACAAGTGGTGCTGGGTAAACTGGACAAGTACATGTAAAAGAATGAAATTAGCACACTCCCTAACACCATACACAAAAATAAACTCAAAGTGGATTAAAGACTTAAATGTAAGGCCAGACACTATCAAACTCTTAGAGGAAAACATAGGCAGAACACTCTATGACATAAATCACAGCAAGATCCTTTTTGACCCACCTCCTAGAGTAATGGAAATAAAAACAAAAATAAACAAATGGGACCTAATGAAACTTGAAAGCTTTTGCACAGCAAAGGAAACCATAAACAAGACCAAAAGACAACCCTCAGAATGGGAGAAAATATTTGCAAATGAAACAACTGACAAAGGATTAATCTCCAAAATTTACAAGCAGCTCATGCAGCTCAATAGCAAAAAAACAAACAACTCAATCCAGAAATGGGCAGAAGACCTAAATAGACATTTCTCCAAAGAAGATATACAGATTGCCAACAAGCACATGAAAAAATGCTCAACATCATTAATCATTAGAGGAATACAACTCAAAACTACAATGAGATATCATCTCACACCAGTCAGAATGGCCATCAAAAAATCTAGAAACAATAAATGCTGGAGAGGATGTGGAGAAAAGGGAACCCTCTTGCACTGTTGTTGGGAATGTAAATTGATATAGCCACTATGGAGAACAGTATGGACGTTCCTTAAAAAACTAAAAATAGAACTACCATACGACCCAGCAATCCCACTGCTTGGCATATACCCTGAGAAAACCATAATTCAAAAAGAGTCATGTACCACAATGTTCATTGGAGCTCTGTGTACAATAGCCAGGACATGGAAGCAACCTAAGTGTCCATTGACAGATGAATGGATAAAGAAGATGTGGCACATATATACAATGGAATATTACTCAGCCATGAAAAGAAACAAAATTGAGTTATTTGTAGTGAGGTGGATGGACCTAGAGTCTGTCATACAGAGTGAAATAAGTCAGAAAGAGAAAAACAAATACTGTATGTTAACACATATATATGGAATCTAAAAAGCAAACAAGCAAAAATGGTCATGAAGGACCTAGGGGCAAGGCGGGAATAAAGACACAGACCTACTAGAGAATGGACTTGAGGATAATGGGAGGGGCAAGGGTAAGCTGGGACAAAGTGAGAGAGTGGCATGGGCATATACACACTACCAAATATAAAATAGATAGCTAGTGGGAAGCAGCCACACAGCACAGGGAGATCAGCTCAGTGCTTTGTGACCACCTAGAGGCGTGGGATAGGGAGGGTGGGAGGGAGGGAGACGCAAGAGGGAAGAGGTATGGGGATATATGTATATGTATAACTGATTCACTTTGTTATAAAGCAGAAACTAACACACCATTGTAAAACAATTGTACTCCAATAAAGATGTTGAAAAAATAAAAATAAAAGCAGATCCTTTATAAGAATCTGTGAATTAATCAACTATGGCACTGATGGTAAAGAAAATAAAATTAACCAGTCACCCAGTTTGGAAATTTAAAAAAGAATTTTCCTGGGAACCAATGAAAGGGACATACAATGGCTGTATGGTCAGAGATTGAAGTTTTCCACTTTCTCTTTATATAATAGCCCTGGCAGACAGGTAATATGAAAAACATATTGCAGAAGGAATCTAGTCTTCTCTCAGATCACACGGTAGCAGCAGAGTTTGCTGAAAACAAATAATAATCTGGCAATAGGTAAATTCAGCCCCTCTCATCCTGGAGGACAGAATACACCAAGGGATCCATGAGTTTATCCTTTAAGGACTGACTTTATTTAAAGAAAAATCGAGGACAGAGGCATGGAGACAGTGATCATCCTCTTAGACAACACATGAGTTCATCAGATGCCACATCCCTCCATGTCACACTGTTCATTTGGTGGAATCATTTGAGATTGTTTTGGAAAGATAGATGAGCGTTCATACCATCTATAGAGGGGGAGACAGGCCCACTACTACCTTTTTTATTATAAAACTTCCAACAAGAAATACTGAAGCTAGGCTAGGGAAAAGAAATCAACTTTGAACACAAACAATGGGAAAAATCATTCCTGACAAGAGAAAAACGCCAGGCCCCTGCAGTCCTTTGCCCCTCTGTTTTCTTTTATTTATTTATTTATTTAATTTATTTATTTTTAACATCTTTATTGGGGTATAATTAGTGGTTGCCTAGGGCTGGAGGAGATGGGGAGTGACTGATGACGGGTCCAGGGTTTCTTTTCAAGGTGATAAATAGGTTCTGGAATTAGTGGTGTGCACTAATTTGGAATTAGTGGTGTGCACTTTGGTAGTGGTGTGCACCACTACCAAAGACAACGGTGCACTTCAGCTTTGTGACCCTAATCGGTCTGCACAACTTGTGAATATATTAAAAACCACTGAATTGTGGCTCAAAAGGGTTCTAAGGTATGTTAATAATATCTCAAAATAGTTTGGAGAAAAAAATCACATCATAGAGATTTGGATATATCATCAACACAATCATCACCATCATCATCATCACCACATCATCATCACCATCATCACCATCATCATCACCATCATCATCGTCATCACCATAATCATCACCATCATCACCATCATCATCATCACCACATCACCATCATCACCATCATCATCATCACCATCATCACCATCATCATCATCATCATCACCATCATCTCAAGTGTCACAGTGGAAACAGTGTGGTGGTGACCTATTTCCTGTACAACTATACGATTAGCATTTATTTCTTAATCACACATCACTGGTGATATATACTCAATTTTATGAACCACATAATAAATCAAATAATTAAACAATAAATAAATGATTGATTTAATTTTATTCATGAATGTGGTTACAAATTATTTGAAAGCAAGTGCCTACATCCATCCTCCATCCTTTCCACTTGTTTTATATCCCCGGTATCCAGCCCAGCACCGCTCATCCTCAGCACCTCGTATGCACTGGCTTACTGTTTGCTCAGGGTCTGGGTTACTGGTTAGTTTGTCCCAAGGCTACTATTATGGTATGATGTGTATTCCCACCACAGACCATGGAAAGACTGCCAGTCTGACTGTGGAATGAATTACAGGAATTTATACTATCTTTGGAGCCGCATCTTGTGAGTACACTTTAAATTCTGACCTCAAAGCGCTAAAGCTGAAGTTTAAATATTGTTCTGGGTTCAAAAAGCTACTTGATGGTGCCTAGGACTGTGGTTCACGAAGCTGGCTAGATTAGTTGTTGTTTGGGGGTTTAGGGTCCTTCATTGTCACCAAGGCCCAGAGCTGGGTACAACCACGTGATCTGGAGAATCACAACCGCTCTATCAGAGAAAAATCTGTCAGAAGGTCCCATCGGGAGACCGAGAAACGCCAAGTGCACATGTACAGACAGAAATGCCTAATTGGTTGTGATCCCAGAGGGTAAATGGCATAACAGCTCCCTCGGCTTCGTTTCCTGACCAAGACAGGCTTTAAAGCCCAAGAAAGACGTTAAAGGAATGGTGAGTGCTGCGCAATGACAAACTCATGGATTTAAATTGCATTTCGAGAAACTTCAGTGGTATCCTCAACTCCGTTTTCTTCTTTAGCATATTGTACTTGTTGATCTTCCTTTCCTTGTGCTTTCTATTATCAAAGTCACTTCAGCCACTCTCTCCTGTTTATTGTAATACACAGGGTCTGTTGTGCTTGGGAAATACCATGACGAGGTATCTGGTGATAGCTCTTCAACACCTTGGTGTGTCCTTAATACTGATTGTTAGTGGGGTCTTCCCTTGACCCCTTCCTACTCCTAAAATGGCCCGACGTGTCCCCAGTCCAAGAGCAGAAAGCTGTTGAGAAAGGACTAAAACCCAAGACCACAGGATATACTCACTGAGAATTCTTTTCCTCAGATTATTTTGGCATGCCTTGGAGAGACTCTTACTTAGCTCTGTGTCCAAGACTCTGGATTCTCTGTGGGTGAAAATAACCCTGGTGCAGGGGGAATGGCTGAGGTGTGCGTGATTGTGGGGTTGTGGGAAGTACTGATTCTCACAAAGCTGTGGCAGCCAGGAGATAGTCCCCAGATGTGTTCTGTGACCCCCCTGTGGTAAACTCAGTAAGAGATCGTGAAGGGATTTCTCTCTCCACTACCAAAGACAACGGTGCTCTTCAGCTTTGTGACCCTAATCGGCAATAACTAATTAGTGCTCCAACACCATGATGGAGAGAGAGGAGGCAGAGTTAGAGAACAAGGTGGTTGTCTAAAGTCCTTGACCTTGGACAAGTTGGGATGGGAATATGTCCCAAGTTTTTCCCGGCTTCCTGTTGCCCCCGCGAAAGTGTCCCTACTTCCTGTGTGGCGGCTTTGGTACAAGTCCTACTATCTCATTCAAGTCTGTAATAAAGTTCTGGGGGGGAAAAACATGGCGTTTTTATTTCTCTCTCTTTGCTCTCCAGTCAAGCCAGGAGCACTGGAGCACCAGAACAGCTCAGAAAAACATCCTTTTGCCAGGTTATTGAGAGCACATTTGGTATGCTAGCCTTCTCCTTCGTGTTTATTTTCAGGGTAGTGAAAAAATCACGGAAAAAACATCAGGGAAAATCGGTACATTTCAGTAATATTTCAATACATCTGCAAAAAGCAAACAGTTTAGAGTTTCTCCTGCCCTGTCTGAAGTTGGAAACTCTCACCACAGCGGGAAGCACAGCTATTTTGACTTGGCAAACCAAACCAAACAGCACGCACCTGCAACTGTACATCTCTGACGTGAATAACTGTGGCCAGAGGGTCAGTCTGTTCTCAGTTTTTCTTCCAGAAACCACATTCTTCAAATGGAGAGAAAACCACTGTTGGATTAAAGGAAATCCTTGCCATAGAGACTAAACACACAACTTTAATTAACTCATCATTTTCTAATTAGCATCCCCAGAGCCCTGTGCCTGGACAGCTTATGTGGCAGAATGTCCATCAAATTGTTCCAAACAGTTTTATGAAATAAAGTTTTGTTTTTATAAACATTTATTTTAGAAAGTTTGGAAAATACAGAAAACATTTTAAAAGGGGTGAATTATCCAAAACTTACCATTCCTAGAAAATCACTTAATCTTTGGTATATTTCTTTTCAGTCTTTATGTTTTAAATTTGCATTTTGTAGAGAGTTGAGACTGTTTCATCTGTAGAAGTGTCTTTCTGGCTTTTTTTCATTTAATATTTTTTTTTAACATCTTTATTGGGGTATAATTGCTTTACAATGGTGTGTTAGTTTCTCATTTAATATTTTATGTTAGGTATTTTATCATTTTAGTGCAAACTAAAATCACTGTTAATATCTGCATATTGCACTGAGTACAGGTACTGTAATTTACTTAATTGCTCCATTGTTGTTGAATTATTCCAAATTTTCCAAAATAATCTCAAAGCTTTGCTATTATAATAATGCTGTCGTGGATTCATTGTGCGTACAGCTTTGATATTTGTATTAAGAATTATTTCCTTAAGAAAGATTCCCAGAAGTAAACTCCATTGTAGGAACTCATATAGACTTCTGATGCAGAATACCAAATTGATTTCTAAACTTTTTACTCTGCGATCTGGAATGGGGTAGTACTTTAGTTAATAAATAACATTGATTTTTATCTAACGGGATAGGCAAAAATAGAATCAAATGTTGACTTACTTTGCATTCCTTGGATTTGTTTTTCTTTTTTTTACCTGTTGTAATCTAACTTTGTAAACGATCTCTTTTAGTTCTTTGCCTATTTTTATTTGAGGATCTGTTATCAATTTATATGAGCCCTTTTTATTTACATAAAAGACATCAACCTTTTGCTCAACATGTTTGCTGTAAGTAATTTTTCAACTTTATTGCTTTCTGTCCATTTTAATTAGGTCTTGAGATACAGAAATATGATTTTTAATAGTCACATTATTGATCTTTTCCTTGGTGATGTTCTCTCCTGATCATATGCTTAAAAACTTCCTTTTAGATTTTCTATGGTTTGACATTTTTCATATCTCTAATATACTTGGAATTTATTTTAATGAATGGTGGGAAATATAAATACACCAGATTTCACATAACCCATCCAGCAAATATCTAACCAAATTCCACATTAGTTTTCAAGTTAATATATCCCTTCTCCACTGGATCCTTCCATTGTCCTTATGAAGCTGGTGCTCTATCAAAGTTTTTTTTTATTCAGTTTCTACTTTGTTTCATTAGTGTGCTTGTAAATTTTTCTTTTAAATACTATGTACTTTACTTATATAATTTTATAATATATTTCAGCCTCTAGTGGGTTAAGTTCTCATCTTTGTCAAAAATTTCTTGGTTCTACAAAAGAAACTAGCATCAAACCCCGGCAAGATGGTTCTTTGGGACACTAGTCCACCATCTTCTTGGTGTACTGGCTTTCCAAATAAAGTTGCTAGTCCTTGCCCCACCTCCCCCAAATTTCTTAACTGCTATTGCTGTTTAATTCTGACTATATGCAACTTAAGAATTTCATGGGGACTAATCTCATCATCAAAGAACATGGTGGGTCACAGCACATATTCATTTTTTCATTAATATTATCACCTTGTGTTGCGTATTCTTCTTAAAAGCATAGGTACATGACTATGTTCTCATTTTAAAATAATGAGATGAAAGGGAAAAACTTTTCATGCCAGTAAATTCCTCTCTGGAAGGTTATTTGGGTCAATTTAAAATTTTTACTATGATTTAAAAGTGATGCAAAAATCTGTGAAGATATCTTTGTGCTTATTTGCAAGTATGTCTCTGGGCTAAGCTCCTAGAATGTGGGTGAAAGGGTATTCATAATTTCGATAGTTCCTGCCAAATTGTCCTTGAATAAGGCTGCACTAATTTACACTCTTATTAACAGTGAATAAGAAATTCTGTTTTCTCACACTGGATGTTATGGAAATTTAAAATATTTGCCAATCTGGTGAAAAATACAATCTCAATGTTGTTTTAATTTGTATTTTCCTAATTACTAGTGAAGTGGAACATATTTTCTGATGTATGTGACCATTTGCACTTCTTTTTCTTTGAATTATCTCTTCAAATTCATTTCTGAATTTTAAATTAGGCTTATTTATCTCTTTATACATTGCATATATTAAGCCTTCATCTGTTACATATTTTGCAGATATTTTCTCTTAATCTGTCCCTTGTCTTTTAATATTGTTTTACCATCTTTCCTTGTAAAGAAGTTATTCATTTTCATGTGGTAAAATCTGTCATAATTTTTATTTTTGTCTTCTGATTTTCCTCCAATTTTCTATTTCATCATTTTATAGATTAAAAATGTTTAAACTTTCAAGCTATGTAGAATCTGACTTTTATATGTGGTGTGAGAGAAAAATCTAAGTTTGTTTTTTCTTTCTGAGTGTCTAGTTGTCCCGGTTCCAATAAATGAATAGTCTGTCTCCTTCAGGAAGTGTCTCCATTACCATATGCTAAAAATTGTAAGAGTGTGTGTGTGTGTGTGTGCGTGTGTATAACACACACATATTCTTGGACTTTACTTTGTCCAGGATCTACTTGTCCATTCCTATGTTAATGTGCCATTGTATTAATTACTGTATTAATAATTAAAATAATTACTTATCTGTAATAAGTAAAGGGGATTTAAAGCTGTAAAATAACTTATTAATTACTGTATATAGTATTTTGATAACTTATAGGGAGTGTCTCTTTTAACTGTTATTTTTAAAAAATTTTGCAGCCAATCTTTTGTATTTTCTCTCCCAAATCAGACTGTAGAGCTCCTTTAAAGCCATTTTTAGGGAATTTTGATTGGGATTGTTGTGTACTTTTACATTTGTTTGGGGAAAATTGGTCTGTTCATTCACTCAGGTCATCTTCAAGTTCCCTCAGTAAAGTTTTACATTTATCTTCATATACCTCTTGCATAATTTTTGTTAGACTTATTTCAAGGTATTTTAAAGTTCTGTTGTGATAATGAATTATATCTTGTTTTCCCACTGCGTTTTAAAATTGCTTATTGCTTGTGTATAGACACTTACAAATGGACCTTTCATTGAATTTGCGGAGGGATTTTTAATAGTTTTACTGTTGATTCTTTCTAAATTGTTGATAGACCATCATACACTTGAATATAATGACAATTTAGTTTCTTTCATTCCTTACTCATTCTTTTCATCTTCCTATTGCATTGGCTAGTCTCCTAGTATTGTAGTAATTTGTAGCAGTAATAGCAGGCATCTAGCTTTAATGAGGATGCTTTAATGAGGATTATTGAAAAACAATATAATGATGTTTGCTTTAGATTTCTGGTAATTGTATTATTTAGCGTGTAGGTTTAGCTGCTGTAATAGAAAGACCCGAAGTAATAATGGTTCATATTAAGTCTGGATGTAAGCAGTACAGAGTGGTATCATGGCTTATCTCTGCCATCAACAGGGTCTCAGTATCATTCTAGATTGCTGCTGTGCCCTGTGAAACGCACAGCCTGTGTTTCATGCCCTCACGTGGCTATTCCAGCTACCACCATCACGTCTGTATTCCAGTTACCAGGAAGGGAGAAAAGCAGAAGTAGGGGGGAACACTGTCCTTTTTGAGGTCACAGGCCAGAAGTGGCCCTCGCGACTTAACACTCATATCCCACTGACCAAATTCTAACACCTTTGTGCAAGGCAGGCTAAGAACTGTGCTTTTCTGCTGAACAACAAATGTGATTTTTACCTCGTGCCACCATGGGAGAAGGAGAGAATAGAGATTGGGGAAACTAACAGCTGTTATCACACTGTATTTATTCATTTTAAGGAATTTTTCTTCTATTCTTAGCTCAGTGAGAGTTATTGCTGGAAAAGAGTGTTTAAAATTTATCCATTTTTTTAGCATCTACTGAGATTAACATAACTTCCCCCCTCAAACCCTGTCAATATTGAGTTATAGGAGGAGAAATTGTAATTTGAATATCCTTTGTATTTTTGGATATGACACTTATTGAGAGATTATGTCATATATTCTTATTTTAAAGACATGCTGAATTTGAGATTCATTCTTTTTTCTTTTCTTTTCTAGTGTCCTTTTTCTATCTAGGCATCTATTTAAATAGGAATTAGTATCCATTTATTATCAGTTATTTAAAATTTGGTAGAATAAAACCCTAAAACTGCTTATTTTCAAGGAAAGAATACAAGCTTTTCCATTTTTTTCCCTCTGTTTAATGGATTATTTAGCATTTCCACATCATTTTAGTTAATTAGATAATTGATACTTTATATTATCATGTAGTTAAATATACTAATATTTTCCAAAATTATCTTATTTTATTATCTTATTTAGATAATACCCTTGCTTAGATTAAATAGTCACCATACATTGAACATGTGTTTGAACATTTTATATTTAACCTTTTAATCCATCTAGTATATGTTTTGGTGCATGGGTGACCCGAATTCTAATTTTAACTTTCTTCTGAATGGCTACCTAGTTGTTCCAATAATATTTATTGATTAATCCATCAGTCTCAATTGAAATTCCTCTTTTAATTTACATGAATTTCTTGTATCTACTCATTAGCTTATTTACAGACTATCTAATCTGTTTCATTGATCTGTCTCTTCTAGGACTAAGGGTATACTATTAAACACTATTACATTTTATAGTTTTATAATTCACTTTATAATCGGACAGGGCAGGTGTTTTATTCTTTAAAAACTTCCTGGCTGGGCTTCCCTGGTGGCAAAGTGGTTGAGAGTCCGCCTGCCAATGCAGGGGGCACGGGTTCGTGCCCTGGTCTGGGAAGATCCCACGTGCCGCGGAGCGGCTGGGCCCGTGAGCCACGGCCGCTGAGCCTGCACGTCCGGAGCCTGTGCTCCGCAACGGGAGAGGCCACAACAGTGAGAGGCACGCGTACAGCAAAAAAAAAAAACAACAAAAAAACTTCCTGGCTATAATAACAGATTTATTTTCCTAGATGAATTTTAGGATAAGCTGTTCAGTTAAAACATTTCGAGGGTCTTGATTAGAACTGTATGAAATTAAACATTAATTTATAGAAATGCTGCATAAATGTTTATATATTGAATTCTCCAAGAATAATCTCCCTATTTTGGCCTATGTTATATCCCTCAATAAAGTTTTGTAATTTTCCTTATACAGGACCTGTATATTTTTTGTTAATTTTAGGAGATATATATATCTCCTAAAATTTAAATATGTATATATATATATATATATATATATATATACACACACACATATTTAAAGTAAATGGAATACTTTTTTCATTATACTTATTCCAGATATTTGGTATTTCTTGTATTAAAACTATTGATTTTTGTATATTTTGTGACCAGCTACCTTACTAAGAGATCTTATTAGTTTTTATAGTATTCATCCTGAAATGTCCAGGTATGCAGCAGCAATTTTTTTTGACATATCATATTAGTTTTTTATCCTTTTATTTCCTGAATAAACCAAGGTTTTTTGGTTTCCAGATTCTGTTATTTTAAAAAGAAAAATTTCCTCACAGGATCAAAGGGAAAGCTGAAGATAAGGCCAGGACTAGGACGAGGTGAGATCGTTTTCTCAGATGCCAAATTTAAGGCGTCAAAAATCTCAGTAATCAAGATACATTATATATATATATATATTTTTTTTTTTGTGGTACGCGGGCCTCTCACTGTTGTGGCCTCTCCCGTTGCGGAGCACAGGCTCCGGACGCGCAGGCTCAGTGGCCATGGCTCACGGGCCTAGCCCGTGATATGTAGATTAATGTGTTTCTTCAGACTAGGAATTTTTGGCCATTATTTCTTCAAATATTATTTTTGTCCCTTTTTTTCTTTCTTGTCCTTCTAGGACTCCCATTATGTGTATGTTGACTTGTGTTTAAGTTTGGCGATTCTTTCTTCTGCCAGGTCAATTCTACTCTCAAGTTCATTTAGTGAATTTTTGGCTTCAATTATTGTGCTTTTCATTTCCACAATTTCTATTTGGTTCTTTTTAACAGTTTCTATCTCATTGTTCATATTCTCTATTTGGTGAAACACCATTCTTATACTTTCCTTCTTTTCTTTAGACATGATTTCCTCTAGTTCTTTGAACATATTTATAATACCTGATTTAAGCTCTTTGTCTAATAAGTTTAACATCTGGGCTTCCTTAGGGACAGTTTCTATTGAATGTAATTTTCCCTGAGTAAGAGCCACACTTTCCTTTTTTTGTGTGTGTCTTGCAAATTTTTTGATTGGACATGCACATAGCCCTGCAAATGGGTGTGGCTTTCTAGAGTCTCAAGAATACATTGGAACTTTTCAAAGCCCAGTAAAAACATCTTCTTCCCCATATTTTCCTTTCACACTTTTTAGTCAGCCTCTTGTTTGTCCCAGCTGTTATGCTGCCTCAGGCATCGGCTTGTTGTTGACAATGCTCTGGGGATAGAGTTGTTCTCACTGAGGGAGATCAGAATTAGTTTAAATAAAGACAAGCCCTGAGAATGGGGTTTTTCCAGGGAGCTGCCAGACAGGCCAAGCAGGGACAGTTATTTGGGGATGAGCTTTGAGGAAGTTCCAAATCTGTTTTGCCCCTCTTTAGTGACTGTTAAGCTGCTGGCTTTTATATCTGTCGTAGTGTGAGGCTGGTCATTTTCAAGACTACCATGGTCTGGGGAGCTGGGGAGAAGGAGGTGGGGGCAGAGCAAGTTAAAACATGACAAAACTCAGTTTGTGCTAAGCAGAAGGTCCCTGCTCTGATCCCTAGATTCTCTGAATATGTTATTTTACATGGCAAAAAGGACCTTGCAAATGTCGTTAAGATTACGGACCTTGAGCTGGGGAAATTATCCTAGGTTATCTAGCTTGGGCCCAACCTAATCAGATGAGTCCTGAAAAGCAGAGAACTTTTCTCACCTGTGTCAGAGGGAGATGTGACTATGGAAGAATGGTCAGAGAGATGCAGTGTGGCTGGGTTTGAAGATGGAATAGGGGCCATGAGCCGAGGAATGTGGGCTGGAAAAGGCAAAGAAACAGATTCTCCCTTAGAGCCTCCAGAAAGGAATGCAGCCCCATCGACACCTGGGTTTTAGATCAGTGAGCCCTGTGTCAGACTTGTAACCTACAAAAATAAAATAGTAAATTTTTGTTGTTTTAAGCCACTAAGTTTATTGTAATGTGTTACATCAACAATAGCAAAACTAATACACTGATATTACTGAGATTCAACTGTTTTAAAAAAATTAATGCTCCTCAATGTAGCAAGCATTTGGTTAATAACTAGATTGCTAAAAACGTTGATTTTGATGCCTTTTTTTCCCAGTGTTCTCATTGCCTTTATAGTGGAGTGGATTTTCAGATGCCCTTACTCTGCATCCTGGAAGAGCTTTCCCCCGCTTCCTTTCGGCCTCTGGTATTACAAATGAAAATCAGATTTCTGTCATGCTGTGGATAATCTGCATTTTTTTTTTTTTTCTCTTGGGAAGCTTTTTAGACTTTTTCTTCATTTTTCCGAATTCACTACATTGTGACTAGGTTTGGAAGTTTTCTTTGCTTTTAATTCATTCTGCTAAACATTTGGTAGAGACTTTCCATGTAAGAACTCATGTCTTTCTTAAATTTGGGGAAAATATCTATTTTTATTTGCTTAGTAATGTTCTTTTTCATTCTTGCTATTCTATCTAGATTTATTAGATCAATGTTAAAGTTTCTGGATATATCATGCATGTCTCTTAATTATTCTTTCTCTCCTTTATTTTTTTTCTTTGGTACTATGTTTAGAGAAGTCTTTATTTCAATTTTCTCTCTAATTAATTCTCCAGCAACACACCTTATTTTATTTTGTCCATGGATTAAGTTTACATTTTAGCAATCAAGCTTTTAATTCCCATGATATCTAATAGATGATTTTTCTTATAGATGAAATACTCTTTAATGTCCTTCTGAGGAAAATACATATATTTATTTTATTAAAGTCCTGCACTGATTGTTTTATTAACTTTGTTTCCTCCATTGTAAGTTCTTCTGTGTGTTGTGTTTAGCGCATCTTTCTTTGTGTTACTTTCTGAAATGTTTGGTGATTCTTAGATGTATGAGCATACACCTCTGTAGTTTGATTTCTTGAAGACTGTTCTTTCATGTGGCTTATTTGGGAACAGGCTGGGGCTCTTTGTACTACTGACTGTTTAAAGTGGGGTCAGGATAGTCAGGAAGCCTGACTTAAGGGAGGATGGGTGTTGCAGGTCTTCCTGGGCTTTGCCAGTCATGTGGGGCACAGGCCACACTCACTGACCTTGCCGCGGGGCAGATTTCCCTCTTGTTTCTGTGTCCAAGTGGTGCTAAGTGGTGAGGTAGTAGAAGACAGTTGTGTTTCACTTATGTTTCCTGATACAGTATCATATGATATATAATGGTTTATAACTGTTATTCCTGCTATATATATTATAATTGTCATCAATATAGAGTTACCCTATTAATCCTATTCAGTGACTTTTCTGCTTTGCCTGATTTTGCCATTTCTCCCTGACTTCCTTTTTCTTAGCCTTTGCTTGAAATATCTCAACCTTCCTTTAATTTTCAAAGTTGCCAAGGTATTTTCCTTCGTAAGTGTCTTTGGCACAGACAATATCATTGAATTTTATTTTTATTACAATATGAATATTATGTCTTTCATAAGGAAATTCAAACCATTTTCAAGTGTTGACTTTATATTGACCAAAATAAGAATGGCTGTCTCATTGGAGGCAGTCAACAAATATGTGTTAAATGGATGAACAATTTCTGATATTCAGGTTTCCTTAGTTTCTCTCCTTTCAGTATAAATATTTTAAAATTTGCTCTTTTGTCAACATCTTGTTTATAATTTTACTAGTAGTGAATTGTTGAGTTTTTAGAAATATTTATTTATGTGTGTATATATATATATATATATATATATATATATATATATATGTTCCCAAGCTTTATTGAGCATCTATTTATACTGTAATCACAATTCTGAAATGTTTGATTTTCAAGTCCATAGCAGACTATGAACAGTAACTATCAGTCTGCATATGAGAAGCAGAAAGTAAAGAGAAGAGTATGCTGGAATAGTCTAGTCTATGCAGGACTAGAATCTTTAAGGGCCTTGTATTTTAGCAACAGAACTGAAGTTTATAAAACTATCTTATACGTCCAAAGTAATCTATATAGTATGTTAACTATCAAGGAATTACATATACTTCACAGAAAGATCACTTCCAAAATAAATTAAATTTCAAATAAATGGTTGAGAAATTAACTGTGTAAGAGTCAGTCATCTAAAGTATTCATTATGTGGAAATGCCTTCAATGTCCTAATTATACTATATAAGCTACCTGTTTATCATTATTAGTTCCATATGTACAGAATGTCACTTTAAACTGACTTGATTCTGTCTCTGTTATATAACTCTAAACTCCATCTTTTGAATCTATAAAAAATGGGAGGATGTTAATAGCTAATAGGGTACTAATATGGATTATGGTGAAAATTAAATGAAATAATCCATGTACAGGGCCATTACCCCTGCCACTTATAAGGTACCTGACCTTGGGAAAGTACCTTAGCCTCTCAATGCCTCAGATTTATCATCCCTAATATGGAGATTATAATGTTTTTCCCACATAGATTTAATATAAAGAGCTTAGGGCAGAGCCTGGCACATCTTAAGTTCTCAAAGTGAGCTATTATTAGTATTTGAATACAGTAAGGGCTACAACACGCACACGGGCAGCGCCCCTCAGAGAACAGTATTCTTTTCGCACACAGATCAAGGAAGCACTAAGTACGATGTGGTCCAAATGTGTAAAAGGATTTGATATGAGAATTCTAAGAGTTGTGATGTATAAAAAATGTTCTATAATATAGTATCCAAAATGTAATGTATTATCAATTACTATTAATAATAGTAGTATCAATACTATTTAGTGGGAAGTGTTTTCGATCACATCGGCACCTCCTATCCTGTTAACTTACCTGGCCCCATCAACATGCAGAAAAGGGTATGTATCCTTGCTAACACAACCTCCCTCTTCCTTCTCTACTTCTTGGATATATGTGTTATTAGCAAATCTGAGTACAATTACCGCAAGGAGTAGAAATGAGACAATATTTTGTGAATTACAAACAAACTTCTAACTCTCCATTTTGTCAGAACAACTCTAGAGCAGCACTAGAGCTGTCACAGTGATTTATGATGCCCTTCACCAAGCTGACAGCAGTGGAGAAAAAACTCCATGCGAGAAAAATTCCTTATATTTATTCTACCTAGTTTAATGCCTGATGAACCATGTTATAAGAACAGTTCTTAAAATAGCCTTGAGGAGAGCATCTCTACATTTTCCCAGCCCATACAATCCATCATGGAGAATGTAGGGTAGATGATGGTCTTGCTGCAAACTTGGCTGGTTTACAAAAGAGACATTCATTGGATGCGTGGCAATAAAAACAAGAGGCTTTCAATACTAACTGGCACTCTGCTACTTGCCTTCAGTCATTTCTTCCTTACTGTAAACCTTCATTATAGGTAACAGTATTATCATGTAAATATGATTATAAATAAGAAGGGAAGATCAATCCAAGGAAGATACAGCACGATGACCTCCAAAGGCACTTAATTTGGAGATAGAAGTGAAGAGGGAACACAGAGCCCATCCTAAGGAGGGTTGCGTATACTTCATGTCTTTCTGAAACCTTGTCTGGCCTCTCACTGCTGTGGCCTCTCCCGTTGCGGAGCACAGGCTCCGAACGCGCAGGCTCAGCGGCCATGGCTCACGGGCCCAGCCGCTCTGCGGCATGTGGGATCTTCCCGGACCGGGGCACGAACCTGTGTCCCCTGCATCGGCAGGCGGACTCTCAACCACTGCGCCACCAGGGAAGCCCTATTTTATATTTTATAAAATATATTTATTTTATATTTAAGGCTGTGTGATTTGTGTGCCTTTTCTTCTCAACTGCATAATGTCTGCAACTTCTCCCATTTCCTTTGGCCTTTCCCATCTCTTCAGATAACAAACCAAACAAAAGCATTCCCTTACCTTTCCATCTACTTTAATTGCCTCCTTGTCTGGCTGAGTTTCCCACTTCCTACAAGAGTAGGTAACACTCACTGGCACTATTTGGCACTCTCTATTCCTGTGGCTTTAAGGCCACCCCTTTCCCTTGCTTCTGTCCAATGCTATCTCCTGCCTCTGTTCAAACTCTCTGACCGTACCTTTTCAGGCTCCTCCACTGGCTCCTTTCTCTCTGTCTTCTCCTTACACATTGATATTCCTTAGGCTTGTCTATTCTTAGCATTCCCTGGGCATCTTCATTTACTCCAATGTCTGGAATATGCTATCAGGCCTCAAATGCACATTTTGAATGACACATCTTTCTGAAGTCCAGAATCATGTTTCCAATGGCTTTTTGTATATCTCAAATGCAACGTGTCAACGACAGAATTTATTTTCTCCCCAAAACATTTTCCTTTATTCATCCCCTTCATCAGGGAAACTCTTGGAATTAATCCCTTCCTCTCTCTCTTTCACGTCTGTGGCCTGGTTGATTGTACTCCTAACTATCTCTTGAATATACCCAATTATTTCCATTCGATTTCCTGTGGCCTCATTTCTGTTCTCACTACCTTTTCCCTGAATGTCTAGAACCCTGTCCCTAACGTCTCTTGCCTTCATTTTCACCCACCTCTGATGTCATCCTCACCCAGCCTGCATGTCATCAAGGTAGACTTTAAAAACAAAGTGACACTAAACTAAAGGGGAAGAATCCCTTAGTTATGTCATTCTCCTGTTAAAAATCCTTGAACGGTACCCCAGTGATTTCAAAGCAAAGTGTCAATTCTTTGGGCAAAGTCAAGGCAGTTTTCAGTCTGACCCTCATTTGCATATTCCCAATCTCATTTGCATTATTACCTGCCCCCCACCCCATGCAACCTTTGGTTCCTGTTTGTGCCCTTTCTTGCCTACATGCTTCTGTACATGTACCTGCAGTTTTCTCTTCCTGGGGTGTACCCTGCTCATCGTTCTGCCTGGCAATCTCCAGATCTTCCTTCAAAACTGCATTAGAGCATTATCCCTTCTGGGAAGATGTCCCTAACCCACAGTGATGTGAGACACTGTTCTCATAACCACTTGCACATATCTTTATTAAACCCTTATGACAATGCACTATAATTATTATTCCCATGTCTCTCTTCCTCACTCAGCTGTGGACTTCCTGAGGCCAGGATTGTCTTATTCATCTTTACATCCCACTGCCTGGCACACAGAAGGAGCTCAATAAATGCTTCTGGAATAAACAAAAGACCAAATAAAATGAAGACCCTTCCTTTTTGAAAGTATAGTGCATGAGGTAATCATCTGTCCTTTTTGTGTCCATAAAGCACAAGATACTAATGAGTAGACTGGCTGTTTGGTTCATGTTATTATAATCCCTTTGACACTTCTGCTAGAGAACACTTGCTCTGGGGCAAGTGTGAGGGTTCCGTATTTTTAGCTTCTAATGACCTCAAGTCTGTTCTGTATGCTTCCCAGTTCTGAGTGTGTGTATGTGTTAGCCATGGAGACTGGCCGTGCATACGCACTTCCAGGGAATTACCTCAGAAGGAAACATTTGAGCAGCGATCGTCTGTAGGGAATGGGAGAATTTAACATGTTGCTATTGGGAAAAATGTAGGATCCTTCATTATGGCATTTCTCTTTGAGCTGTGCTTCCCATTTGGGAGGTGTAGCTGAGCCTTGGTAAATATCTTTGGTTCTTTTGGGACTTGTTCTATAGATTATCGTTAGATCAAACGACAGGTTCTTAAACTGAAAGACAGGTGCATTGCATTAACAGACCAACCGATTTTACTATACAGCTGCGTTCCTGACTCATACAGATGACCTAACAGTGCCTATGGCTTTCTTGAACACTCACGTCCCTGCTTTGATGAGTTAAAATTCACACACACTAACTCCACATTTGGGGGACTTATCCAAAGGATGATGTCTTCGTAGATAACGAAGGACTTGATTTATTCCATTACCTCTTAGCGGCTAACATTTGCAAGGAAAGTTGGATTAAATTGGTCATTTCAGCACCTAGTTACATAGTATGGTATGGTCTCACATGCTGTAGACTTGCTTCTGGAACTATACATTTAGTTCCTTGATTAAAGAGGCCACATAGTCAGATACTTCTGTGTGTTCCATATAGTTGAGTATATAGCAGCTTCTTGACACTGTATATATAAATATATATATATTCTAAGATTTTATAATTATATATATATAATTATAAAATCTTAGAATGATGGGGTTGATGAAAACTCAGTTTCTTTATGTTTTCCTCAAAGTTTCACATAAGTATTTTACCAAATGTCTAAAATAATATCTAAAATAAAAATACCATTTTCATTAAAAAATGATTATAATTACTAAAAGTTTTTCCCCAAACGATTTAAATTATTGTTCTGACTTACTGGATGTCTCCCTTTTAAATTCAATGGTTGCATGTGTAATTCTGCATGGGGAAATGATGCCAAGAAAGCTAAAACTGAGAGGGGGAGAGGGGGTGAACTATATCCAGGGTCGTCTAATTGAAGTTGATATTTATCTGATTCAGCTTCTCTTGGGGCTACTTGGAAATAGCAGTACCAGAGGCTTTCACTACTGTCCCAGCAGATGTTAAGAATAGAGGCTTTCCATTGACTTTCAAATAAAGATTGTGTCTCTGGAGTGCAATGGCAACCAATTATAAGATGAACATTTGGTCCACGAGTTGATGGTATTAATGCCATGTATCACGCTCGACTGATTAAACACCTTCCCTCTGCCCTGAATTAACCAGTTTATTGTCCTAAGAGGCAGTGTTGTAAAAACTGCTGTCTGTATAAATCTGTGAACCCACCACCCTCGCCCTCACCCTCATTCTATGTACAATATAGAAAGAACTATTGTTAGAAGACGGTCTTTTTAAAAAATATAGCTTATTGAAATATTCACATACCATAAAATTAACCTCTTTAAAGTATATCACTCAGTGGATTTTCGTGTATTTACTATGCTGTACAACTGTCATCACCACCTAATTTCAAAACATCTTCAGCACCCCATGCTCATTGGCAGTCACTCTCCATTCTCCCCTAACACCCGTTCCTGGAAATTTATTAATGTCCTTTTGATTTCTGTGATTTGTCTAGTCTGGGTATTTCATATGAATGGAATTGAATCACTCAATATGTGGTCTTTTGTGATAGGCTTCTTTCACTTAGCGTAATGTTTCCAAGGTTCATTCATGTTGTAGCATGTAGGGATGTACAGTATTTTGTTTATCCACTCATCAATTGATGAACATTGGGGTGTTTCTAATTTGGGGCTATTATCCATAATGCTGCTCTGAACATTTATGTACAGATTTTTGTGTAGACGGGTTTTCAATTCTCTTGGGTATATACTAAGGAATAAAATTTCTGGGTCACATGGTAACTCTATGTTTAACATTTTAAGAAACTGCCAGGTTATTTTCCAAAGTAGCTGTATTATTTTACATTTCCACCAGCAGTGGATGAAGGTGCCCATTTCTCTACATCTTCGCTAAAACTTACTGTCTTTTTAGTTTTAGATATTCTAGTAGGTTTGAAGTGGTGTCTCTTGTGGTTTTGATGTACATTCCTCTAATCACATGACTAATGATGTTGAGCATCTTTTCCTGTGCTTATTGGCCATTCATATATCTTCTTTGGAGAAATGTCTATTCAAATTCTTGGCCCCTTTTTAAAATTAGATTTTCTTTTTATTGTTGAGTGGTAAGAGTTCTTTATATATTCTGGACACAAGTCCCTTAGAAATCATATGATCTGCAAATGCTTTCCCCCATTCTGTGGGCTGTTTTTTCACTTTATTGATGGCATCTTTTGAAGCACAAATTTTTAACATTTTGGCAAAGTTCAGTTTACCTATTTTTTTCTTTTGTTACCTATGCTTTTGGTGTCATGTCTAAGAAATCATTACTTAATGTAAGGTCAGAAAGGACTGCTTCTATATTCTCTTCTGAGAGTTTTATAGTTTTCACTCTTACATTTACATAGAAGATTCATTTTTAGTTAATATTTGTACAATATATAGTGTGCAGTAGGGTTGAAAGGATCTTGTTAAGCACTCTCCCCTGATGTATATCAGTTTAAAATGTGAACATGGAAATCTGTAGGTTTCCTGGAAGCCCACATTATAAAAAGCAACTTCTGTGGCCAACTTGATTGATTGATTATTTATTGAGTGGAATTCTATTCAAGATGGTGGAAGGCCAAAATTGTGCTAAAGAAAGTATATAGGATTTTTGGCAGGACTATGAACCAATTTTAAGAACTTTTATAAAATTTCAAATGTGATTTTAAATTCTCAAAGCTGGATGGAGAACTTGGAGAAAATTGTCACGGATGTTGTCCCAAACATTTTTAATTTGGTTCAACCCAATTATTTAACCTTGTGTATATTTTTTGAAGATTTATTCTATATGGGTTTGGTTAATTTACACGGAAGTCTTCAAAACTCTGTCTAAACCACATTGTGTATCAAAGAAACTCTATGAGTTTCTTCTAAATCTCTCTTAAAAACACATCAAAATAAGTTAACAACTCCAGGTTCTAAGTTGAAATCTTTCGACTTCAGTATAAGAGCCATCAACTTTGAATGTGTCTGGACACCTATTTTTCCTACTTTGAGGAGAAAATCCTTTTTTAGAGACTCTTTCTTGAAGAAACGTTTGTTATAACATATTTGCGCTTAGGACTAAAACCTTTAGTTTGTAAGTTGAAGTTTTCCTTTTCATTTACCATCAACAGAATGTAAGTTGAAAAGAATCTCAAATTTAGTTGCTATCCTGAGGTGCTGCAAAGAAGAAACCACTGAGAAAAAGAGCATTTAAATCACGGCACATCACATTTGCTGTTTGCCGCCATTTTTCTTTCATTCAAGGATTACAATTAATTCAGATTGTATTTGTAAATCACAGTGCCTGGTATATCAGTGGTTCTCAATAAATGTTGACTCTTCTTTGAACACTTGTAAAGCATGGAAACAAGGTATTGAAAAGATTTTCATTTGTAATCACTTTGGAAAACTAGGTACGGGGAGGAAAACCTGTGAATAAAGGAAAATTTGGAAATATAATTTCACTGAGCTTGTTACTTAATGGTTATGTAAGGAGCAAACATTCTCTCAGCATTAATAAGCACTTATAAACCAGTAAGAACACAAGTGAGGACTTTTTTCCTAACCAGAATAGAGGGCTAGGGATTATAGGGCAATAGGTTAGACAGTTCGTATCCCAAGCAATATTGTTGTCACCACTAATTCTAATGAGCATTTTCTAATTTATGTCTTTAAAGTATTTATTACGAGAAAGCTTCTGAATGTATTACATAAGTAGTAGTTTGTCCCAGGACTGGAAATTCAGGAAACTTGGTTTTCAGACTTAGCCTGTTCACTAAATATTTGGTTGATTGGTTATTATCTTATTATTTTTGAAAGGTCTGAGAGAGTTGAGACTTGCTAATAAAATACAGTGCAGTCTCAAAAATTATGCTGTCTTAATATCTGTAAGAATTTTGAAAATTAGCCCAACAATAAATTATGAGACAGTTATGCAAAAAAGCATGATATTCTTACTGTAAATATAGTTTATTTCAGAACCACAGAGACTGCTCATAATCATTGCTACAGGTAACTAAGCAAAGCAATTTAGCAGCAAAGAGACAAGACTCATGAACTCATGACAGATATTTTCTGGAATTGACAAATGGAAGCAAAAAACAAATAGAATGGGATTTAAGTGAGTTGAGAAATGTTTTTCTAGTTCTTACACTGATTTATTTGGAATATGAAAAGGGACTTGGCATCTCAGTTTTAAACTGGTGAGATTTCTTCTTTCAATTATGTGTTCAAAAGGTAGTCATTAACTACTCATTGTCTGAGGGACACAAAAGAAAGAGAAGATATCATCTCTAGGGTGAAGAGACACAATGTTTTGGAGCCAGAAATATACAGGAATAGTTTAAATACAATTCTCCAAAGAATACAAACTAATATAATATTTCCTAACATGAAATTGTTAGAAAATAACTGATTCCAAGTATTACTTACCTGCCTCAGATGTCTTGTGAGGTCAAACTTCCTTTAATGCCCAAATTATATTAGACGGAACTTCCAGAGTACTTCTCTAAATGATGTCCAGGATCCCTGATCCATGTGTTTCCAAGTATCCACAGGGAATGCTTTCAATGTTCTGTTTTTTTTTTTTTTTTATTGAAGTATAGTTGATTTATAGTGTTGTATTCGTTTTTGGTATACAGCAAAGTGATTCAGTTATTTGTGTGTGTGTGTGTGTGTGTGTGTGTGTGTGTGTAGTCCTTTTCATATTCTTTTGCATTATGGTTTATTACAGGATATTGAATATAGTTCCCTGTGCTCAATGTTCTGTTTATTGCTGTTTTGGTTTTTTTTTAATTAACTAATTAATTGATTTTGGCCTAGTGCATTTCCCTTTAGCACAATCCGTTGGAATACAATAATATATGCATCAATACATAACCCCAAATCTAGGTTATTCAGGGTTTCGAAACACTGTTTATGCAAGGACTTCAGCAATAGAGTAAGGCTGGTGTCCAGGCATCCTGGCATGGACAGTACCTCCACTATAACATAAAGTGGTAAAGATACGCTTCCATGTCCAACCTGTGACCTTTCTGTACCTATTGGACACTGAATGTTTGGAAAAGAAGCCATACAAGTCTCCCAAGAATAATTTTTTAAAAAGAAACTTTTCACAAAGGATTATGATTTATACAGATACACTTCTACCCACAGAACAAACAAACAAACAAAAACTATCTTTTACTGAGAGAATTCAGAATGGCACTGTTTAACCCATGGCATTCTCCTCTTCCAGCCAAGGAGCCAAATTGTAGAGCCATAGAAGAAAGATAAAACCTTTCAAGTTTATACCTGCCTTTCTGGAGTCTAGACAGAATCACTTGATGACTTTCATTGCTTTATTATGGCCTTGGACCCCAGTTAGCCAGCAAAAAATGAACTTAGAGGAAGTAGAGGGGAAAAGTGTGACGTGCAGAAACATTCTCAGGCTTCCTGGGGTCTTGCCTCACTGCTCCAGTCCATCACCATCATAATCATCAACATCATGATCATCATGATCTTCATCATCAGTGGCAACAGCAGCGGCTCTCAATGACCATTGATGGAGCACCTGCTGGGTGCTGGGCCCTGTGAAAGGCTGTACAGGCAATGACGATCAAGTGCCTGCGAATGGGCAGGGAAGAGAATGCTTTCCACCCCTCTATATTTGTCTTTGATGGTTAAAAGTTAGGCACATTGTTGCCTGTCCAATTAGAAAATCAAATACATGATCTACCTTACCATGCCTCTGAGCTCTTGCAGATCCTACAGTCTCAGAGCTGGAAGAGACCTTAGAGATGAGTGGATCCACTTTCCACATAAGGACATGAAGGTCCTGAGAAGTCATGGAGAGTAAGGACTGGACCTGGGATCTCCTGACTTCAAGTCCAGTAGACTTCCCAGTATGCCACCCTGCCTCTCTTATTGAATATTTTCCCAGGGTACTAAGAAGCATCATATATACCAGATAATAAAGCAACATTAGTACCTGTGGTCGAAGTAGTAAATAGAGAATATTTCTGAAACTTTGACGGTTGATCTAATTTTCTGAGATTCCAATTTGCTTTCATGATTTACCTTTTGGAGTCTCAAATTTTATTAGTAAAGTATAGTAAAGAAAAGTATACTTAACTAAATATTAAATGGTATCTAGTCTCATGATTGAACCCGGTAATGGTGTTAGGTACTAAAAAGGCAGCATGATCCTTCCAATAGCTTCGTGGCAGGGCCTCTTTGAATGCAGAATCTTCTAATGTAATTCATATTACATCATGGTACTATGTGTACCTCCTTCATAATTTTCTTCTCATCATAGAACATTGGATTTGAACACCTTTTTGCAGGCATTCCCAATTTTGGTATGGGTCCATAATACTTGAACAACAGACTAACTCTAAATCTTTATGATCACACATGACCAATAACCCAGTAGAAAGAGTATAGGTTTTGGGGTCCAAAAATTTGAGCTCATTTCTAAATTATTCAACCTCTTTGAACTGTGGTATCCCCAACACTAAGTGGTGATAATGATAGTTTCTTTAGATTATATCTGGAATGAGTACATGTAAAGTGTCTGAGACATATAGCCTCTCATTAAATGTCAGCTAATTTTAAAGCTACTAAAGGAACACTTTCTATGGACCAAAATTTCTGATGTATTATTTCACTTAATCCTCATAGTTCCACTGCAAGGAAACTCAGACTGAGAGAATTGGGGTCATTTGCCCAGCACCTCCCATGGGGTAAGGTCATAACAGAAGTAGAACTGAAATACGTTGGCCTGACTCTCAAATCTCAGGTAAATGTACTACTTTTTGAAACACCATAATGGCTAAGGGGATGGATGGGGTAGGAAGGAAGAGAGTGAAAGCCTGTGGACCTTCAACTTTGCAAAGAGTCAAAACCCTTTCTCTCCTGTTCCTTTGTAATTTTAAGACAGAACGCTTTGGAAATCTTTGTGTTCATCCAATGTGTGTTGGCTTTTCCATATGACTCCGTATTTCTGAGCAGACTGTAAACGATTCATTCCAAGCTCAAACCACGCACTCTGAGAGGAATTCAATTGATTAGTAGGAGACAAGAGTCGTACTCCTGCTAACACCCCCTGTCCTGCATTTCCCTGCTTACTTTCTGGCTGTCAGTATGTTCATCTTTTTGCGTAAAGCATCTAAGAGCTGACAGGTTGGCAAGATAATCAATAGAAAGGAGAGCAGATGATTATCAAGGGCACAAAGGCAAAGGTTACCACTATGTGTTTTAACTTCTGTTTAACTTTCATGGGACCTGCACGAGGAACGGTGAGTATGAAATAACTTGCTAGAAAATTCAGAACTAATTAATCTATTACCATATTCCATCAAAATACATTTAAACAAGGCACCTACTCCCTTTTGTAAAAGTCATGCATCCAATTCTAAAAAACTATCTTCCCCCTTTTGCAATGTGGAAAAAAAAAAAACTATTTTCTACTGTGCTGAAAATTAAACTGGCTATGTGTACAAAAAAAAAAGACAAGGCCCATGGCACTAAAAACTCATTAAGATTTTTTTTTTTTGGTGGCAGTGCACAAAATGCTATAAAATAATGTGAAATCCAAATATTCTTAAAATATCAAAAACTAAACGAGATGGGATAAACTCTTTCAGTACCAGGATGATGTTTCTTTCAGAAATCATCTGTAAATGTCATATTTAGAAACAGGTTTGCTAGCATATATTGATCTAGGATATATAAGATACTCTGTGGAGTGTTTGGTCATAAGAAATAAAAAGCTATGTTAGTTCTCATGTAAGACTTACAACGTTCAGAGTATTGTCTAGACAGTTAAGTATCACTAGAGAGTTTTCAAAATGACGTTTTTTTTTTCCTTCGGTGTCTCCGACTCAAATGGTGGGAGCCCTAATGACCTCAGCCACAATTATTTGGCTAGTTAAAACGTTCAGCTTGGTGAATGATTTGGGAGAGGTCATATGATTAGGAGGCAAAATTTTGGTTCCTATTACCATTCAAAGGTTTGCACTGAGGTCCCTGATCTGATTTATTAAATTCCCTCATGGAACCCCAGGCAGTTCCGTCTTCTCCTTAGGCAGTGTTAATTTTTACTACTATGAAATGATTTTTAAGTTGCTATTCTTGCTGAAATAGTTAACTGCCCCTCAGGCCATTGGTTTTTAGAGTGTTTTTGTTTCTAGACAACATACCATCTTGCTAAGGATCGGTTTGCTTTGGGGGGCCGTTGGAGATCTAAGTCTGGAATGCAGAGCAGAAAGTTCTCTTTGGAGACTAAAGCATCCATTGTTCTGCCCATGCAGAATCCATCCTTTGCCTTCTGGTCACACCCCCTCAGCCTCCTTTTTGGGGACTTCCCCTCTCTCATTGCCTACAGTCCTGATAAAACCGTCCATTAGGCTGTCCTGCCCTCCTTAGGACAAGGATGGGTGCATGACACTAGCCAGGATATTAGGAATTTAAATATGGAGAGCATGACAAGAATTAAAAAAAAAAAATGATTGGAGTTGATTCATCCCAGTGCTGGCATGCTGAAAAGACTGTCACTTACTTCCCACGACTTAGGTCCTTAGAACAACTCTTATCTTTCAAGGTCTATTTTCTCTAGATAGCTTTTGATTTTTAGGAACAATGCTAATGGTAGTTATTGGAAGGATACCTTATCCTTTCAATAAATTCCTTTCATTGAAGGTAGTCACAGTTGTTTTTTTGCTGCTAGTGAAGGACAACACCCCAAAATATGCTGCTTTGGTATATTGATTATTTTGAGCTGTGGGCACTTGAAAAACAGTAAATGCAGGGAGGCTTTCTGTGAATCCCCTTTATCTTCCTGAAGACAGATCCTTCAGAAGGAACTCTATTGTCATAATCCCCTCCCTGGGAGTATATTCAACTAAGGAAGAAGGACTCTTATCCTGGAAAGGAGATAAGAAGTAGGTACCACACCCAGACAGACTTTGTCACAAATCATCACATCTCCCATCTGTTCTTCTGAGGGCCCTTTCATCCTTTCTAAAAATCATTTACTCTCCTTTAAGAGGCCTACATCCTCCCTCCCTTTTCCTGGTTCAGATGGTATTTAAGTCTGAATTCTAAGCCACCTGTGAAAGTTACTCCTTTTTCCCTGGGTTTCTCCCACATGGTATACATGTTAATAAAATTTTGTTTATTATTTTCTCTTGTTGATCTGTCTTTGGTCACAGGGGTCTCAGCTAAAAATTCAGAAGGGTAGAGGGAAAATTATTTTTCCTCTTCCACACCAACAACAAAGAATCCTAACCAGCACAGATATTCTTTTTTTTTTTTTTTCTTTTCCAGCACAGATATTCTTAAGGAGATGTAGACAATGTGAGTCATTGGGAACCTAGGAATAAGCTCTACCCAGAAAGGGGTGTCAAGTTAAAGAAAAACACACACCATAAGAGTTATGGGTTTGAGTATTGTTTAGGGTCTTACTGAGGACTATGGCACAGGAGACAGTTCTGAGGAACTGCTCCAAAGAGGTAGGGGAAGAGCCAGTATATATATGAATTTTTGGCTAGGAAATGCATGCAGTCGAGCATAGATTTTGAGAAAAGATTACTACTAATCACAAGAAACAGATATCTCAAGTTGATTATAGTGCTGTTCTATGTATAGGAAAACGCAAGAATCTGGGATCATTGAAATTCTTCCTGAGACATGCATCTAATTTTCTAGGGACCCATTTATCCAAAACACAGAGTGCCTCATCCTGGTTTTCATCCTGAATTCTGCTCAGGGTGCACTGCTGGTGGATGACTGCAGTGGGTTTCGACCTAACCCTTGTATAGCTGGATGATGAGTGATGCTCTTTGTTTTTTTGCTGTTGTTGTTCACAAGGGCATGGGCTGCACAGTGAGGAGCCTGAAGACAGCCAAATACAACCTTCAACCTTGCACAGACTGGTCTACTTTTGATAAAAGTAAAGTGACCCTGAAAACCTAGACTTCTACTTTCTATAGAATTCAGTACCCTCTATAAATCTGTCTTCTCACAAGAAAAGCTATGAGACCATTTGCAAAGTCTCCAGGGGATAATATATGCGTATATGCTCTCTCAGAGTCCTCGAAAGCCCCAGATAAAATGAGGTTCTGTCCTTGTTCAGAATCTTCCCAACTGTGGGTGTCTAGAGGCAGGAGAGAACAGACTTAACCTTCCCCATGTTCCAGGTCTTCCCAGTGTCATCAGATTTGTGTCTGCAGTAAATCTCAGAAGTTCTCTTAGGTCTCCTGTGACCAGGGGAATGATCCAGCTAAAACCTTGCGACAGTGTGGATCAGTGGTTCCCAGACTCTTGATTTCACTCACCAGTAAAGTTTAGAAGAAATTCAGACTGACTTGGCTTGCTACTTTTTTGTTTGACCAAATAAAGATATTAAAGTAGAAAAATGACCAAGTATTATCATCCATGTCACATAAAAGAAAGGTAAATTTAAAGACCAAAGCCATCAGTGCATAAATTTATACACACACACACAAAATCAGTTATGTGAGTTTTAGGAAAAACTTAGTTTAATTGTCTTCATTTTCCTCAGGTTGTTGTGTGAAAGTCAGGCCCTGGTCCAAGGAATGGTGAAGAGTTCCAGGCTTCTGAGGAGCACCCTGATGGCAGAGGTCAGACACCTCAGGAGAGTAAAGGATAAACATAGGTCTGGTTTACTGTTTTTCAGGCTCACCTTTCTGGAGGCTGACCACAGCCATACTCCATGGTGCAAGGGCTGAGAACAGTTTTGTTCATGTCAACATGTAAACACAGTGGGCTGATTAGGGGCATAGCAGGTTTGGGTTCTTAACAGAAACCTCCATCCCCAAGGGCAACCAAGAGCATGTTACACGATGCCTGGGGCCCAGCTAGAGAGCCCCTGGGAACCTCACATGGGTTCCCTCCCTTTCCCAGCCTCCTCTGAGCTCTGGTCTCCAGTTTCTCCTTTACGCCTGAACTCCACCTCTCTGCTCAGTGTGTTCACTTAGGTGCCAGTTCCTTGGCTGCATCCCCAGAGACCATGGCCCTACCCACCGTAGACCTCTAGCCAAGTCTGCTCCACCCTTGACCTCAAGCGAAGTTCCAGGAGCCTCTTTCCAAGTACAGTATCCCCAGGCGTGCATTTTCCAGGAGGGATTTGGGACAACTAAATCAATCCCTTTTGGGCATGACAGGTTGCAAGCTCAATGTGACTACATTACCGCCACGTACCAGGCACTGATGTACTCTAGTCTAGATCAGCAAACCTTGAAATACTCCATAAGGCCTCTGAATTCTTTCCTTAAGGGGGCCAGGAGGGAGAGAGAGACTGCTAACCAAGTACTAGAGACATAAATAGGAGATCACACAGGGAGGAGAAAAGGACACACCAGCAGCCATACATGCAAGAGTAATGGTAGACACATGCTGGTTGCAAACTGCTGTAGGTCAGTCCAAAGAATCATGTGCAAATAAAAGAGAAGGGTCAATGGTAGTGGAGACTAGTGTGTATGTGTGTGTGTATGCATATATATATGTGTATGTATATATCTATATATATCTCTCTTTCTATATATATCACAGAAAACCAATCCTCTTCTCATCGTTTGTTCGGGTTCATGGGTTGCCAATGTGAAACGTGCATGTTAAAGTAATTAGAATGAAATAGTCCGTATTATCTTAAACGTGTGCAGTGATCTACATCAGCCACCTTAAGGTAAATTATTCTGCAGTCATAAATTATCCTCAGATCTTTGTGTCTGGCAACAGCAACAGTTTAGTTCTGCTCACATTACATGCTCATCACAGGTTGACCGGGGCGCTGCCTCACGTGCCTTCACTCCAAGACCCAGTGTGATGGAGCAGCCCCCCTCTGGGATATTATTGGCCTCATGGCAGAATCACATGATGGCTCTTAAAGGTCATGCTGAGAATGGACATGTGACACATTCAGTCGCATTTCACTGGTCAGATCATGTGGCCAAGCTTAATGTCAATGGGGTAGAATCCTCCCACAGGGAGGGTCAGTGAATGTTTTAGGTAATAATACAATATACCATACGAACACTCTATTTTCTCTTCCTCACTGAATATCTCCTAGAAGTACAAGTACCAACAGTCTTTAAGAATCTTGTTACTCTGGAATTACAAATAGCACATTTTCTAGAGATTAGTCCTCGCAATTCCGTAAGCTTTCGGATCTTTCCCAAGTACGATGCCAATCCTTCAGTGCCCCTGCGTTCTGCAGGGGAGCCTGCTTACAAAATGGCAGACGTGCTACCATGTCTGTCAGTGTTTACAGTGGATAATGCAAGCACAGCATTTCACCACACCCCTGGTGGCTGAGTTGCAACGTTATTTATGGCTTTCCCGTTTATGGCATGCTGCTCAGTTTCCCATGAGTTGCTAGGAAAGATTCCTGAGAGCTACTATGAGCCATTGAAACCTATGAGACTTCATTTATTATGGCATAAGATCTACATTACCTCACTTGTGTTAGACCATATGGAGGGCTCTCTGTTGAATTTGGCATAGTTACTGGGGTGAAACAGGAGTGGATTCTGTTCCTCGTTCTCTTCAATTATGCTGTATGTTGGATCAGGCAGCCAACTTCAACAGATCATCTGGGCATAGCAATCAGTCCTCAGGACAGCATCGCCGCCGTCACCTATGCCAGCGAAGAATAGTAAACGTGATGTTGAAGAGTGTCTGAGTGGCAGGGAAGAGCAAAATCTCAAGAGTGGATCAATAGGGCTCCCTGCTGACAAGAAGCTCATGCTTGGAAGTTGAGGGAGAAGCAGGGCCCCCATTTGTCACTCATTGTGGGGTGGCGTTTGGAAGGAGAGGCAAGAAGCTCAAGAGAATCTGAAAAGCGCAGCCAATTTTCAATCCCAATGAGCAACCAGCAACAACTCCTTCAATAGAGAAAAGTCCACCAGGGGGAACGCCAGAGCCCATGATCTGCCCTGCTTAAAAAAGGGAATGATGAACACTTGGACTCTGTAGGCGTTGCAAGAGGAATGTTAATCCTCGTGATGTGATGTAGCTATAAGGGGGCGGGGGCGGGGGGGAAGTGGCCAGTGTACAGATATTTCCATGTATCTTTTGTCCTTCTGGGGCTGGTTTATATGAGACAGTAGGGACTTGGTGTGTTCTCTTATATACATGATTGGAAACCCTTTGGGGGAAAGGTTTTTCCCTCTTGGACGGTAGTGGAAAGCACTAACCCTTTTAGGAACTCTCGGGCATTTTACTAACAATTACAATGAATTCACCTAAAAGAAAAGCAAGCACATTAAAATTAGTCTGAAAATTCACATGATAACCTGAAAAAATAATCCTAATAATTTTCTCTGTTTACAATTGCAAGAATTGTTCTATAATTTCCCTCTTATATTGCCATTCCATGTAAGATGTTTGGGAATCTCTGTCTCTCTCTCACATGCACACACACACACAACACAAACACAAACGCAGACCTAAGAATCGAAGTAAAACTCAGCAAAGAGTAAGAAGAGTTAGCAAGTGCTTCAAGACACTTGATGCACAAGCTCAGTCCATCCTCCTATTTCTTTTTCCACTTGGCTTCTTCTGTGTTTCTCATCTTTATCAAATTGGAACACTAATAATTGAAGAGTTCCCGTTGCAATAGATTATCACTCATAATGAGCTGCGGGTGAAACAGACCCTTCCTTTCTGAAGGACAAGCTCGAAGTTTGCTTATCGTTACGTATTTAAAATAAAATCAAAAGATTGGCTCCTGCCCCCCCAACCCCCCCCCCAAAAAAAAGTCTAATTAGTGTTCGTCTATTGGAGAGGAAGCGGAGCACGCTGCTCCACCACTGCCAAATGAAATTAAGGCCCAATTATTGATAAATGAAGAGTGGTTTGAGCTGGAGCCTGGCCTGGAGTCGCGGAAATACATCTGTCATTTGGCCTGTACAGGAGTCATTCATGTGTGACACAGCATCCTGTGCATTTATCATGCATCTGTAGATTTTTGTTTTAATTCAGTTAGCTGTCTAACTAGATTCAGTGCTAGATGCCCCGAATGGAGTCAGGATTTGGACTGACAGATGCAATTCTAGTCTGAAATGGTGTGTGACAGGACTAGCTATCCTGCATATTAATTATTATCGAAACCATTATAGGCAGGCTTTTACACTAATGGTCGATTCCCTTATCTGTTTTGTAGCTTCTATGGTTAACAATTTCCCAGTTGCTCCAGGGCAGGTAGGAGACACGCTGGATCAATGGACCATTGTTGTTAAGTGCACTTACTATTACCATGAAAATTGGAATGGAAGTGCTTGAAAGGCAAGAATGAAAATGCCCCTGTCTTACCATTGTGCAAATTATATATTCTCTAAATGAGATAAGTGGGGGGAGAAACACTTTTCATAAATCTTAACTAGGTAAAAGAGTTTATTAAATTCCATTGTCAAAAACAAATTGAAAGCAAACATTTGTTAAGTTGAGAAAAAAGGGTGGGGGGCAAGGAAAGAAATGTCTGCAGGGCTATTCCCAGACTAGCTCTGCACAAAAAGCTTTAGTTTGGTAGCATGCTAAGGTTTAATTTAAAGTTTCTGTCATTTTATCCTTTGGTTGTATAAAATACTGGAAACAACTGTCACCTTCAAAAAGAAGCCACTATTGCAAGTTTTTGTCCAAATTTCTGAGAAAATATTGTTTTAGGAAGACTTTAATGGGACCAAGTCCAAGGGCAGTCATCTTGCCTCAACTGCTACGGTTTTCCTTCATTATTTACGTGTTTTAGGTGTATCCTGGTCACTTGCCCACCCCTCCTACCCTTCTGATTTAAATTATCTAATGAACATTGTGAAGCCCTGCAGAACACATTCCGGTCACAGAGGACTGATCAAAATAAATGTTGCTGAAATGTACAGTTTTCTTGTCATTTGCTTGTCAACCTCATGTGACAGGAATTGTGTGGTTACAGACTTGGGTGAGTTCTCTTTTAGGCACAGCTCAAATTACACATTTCCATTCCTTAAAGAATTTTTAAGTTGCTGAGGACTTCGATAAAGCAAGATGTAAGATGGTACCATAATGAAATGTAATATTTTGTATTAAATAGAAAATTAATGGTAGAGTTAAAGCCATAATGATGAATTTGCATCTTTTCAAAAGATTCATATTTGTTGAAGGACATTTCATATTGGTATTTCAGGTCCAAAGAAGCTTCGACTTTCCTAAACAATTAAAAATTTGCATCTTAGAATAAGTGCTTTTTCATCTCCTGATGTTTGAAAATGAGGTGCTTAAAAAGAACCTGGATTCAGTTTAAAAGTTCAGTAGCTTGATTATGATATTGGGTTACAAGATTTTCCTTGTTAAAGAACATTTTGAATGAAAGAGCAAATTAGAAAGCAAAGATATATCTTAGTATAAATAGATCTTAAAATATTAATAGTCATAATATTCAGGAAATATAAGTAAACTTTGACTTTACAGTTTGGAAGCTATTATCAGTTTTGTGTGATTAGCTACTCCAATTTACAGTGTTTGCCTCACTGCTTTATCTCTTTCAATAGGGTTTTTTTTTTTTCAATAAGACTCCAAAAACTTAATTATGGCTTATGCAAATATCATTTGAGGGAAAAGAAGGTAATATTAAATCTTTAAAAGCATTGTTGGGTTAAATGCTGGGAAAGTCGTCGTAGGTATTAACTGGCATTCAGAGAAAAAATGGAATGGAGGTGGGGAGACCTCTTGGAGATGTCCTCATTCCTTTCTTGAAGCCATGTACGATGGTTGGGTCAATTTTCCCCAACTTTTTATCAAAGGTGAATGTTTTAGAAAGCTAAAGGAAAAAAAAAAGAGTTTTTGCTTCTGAATTATGTACAGATTGAAAGCCAAACTAAGCCATATGATGCGCAAACTGCTGAAGATGAATACGTGAAGCACGACAGCTACTTTCTTTATAGGCATGATGCAAAGCCTCTTTTCATTTCTGTATTGAATCACCTAAATTTTTCCTATATTGATTGGGATATCCATTAACGTCCAAAACCTACAGAAAAACACACAGGTGAATTGGAGTAACAACCATGTGTAAGTAAGCTGGTAAAATAAAAAGTTTTACCTAAGAAGACATGAAGTTGGAAATCAGCCACATTTTTTTTTTTTTTTCCGCAGTACGCGGGCCTCTCACTGCTGTGGCCTCTCCCGTTGTGGAGCACAGGCTCCGGACGCGCAGGCTCAGCGGCCATGGCTCACGGGCCCAGCTGCTCCACGGCATGTGGGATCTTCCCAGACCGGGGCACGAACCCGCGTCCCCTGCATCGGCAGGCGGACTCCCAACCACTGCGCCACCAGGGAAGCCCCAGCCGCATATTTTTAATGCACCCATAGCCTGCTGAGCACTGGGCTGAAAGAGTGAAGAATGCTTAATATCATGAAGCTGCCGAATGTTGGAAATAACGTTTGGGAAGCATGGGAGTGAGATGACACTGGATGGTCAGGATGCAGAACAGGACAGATTGCCCGGCTTTACCTGTTTCCCCAGCTTTCTGACTTTGGACCATTATGAGTCTTTGAGCATTCACAGGGCTGCTGCCTACAGAGATAAGGAAGTGTCAGGAGGAAAAACTTCTCCTCTACCCTCTTAGATTGAGTAAGTGGGGACCTGTGAATTAAACTACAAAAGACAGTTTCACAGGAGAACAGGCACATAATTTATATTACTATTTATGTGCATGAGAGTTCACAGAAAAGAAGTGAAACTAAAGAAGCAATTGGACCCAAGGGCTTATATACCTTCTTAACAAAAATAAAGAAAGTTTGGGCTTCTAGGGACAATAAGCTGTGGGGAAGTGGCTAGGAAATATCTGGGGGAACCGTAATGGAAGTTAAAGTCTGTTTGACTTTAAAGTAAGGTCTGTTGATGCAAACTTGTCTTGCTGTTGACTCCCCGTCTTCAATGATGAACCTTTCTTTTCTCCTTGGTTGGGGTGGAGGGGATCTTCCTCACAAGAAAATGTATTCCTTCTTTTTAGGCAGAGAAGGTAAAGGCAGAGAATTTTTCCTGGATCTGTTGATTCTCAATTGCCTTCAGCTCAAAATAATCCTATGCCAAAGTAGCATATTTTGGACCAACGTATTCTCATCCCCTTCAAAAGATATTGTGTTTTTAAAAATAATCATAAGTACCTTAAGTTAAATGGACTGTCTTTTATTCTAAGATTTTCTTTCCTCCATTTTCAGCTTTTAAAATAACCCGTCTTTCATGAAAAGATGTGTGTAATTGATGACATATAGTTTCCTCTTAAGTCTTACTTGGCAAAATAAAACCTTGATGACTCAATGTCATTCCCTCAATTTTTTTTTGTTACTTTTACTTTTTTACCTTTTTTTTTTTTTTAACTTTACTACAGCACTTTCTCCAGAGGAAATAGTAACTATAGCCACCCTTTACTGAGTCCCTGCTATGCCTTGACAATGATCAGGGATATACACGTATATTCTCGCTAACACTAACACTAATCCTCAGAGGTAGACGGTATTGTTTTAATTTAATAAATGAGGAAAGCAAGGCTGACTGAAGTTAAGTTGCTTGCCTAAAGTGACATAACCAGAGGGTGACCTTAGCATCTAGCAGTTAAACAGGACACACTTTCGAGTGAAAGAAGGTAATAGTCACAGTTATGCCAGGACATCAGGTATCAATGAGGTCTTTCCAGGACAACCCAGCACAGTCACCCTTCGAAGATACTCCATAGGCCAGGATTTCAATCAGTTGGCATCTGAAGCCCAGGCATGCTTTTGTCACTGTATTAGGCTGCTTCTGAAAGTTTTACAAAAATAGGGATATCAATTTTGGGGCAACTGAATTCACCAAACTGTATGACACCAGGGTAGAAAAAAATAATCATTTATTCAGCACTCTATTAAGGATTATTTGTATCACAGGATATCTATTTGCAGTGGTGATTTGACAGATAGTTTGAGGATGAGAAGGCGATTCTCAGAGAAGACACCAGCCTGTAGAGAATTATGTTAGTGCCTGATCTTAAGACAGGAATCCATTTTCCACATGTAGAAGTTAAATTAATGTAGTGGTTCGTGGGACTCTGATTTCATCTAACAGTGCTCACGGGACAGAGAGATAGGAATAGGCCCCTTGGTTGTCATTACTGCAGCCCAGCAAGGCAACCCCAGAAGTGGTTCTGGGACCCACTGAGCCTCTACCCCTGGAAGGAAACTAGAAGCCTGGCAACTATTTACCTTGAAATGAGAGGCTGATCGTATACAGTAGTTAATGCCCTGTGCTTAGCTTTCCCTCTGTCATCGAGGAACATGCAGGCAAAACCTGCCCGTCTTGAATAGATCAAGATGATTGTGGGAAAGCAGCTCAACTACGCTAAGTCCAAATGACGCCCCATCCCTCTCCCTCCCGCTCACGTTGGAATGAATGAACGCAGTTCAGCTTCGAGGTCGATTCCTGGTGCTCTCACCTGCACTGTGACCTGTAACTTTTTAATTTTTTAGAGAAAGCCTCTCCCCTTGCCAGAAAGGGCTTTCTGTCTGTGAAAGAAAATGTAAAAGAGCACCAGGTGAAGAATGACTTTTTCACCCGGCCTTGAAACCATCACAAAGAGACAAATTTTGCTGCTTTTTGCTTCGTGTGTGAATTTTTTTTTCCCACACAGCTCTATTCATTGCCTGAAACAATGGGGCCAGTGTTGGCCAGCAAAGAATGGTGCTATTCATGCACCCCCGTACCCTGCACAGTGCCTACACTTGTTAGTCTTGGCCGCCCTGTGCTGCTGGCGGCCTCAAGAAAGTCGGGTCTATGTTGTTGCACGGAGCAGGGCAGATCAGAGCACAAATGCTGGCAGCCAGATTCCCAGATAACCTCAGCTCCTCTAGAACACTCTTGTTGACATAGGCCTGTGCTTTAAGGGGTGTCTGGAATTCCAAGAACTTGCGCCAGGTGTGTGGGCAGGTGCGCGTGCTCTCAGTGTAACCATCGCCGTTGTCCTGGGGCAATCAAATGTGGCTTCATTTGGGGTTAAATAACTGCAGTAGGAATCAGACACCTGATTTGAATTCTGGCTCCAGAGCTGACCGGTGGTAGGAACTTGGACGAGTCTCAAACTCGGTGAATCTCCACGCCTTCATCTGTAGAAAGGGGATATCAGTGCCACCTACCTCATGGGGTACCGTGAAATTCAGTGATGTAATATCATGCTCTGATTAGCATGGAATGAAGGTTAGCTACTAGGATCATTAACCAAAGGCTGACACAGTGATTATTGTTACGAATGACAGCCTGGTTTAGGGCAAGCTTCCTCTGGATGGAAAGTTAACTGCTGTGAAGTGGTAAGCGGCAACACAGTAATGCAGGGTGGATAGAAGGAGGGAGAGAGAAAACAAGCTTCAGAACTCTGTTCAGGGTACCGGAGTGGTAGAATGTTTTGCACAGGGAAGAAAATGGGCTGTGGCCGAGGCCACTCCATTTCTCTCAAGGACAGAGCAGAAGACTCATTGGCTTTCACGGGGCGTGATCCTGGAAGAAGGGGTCTGTTAATGTATGCTAGAGATGGTCTCGCCATCCTTGCCCTACCTCTCCAACCTAGACTGAGTGCAGCACAAAACCTGCACCCTATCCTTAATGTTCTTCTGAAGTGAGATGAAGTCTTAGAGGTCTTGTTTGGCTTTGTTGGGGGAGCCGAGGGCCAAATGCAGGCAACCTGTGGAAAACCTAGAGATGGGTAGATTCTGCTTAACTGTCTCCAGATTCACCCCAGTGCAGAGTCCAGCAGACCGGAATCAAAACGTGTTATTAAGATTGGTGTAGCAAAAGGACTTGCCATTACAAATCAAGTAAAGTCTAAGGTGGATGGAGGGTTGGAAACAGACAGTCTTTCAAGTTCCTTCCGACCCAAGATGTTGTGAGTTTTGACGTTTTCCTCTGAATAGCATCCTTTAACTAACTTGTGTCTTCTCTGAAGTTGCCACCATGAAAGCCAGGCACGTTTGGCACTGATTTGCTTGGCACGGCTTCTAGAGCCGTACACTTATTGTAGCGTCAGCACTTGAGATTCTGCTAATGTACTATGTGAAGCATAAAGAGCACTAATCACAAGGGCACTTTTCTATGTGATGCACATCATAGAGAAAAGATAATGTATCCTTGGTGATGTGGGGCATCTTAACCAGGAGTTGTGTGAACAGCAGACTTCGCTTGGTATAATCCCATAATTAGAGGACATTATTGTGGTTCATAAATGGCATTAATTAAAATTTTAATTAAAGTTTCAAAAGATAATTTAATAAAAGTAGGATTGATTAGAAAATTATCAATGAATTTACAGATTCATTTAAGACATTTATCTCTGTCACTGTTAAATGTCATTGAAATCTGTTAAAAGCTATAGTAGGTATGTCCGTGGTAACATTTAAATAGTCACCCAATTGTTTTGAAAGGCCAGTCATTTGGAAGATGTGTCTTGATATCTTTTATTGAGCAGTGAACTTTACCAGTCAACCCTGTTGAACATCATCCTGAAACAAATTGACAATAAAATGAGAACTGTGCAGTGTTCATTCTGAAACCAAAATGTTTGTTTGGCCAAATACATTTTTCTTGAAAACATAAATAAGGATTTCAGAACAAATGTGTGACTGAGGCAAATTTACCAATGGCCTACTTGAGTGTCAGTCAGAGAGCTGACATAGAGCAATTCCAAATTCTAGCAGAGGATGGACAACAGATCTAAAATCTGTAAAAATAATAAACAAACAAACAAGTAAATAAAAGTGCTGGGCCAGAAAGCAGGAGATCTAGTACTTAGAAAGCATGGGTAACAATATTTAACTTAGGCCCATTTTAACCGCACCAGCAAAACATACGATTTCCATTTCAACAATGTAAATGGTGTCAAAGAGGACCTGGACGTAATGCATTCATTCACTTATTCACAACTTCATTCAGTCAATCTACAAATACAAAGCTAGAGTGATGCAGTCAGCAAATCCACTGGACTCTGCGCTTAAAGTTAATCCAGAATCCAATCACTTCTCACCACTCCTGCAGTTGTTGTTCTACTCAAGCCACCATCCTTTATTTGCCTAAACAATTGCATCAGTTTCCTAATTGGGTCTCCCTGTTTCCACTCCTGTTACTCATGATTCATCAGCGGTAGTCTTCTGAAATGTAAGCCAGATCACGCAAAACCTTCCGGGGCATCGAACCTCACTCATAAGAGAACTCCAAGTCCTTCCTGTGCTGTCCTTCCTGGCTTCTCCTCGTCCCTGTTGCCCACCCCTCCCCCTCACTGACTTCTTCCCAAACACAGTGCCTGCATCACTGAAGGGGGCTTTGCTCCCCTAACCCCTGCCCAGATACCCCCCTGCTTTGCTCCCTCATCTCGCTCAGGTCTCTGGTCAAGTTGCCAGAGCTCATCTCATTCCATCACTCTCCATCTCCTCACCAGGCTTTATTTTTCCCCATAGTGTTTATCATCACTTGTGTGTGTTATTCACAAAAACATTTTTATGTTTGTTCCTTTTCGGTCTCCCTTCCTCCTTGGAAAGACAGGAGACAAATGATTCTGGTAAAGCATGGTGAGAGTTATGACAGGAGAAGTAGACGGAGTAGTGGGAATAGAAACAAGAACTGACCTGTTTTCTTACTGTCTAGGTGGAGGCTTGAAGAATGAATACAAGTAAGCCAGACAAAGAGTTCTGGGAAGGGCCAACGATGTGTGTATTCTAGTTAGTTCCTTAGTTAATTTCATCCTAGATCATGTCTTCCTGTCCTTGTCATTTTAATTCTTGGGAATGTGACATCTGCTTCTGGCAACAGTTGGATTAGATAACGTGAAGAAATTCTTGCTAAAAAAAGACCCCATCTACCCCACTACGAAGAGATGCAAGAGGGAGGAGATATGGGGATATATGCATACATGTAGCTGATTCACTTTGTTATACAGCAGAAACCAACACAACATTGTAAAGCAACTACCCCAATAAAGATGTTAAAGAAAAAGTAAAATAAAATACAAAAAGAAATGGGAAAAAAAATACCCCAGAAAGGTGGACAAAAAATTGATAAACATGTTTCTAAATACACAGCTGAGGTTTTAGAGAAGTAAGGAGAGTGAGAGAAACTTCAGCCCAAACAAGAAGTACTAAAGACCTGAGCATGACATCACTGTTATCCTGGGGTGGGATGGGTTGCAGGGGAGCCGAAGATGCATGCCCAACCCACAGTTATGAAACACAGGAGGAAATAATCCACAATGGGTGATAGCACACATGCCAAATAAAAGGATTAGAACCCAAAGAACTTCAAGTAATAGACTGTTAGAGGGAGATTCTAAAATATGTTTAAAGTGATTAAGGAAAGAAATAAATCAGAATAGCATAAAACAGTATGAATAAAGAATGGGAAGCTTTGAAAAGAAATTGAATTTCTAAAATGGAAACATATACATATTGATGTGAAAAGCACAGCAGATAGTTTAACCAAGGGATCTTAACAGTTCAGTAAAGATGTTCCCAAACTGTAGCTTGGAGAGATTAGGACAAGAAAAATATTTTTAAAAGGAGAGAAAGAGTGCTCTAAGGAGAGTGCCAGAAAGAGAGGATAAAATGGGGCAGAGGAAGCATGTGAAGAGATGAGGCTTAGAATCTTGCAGATTTGATGAAAGATATGAAACCTTTAGGAGGCCCAAGTGGGATTAGGCAATAGCTGGACACAGCTTATAAAAATGCCAAAGACCAGCGGAAAATCTTAAGAGTAACAAGAGAGAAAAGACAAATCACCTCTAACAGAACAATCACACTGACTGTAACCTTCTCATTAACAGGAGAATGAGGAAGACAGTGGCTTCAAAGCACCGACGGGAGTCACTGCAAACCTGTCGATTTTGTACCCAGCTACGCTATCACTCATGAATAAGAGTGAAACAGATTATCAGGTAAAAACTGAGTGCTTGACACTATCAGACCCATGCTGGATGCACAGAATAAAGATGTGACTCAGGAAATAGGGATCTAAACTCCAAAGGAAGGAGATGCAAGATGGTGAGCAAAGAAACTGGTAAATAAGTGAGTTTATATAAGCAAGAAATGATTATGTAAAACAGCAATGGTAATAAAGATGAATAATTTGGTAGGATCTGAAAATAAGGTAGAACTGAATATCGGACAAAGTAGCATGTACAGTGGGAAGGGGAAGGGGATGATCAGAGCTAAAGTACAATATTCTAAGGCTCATGCCATAGGAGAGCAGAATAGAAACATCGATTAACCTTAGACCCTATTAGGTCAGGACTCATGTTAAAAATTTAAGAATAATAACTAAAATAATAGAAACATCTATCTTCCAAACCAGTAGAGGAAAATATGAGAATAAAGGAAACTCCATCACTCCAAAAGAAGTTAGAAAAGGAGTAAAAAAGGATCCTAGAAAAAGTATGGTAAGAAAGCAGAAAATAAAATGGAAAAAGTTGAAATGCATGTGCAATTACAGGAAATCTAAAGTCATGAAAATAATCCCAGCAGTGACAGCAAAAATATACTTCATCTGGGGCTTCCCTGGTGGCGCAGTGGTTGAGAGTCCACCTGCCGATGCAGGGGACACAGGTTCGTGCCCCGGTCCGGGAAGATCCCACATGCCGCGGAGCGGCTAGGCCGTGAGCCATGGCCGCTGAGCCTGCGCGTCCGGAGCCTGTGCTCCACAACGGGAGAGGCCACAACAGTGAGAGGCCCGCATGCTGAAAAAAAAACTTCATCTGGAAATTAGGTGGACGGCTAGATTTGACAGTCATCTAATGTGTAGATTAGAAGGTCCCTGATAGCTGTAACATCTCTCTATATATAATATACATAGAGATATTATATAGATATAACATATACATATATAGGTATAGCTAGTATATTTCATGACTATATATTATATATTCGTATCTATACCTGTATCTATCTAATCTATTTCAATTAAGCAATCACTAGATTCCACCATTTTCCAATGTGGAAAATCAGTGTGGCCTAAGGATCTGGGTCTCCAGAAAGGCACGTTAGCCCAGTATTAATCTGATTCAGCAATGGGAAGAGTGTGCTCAGTGCAGAAATCCAGGGTTCGAGACAATGACCAGGAGCACAGCATTTTAGGGCTGCACGTTTCAGGAGCCCTAAGGGTAGAGAGATGAGGCAGGATCAAAGCGGTAAAGTTAATAAATAAACCATCAGGCAAATAAATAAATAAGTGCCTATAGAAGAGGCAGGAGTTTCAACTTCAGAAGAGCCCTGGGTAAGAAAAAGCCTAAATAGTGCCCTGTATCTCTCCAATCTGAAGATGTCTTGGAAACCCTTTGACATCTGTTCCCCCAGGTTTGTTTTTCTTCTCCATCACACCTCACACGGAACACAGAGAGTGATGTCCTGTCACTTTGATGCCTCTCTCTACTCAAATGGCAGAAACGAACCAGGTGAGTTGTCATAACTTAGATGAGGCTGGGATAAAAATACACCTTGGAGAGCTTGCTTCCTGATGACAGACTGAGAATAGCTCTTTTTGATTTGAGTGATTTGGAGCTTAAATTCAGTGCCAACCCGTATGAGTGTCTTAGGATGTTGGGTTGGAAAAGGGATTACACCGGAGTATGAGGTCTTTTGTCTGCCTTCTTTTAGGATTACCTTTGACTCATGGATGGAAGATCCTATCCAGTATCTTAATTTGAAATTGTAAGTGAAAGCAAACAGTTGGATTTTTAAATTCAGTATTCATTTCTGGGTTTACCTTTAAAAGCAGCTCGACTGTTGCAGAGTTACGCATCTTCACTAATGACATCGTCTGAGAATGCAGCTATTGCATGCATTCAATTTAAATCATTTAGTTTTAAGAGAAGAAAAAAACCCTTCCTTGCAATTTAACAATTTAAAAATCCTTCATCCTAAACCCCAAATCTTGGTCTTCATTTGGAGCAAATGGTATGAATTAGTTTGTAAGGTGTGTCTCCCAAGTTGCTCAAAGAGGAGTGGCAGCCAGCGATGGAGGCACGCCATGGCGCCAACCAACACAACCTCGACGCTGCCTCTCACCGGGGCTGCAGAGGGAACCACACGGAAGTGAGCATCTGCTGTGCTCTGGGTCCCTGTGACTGTCAGCAAATGGAGGGGATGCCTTTTCTTCACCTTTTACGGTATCTTTTGGTGGTAATGACCTTGAGCTCCTCACAATTCATGGCTGTTCATGGCTGGCATCTGTTCTGACTGGGTGATACCCTTGCTTGATATTATAAATGCTTTGAAAGTCGTCCCCTGGTTTTCAGGGTATCAACACAGTACTATCGTTTGCTTGTTTTTGATTTTTAGCAAAGCAGCTATTTCAGTTTTATTTATGGCCTCCCCTCACCCATAACCAAGGAGTGAGTTCATGAGATTGATTTTAAAATAGATTTGAGTGACTTAAAATCATTTCTTCCTGCAATATGAAACTCTTTACTTTATAATTATTATTTTTTTTACTGGAATCTAATGCATTGTTCTGACCTCATTCTTACCTTAGAATACATGATTTTCCTAGAGACCTTCAGTCTCCCCTGAGGATAATCTTACTCAACATTTCACTCTATATGTACAATCACGTCTGAATCCCAGTTTAGGTTCAAGTGAATACTTCAGTACACTAATGAAAAATATTTATGTGTGCCCACTGTATTCTGGGCACTTGTCCTTTCATGTAATCCTCACACAACCTGTTTTATAGGAGAACATCACACAATGCTCAGATTCAAATTCAGGTCCAAGGGACCCAGAAGCCCAAACACTGTCTACTTTGTAGACACTTTCTCCTTCTTCTTGGATAAGGCTCTCAAAGGATCGGGAAACAGGAGGATATTAAGATCATATCTTTCATGCTTGCTGAAAATATGCTGTATGTTGGATATTAACACTTCAACTCCTGGAACTCTTCTAGAAGCTTGGGAGCCTATGTGATGCTCGGAAGCATTGGAATACCAAAAAGGGACGAGATGGGTTTCAGAGTTGAGACACTAAGGGTGGCTTCTTTGGGCTTGCTTCAGGATGTAAGTTTTAAGGGAGAGAAGCAGTTGAATCCATCTTGCCCAACACTCATGCTTTTCCGTATTCCTTCTGCTTTAATCTTGTCCATCTTTAATCTGTTCTTACATAGCTCCTAGGGTTACTCTTTTTAAGAACAAACCTAATCGCGTTATTTTTCTGCTTAATTTTTTTTAAAATAACACCTTATTGGACTAACATAAAACAAACCATTTCAAAGTGAACAGTTCAGTGACATTCAGCACACTCACATTGTTGTGTGACCATCACCTCCTTCCAGCTCCAAAGCATTTTCATTATCCTAAAAGGAAACCCCTCACACATTAAACAGCCACTCCACTCAGCTAAAGATCACTAATCTGCTCTCTCTCACTGTAGATTTACCTATTCTGGATTTTTTATACACATGGAGTCATGCAATGTGGGACTCTTAGTGTCTGGCTTCTTTCACTTAGCATCATGTTTCCACGGTTTGTCCATATCATAGTATATATCAGCACTCCATTCCTTATATGACTGAATAATATTCCATTGTGTGAATATATCACAATTTGTTTAGCCATTCATCTCTTTTCTAATAACTAAACCTCTTTATATTTTCTAAATATTTGACCTTAACTTTTATTGTTGTGATGCTGGTGGTGATAGTTCCTGGTTGTTTGGTTTTAGCCATTCATTTCTTGATGGACATTTGGGTTGCTTCTTCCTTTTGGCTGTTCTGTGCCTTCTGTGTTTACACACTCTACTCTTTCCCATTCTAATTTGGAGTTACCTCAGTGACACAAATCCTGGAGGATTCGGGGAGGTGATGAATGCTATCTGTGAACAGACCGCAAGCTCTTACAGAACTTTTAGTGCTTATCAATGAGTTCCCAGGCGGATATCTTTCTATAAAAGCCAAGCTACAGACTGAAGGTTCAGGAATAGCTTCTGTGTGCCCTTTGTTCTTATCTAGTTCTCTGCTACCTCACAACAGCCCTAAGAGGTGAAGTGGATGTTACCACTCCATAGAACTTTCCTCCAGGCAGTGAGGCCAGACATGAGGATGGTCAGTTAAACCTGGTCTTACTGGGGACATGCTGCACTCTCATATGTATGACACACACACACACACACACACACACACACACACACATACATAATGTAAACTTATTATTCTGGAAATTTTCAAATATGCATAAAAATAGAAAGGCTGCTTTAATGGTTCAACAATTAACATCTGCTGTTCTTATTTTATCTTTTCCCTTCCCATTCCTTTTTTTTTTTTAACATTTTTATTGGAGTATAATTGCTTTACAATGGTGTGTTAGTTTCTGCTTTATAACAAAGTGAATCAGCTATACGTATACATATATCCCCATATCTCTTCCCTCTTGCGTCTCCCTTCCACCCTCCCTATCCCACCCCTCTAGGTGGTCACAAAGCACCGAGCTGATCTCCCCGTGCTATGTGGCTGCTTCCCACTAGCTATCTGTTTTACATTTGGTAGTGTGTATATGTCCATGCCACTCTCTCACTTCGTTCCAGCTTACACTTCCCCTCCTGTATCCTCAAATCCATTCTCTAGTAGGTCTGCGTCTTTATTCCCGTCTTGCCCCTAGGTTCTTCATGACCATTTTTTTTTTTTTTTAGATTCCATATATATGTGCTAGCATATGGTATTTGTTTTTCTCTTTCTGACTTACTTCACTCTGTATCCCATTCCTTTTTTAAATTGTTTATTTGTTTTTAATTTGTTGTTTATTTATTTGTTGCTGCAGTATTTTAAAGCTAATTCTAGACATATCACTTCACTTATTTCAGTAGGCGTATCTAACTTTTCTCTTTTAACACAACCACAATATTATCAGATGCCCCCCAAAAAAACCCCCCACAATTCCTCCATATCATCAATTTGTGTTCAGTTTTTCCTGATTGTCTCAAATATGCCCTTTTTTATAGTTGTTTTGCTCAATTCAGAATTCAAACAAGATTTGGTGGAGATTACATATGGTTAATATGCTCTTACATCTCTTTTGATGTGTAATTATTTCCCTCCTTTGTTTGGCGTGCTTATTATAGAAATTGAGAATTGAGTCTTTTGTCTTGAAGAATTGCTGGATTTGACTGATTATATCCTTTTGGTGTCATATAATATGTTCCCCCATCCCCTATAAATCAATAGTTAGAGATAGATTCTTGATTAAATTGAGTCATTTGGAGGTGGGGGAGGAGTAGGGTAAGAATAATGTATTTATCCCATTTTGCTTAATATTAAGATTGATTGATGGTTCAGTGTTGTGATAGGCTGAAAAAGAGTCCCCTAAAAGATATCTCTGTCTCAATCCCTGGAACCTATGAATGTTATCGTATGTGGCACCAAAAAAGGGGGGGGCAATTCTCTGTAGATGTGACTCAGTTAAGGATCTTTAGATAAGGATCCTGGATTTTCTTGCTGAGATACAAATGCAGTCACATGTGCCTTTGTAAGAGGGAAGCAGAGATGAGCTTTCATACACAGAAGAGGAGGAAGCAGTGTGACTAAGGAGGCAGAGGTTAGAGTGATGCGACCACAAACCAAGGGATACTGGGAACCACCAGAAAACAAAAGAGGCAAGGAACAGATTCTCCCTCTAAAGCCTCCAGAGGGAGTGCAGCCCTGTCACACCTTGTTTCCAGCCAATGAAACTGACTTTGGACTTCTGGCCTCCATAGCGATGAGAGAATAAGTTACTGTTGTTTTAAGGCCCTGAGTCTGTGATAATTTATCACAGCAGCCACAGGAAACTAATACACCTGTCATCTGCCTAATCCATCCATTGTAAAGCTCCCCCTCAACTTTCCAATAATAATTTCAGCGGCCATTGATTACTGTTGCCTAGATCCCTATTTCATTATGGAGTGGAAAATGGTGATTTTCTAATTCTGTCATTGTTTTCTCCATTTAGTCCACATGATTTTTTTATACAGAGAAGAACTGTTTTCCTCATCTATTTGTCTAGCCCAAGTTCTCTTTCAAGTAGGGAAAGACAGAAGAGATGCTCGAGATTTTTGCTTAATTTATACGTTTTCAGAAAAATGAGTTGGTACCCTAGCAACCTCCATGGTCATCAACGATTTTTTTGTTGTTCATTTATTTATTTTTGTGGTACGCGGGCCTCTCACTGCCGTGGCCTCTCCCGTTGCGGAGCACAGGCTGCAGACATGCAGGCTCAGCAGCCATGGCTCACGGGCCCAGCCGCTCTGCGGCATGTGGGATCTTCCCAGACCGGGGCACGAACCCGTGTCCCCTGCATCGGCAGGTGGACTCTCAACCACTGCGCCACCAGGAAAGCCCTGTTGTTTATTTTTGAAGTATCATTATGAACTCATAAGTTTTCATATATCTGATAAGTTTCAACTCATTGTAGTCATTATGATTTATGATCCTCAAATTGTCCCATCTTTAAGTCCTTGGAGCTCCTACAAGCTTGATCTGCTTTTTAAAAGCCAAATAACCAGAAACTGAGTAAAGATAGGGTACTCCGGTAGTGAAACACTGACCTCCATCCTGGTCTCCTGCGTATGAGTCACACAGACACTCAAAAAAATTGTTGTCAAAGCACTGGCAAAAATAAAGAACTATGAAGGTGCTGACTAAATCTAATAACATCTTCCCATTCCTTGACACAGTAACTCTCAACATTTACTCACAGCAGAATCACCTGGGCAGCTTTTAAAAAACACTCCGCCTGGTCTTCACACAATCCCCCCCCAACGCCCCCGCCGTGAGGATTCCCTTCCCTGGGGTGGGGCATTGGTATGCCTTAAAAACTCCCCAGGTGATTCTAATGTATAATCAGGAATTAGAACCACTGTCTAATGGATCCCCCATACTTCTGAGATGGGGTTTTTAAAAAACAAGCCCTGGTCTTCTGTCTTCTGCAAGCATCTCTGACATTGACTACATGTGGAGCTAGGTTGAAAGGCTGCCCATCAGCAATATGTTTTCATGCCTCCTAATCCAAGGAAGATTCTGTCACCACATTACTAGACCTGAATTAAGAAGCAAAATCCCATCCTATCCTAACCCTAAGGCCTCTGTTTGGTATTTTCAAGTCCACACTCAGTCTTTCCTTCTTGGTTTCACCTTCCTTCTCCAAGGACTTTACCACCTTATGATATTTGCGTCCAGTGAAATCTCCTTCAATACATTGTATGCGGGGGTTGTGTCTTACTCACCTTTGTAGTCTTACTTTCCCACCCACGGAGCAGAGATTTACGTTCAGTAAAGTTTGATTTGATGCAAGATAATTACCAGGATAATTCTATTTTTTCTTCTGCACATCCCCCCACCTCCTGAAAAAGAAAAATCTTGTTGGATTCTATTGGATAAACAAAGGATTCTTGAAATTTCCGTGCCCTTTGTCTACATAAGGTATAGATAATTACTCATTGTGCTTCCATTTGTGCAGTAAAGGACTCTGGGTAAAAGATTCCAAATTTTACAAAGACACATAAAACTTAATATGCATCTCAACTTTGAAAAGTTTCTCTTTTTGAATATATCTAGTGATAGTAAAGGTAAACAGGTGTTTGAAAACATACTGTCATGAAATACCAACCTGGCAGAAAACCTGTAGCGTTTATAATGAGAACACAATTCAGTTGCATTTGTAATTAGCACTTTTGAAATGTGCTCATTATTATTGTTATTATTAGCCACAGAACTCTGCAACTTTGGCTCACACCCATTGGAATTTTAGGGTGTGGACCTAGCCCAAAGCAGTCAGTATAGACAGAACCCAATAAAAGAAATATGTTGCAGATTTTATGGAAGTAATTTTAAGTTAAATATCCAACCATCAATTACGTAGAAATTATTCACTGTCTGTGTCAAAGACAATGTTCACATTTGAAGATGCAGATCGTTATGGAAAATATCCTAAGGATTTGAGAGAAATGAACGCACTCATTAAAAGTGAATAAATAATAAATAGAAAAATGAACACATTCATAAATGGAATGCATTTGGGAAGTAATCCCGAAAAAAGGAATAGTCATGGTTGAAGAGACCATTTCCCAATGGAGCAGAAAGATTTCCAGAATTCAAAGACCTGTCTTCCTTGAGCTTCCAGAGAAAGCTACTCCAAACACTTTCTAGAGCATAAAAGTATTCTCTGACTGACTCATTCCTGATGATTCAAGTAAGAAAAGTGACTGGACACCTAACAAGCTTGCAGTTCACTCCATTAAGAAACATTTATTGAGCAACAACAATGTACTGTACCAGGTACTATTGGAGAGATGTGGAAGGTCTGGTAAATTGGATACATATAAATAGGAGGGGATCTTGGGGCCAATCATCAATAAGTCAAAGCAGTAATCATGGGCCCAGTACTAATTACTGAGGGAGATGCTGAAAAAACGCAATCAGATAAGGACCAGGCTAATCAGGAAGAAAAGATTTCTGGAGAAGATTCATTTTGGTTCAGATTCTAAATGATGCCTCGGCCTGATTGGTGGGAAGGTTAGGAGATGCCCTTTCAATAAGAGAACTGACATGCGTTAAGGTGTGGACTTAGTGTCATGTGAGCACTGTGGAGGGATGGCCACCATATTGATTTGCAAAGAACGATAGAACTTAGCCTGGTACATAGCCTGGTGCTATGCTTGGTGCATGTGTTTATAGGTGCTCAATAAGAATAAATACTCAAAAAAGCATTTAAAGGTGCTCAATAAATATTTGAGAAATCAATGACTTTGACTTTCTTGTTTTCCCTGGAAGGTATATAAATAACACACTAGGGGACTCTGACTCAACACTTAACAATGATTTAGTCTAACTCTAGACAGGACGTGACCATTTGGTTGCAGTCAGTCCAACTCTGCTCATTTGTATTACCTGCACAACTCTGTAAGCATTTGATTTGATTGTATGATCCTTGGTTTGGGAAGCATGGACAGAATGTGTATTAGGTTTACCTGTATGATCACAATCGTAGATGTTGAGACCACAATGATATTTTCAAAGAAGACAAAATAAACACGTATGAAGTCTGCCGTGCCTTTCAGGTAATCTCTTGCCTCAATCTCAGGCAGGGATGGGCCCCTGGTTGCCATATTTCTGCAGAGTTTTCCTGCCCCTCACCCCAACCCACAATATTTTTTTTTCAGTAAAGAGTTATTGAACTCCTTCTATTTGCCAAATGCATTCCTAGAAAAAGAACAAGACCATGGACATCTCAAGGATCTCAGTTGTAAGAGATGAGGCAGTGAAGCAAAGAGATAGTTCCAGAACAGTGGGATTTTTTTCTGTGAAAGGCTGGCTAGAGCAGCCCGCTCCCCAGAGATTCTGATTTCACAGGTCTGGTGAGGGGAAGGCCACTGATAGCTAAGCCCCGCCCCAGGCGTTGCTAATGTGCAGTCCGGGCGGAGAATCACTGCGGTTCTCAAATAGTGGTCTTTGGGTCAGCGGCATCAGTGTATCCTGGTAACTCAGAAATGCACTTTCTCAGACCTCCTGAATCAGAATCGCTGGTGGAGTAGGGGAAAGGGCAGTGGTATGTTTCAAGAAGCCTTACAGGTGACTCTGATGTACACTCAGATTGAGAACTAGTGAGCTCGGGAAATACAGATTGGTTCTGTGTCCAGATGTTGAGGAGGTCTCCCAGGCCCCCTCTCTGACTTACTTTCCTCCACCAAACCTCTATCTTATTCTTTGCAACTCCATTAGTCTCTTCTCAACTTACTCTATTAACCAATTTCATGTTTTTCTTCTTATTTTTTTCCATACCCTCTATGTTCAGGGCACTGATGAGGCCAACTTAATTCGATCCCAGTTCAACAAGTATTCATGTGTGACCTCAATTTCATCATAGGAATTATACAGGATATTTTTTTAAAGTATATGGAATAGTTCCTGGAGCCTTTGAGGAGTCAGGAGTCATTATAACAGACAATATGCTGCTCGTATAGGTACTGGGTGCCTCAGGAGATCAAGGGAGTATTGGGATTTATATGGGAAGAGCAATCTTGGAAGGCTTCATGGAACAAGGCAAACTTGATCTGAGCCTTGACATATGAATAGAGTTTGGACCATTGGGAAGACAGAATGGATATTACGAGCAAAGAAGCTCTTTATGAGTACCAATGAGGACATGATCCTAACCAGAGAGGCAGACGCAGAGCTGAGGGGCACATCAACCTTCTCCATTAAGCATTCCGCAATGTCTGGTATCTCACTGACATCCCAAAATACAAGTCAAAAAGGCAGGTTTTCATTTTCCTTATTGCAAATCTAAACTCAGGCAAATTGGTCCTGGATGGTTAGCTGAGCTGGCTTCTTTAGCTTGTAAGAGGAAGCCTGTTACAGCAGAAATAGGAGAGGTTGGAAATCAAGCTGAGCTGGCTTAGAACCATCTCCTAGACGTGAGACTTAACCTCTCTGAGCTTTAGTTTCCTTTTCTACACAGTAGAGAAAATGCATTTTACCTAGGCTGTTTCAAACGATTAAATAATCTCACAAATGTAAGATAGCAAACACTGCACTAGGATAGTCCCAGGTGGATGCGTGTATGTTATGTCCCTCTTGCCCTCCTGTGACCTAAATGGAATCGATCATTGGATTGGATAGGAAGGGAAGCAGTAGTGGTTAAGAGTGAAAGCTGACAGGGTGGATCCCAGCCCTACCACTAAAACATTGTGTCACCTTGACCACATAACGGAACTTCACAAAACGTCAAATCCCTCTGTGTCATAACCTGGAATAATGATATTACATACTTCATGGGACGATTGGGAAGATTTGACAAATACAATGGCTAGCACCGTGCCTGGAACATAGGAAGCCCTCAATGACGGTTAGCAATTATCGAGGAGGGAAAAGCTATCTGCTCGTGAAATAGGGCACCAGTTCAGTCTGATGGTCCCCAAGGGGTTGCGTGCCTCTCTAGGAAGAAATGATGCACATCAGAGAGCAGGTCACCTTTCTCCCCTCTGCTTTCTTAGCCAGTTCCAAAGCCCCCCACCTTCATACCACCTATTAGTAGCTTTGTAGTCTTTTTTTTTTCAGAAGAGCAATCAATGATTGAATCAATTTGAGATACGTTGCTCAAGGTACACAGTGGCCGCCCTGGGAATATCTTTTTCAGTAAAATTAGTATTTGCAAAGGGTCCAGACCTGCCTGCAATAATATTCAGATACATGAAAAATGAGAAGTCAAATGTTCTCACCTGCAGCGTGCTCGCTCTCTCCATCCGCACCCAAACCCCTCCTACAGCTCCAATCCCTGTTACCAACAGATCCGAATGGAAAAATCCAATCCAGGATAACATTTTACAGCTGGTTTACAAATCCCTTAAAAGTGCCAGATTTAGCTCTGCCATTGTTCCTTGTACACCATAAAAATAAGTGCACTGAGAAGCCTTTGAGGTCTTCGCTCTGTTGAAGAACTTCGTTTCCGTATTTTTTTTTTTTTTTGATTCTCATTTTACCTCTTATTACTTCTCATGAAGCTGCTGTTCTGGGGACAACTGCACGCCTGCCCACTGGAAACCCCTGCTATTGATCACGTACTTACGTGGTTGGGAGCATTTTATGTAAGAGGAACAAATGATATAGTTGTTTCTATCCATTAAACTATACTGTTATCAAGGGATCGAACAACTGCCCTGAACATGGCCATTCTTTTCGGAGACTCTGTAATGTTCAAATATAATTGCCTAGTAATCCTGTATTTACTATGAGGTGGCAAGGTATAGCTAGCGTCATGTTTGCACCTTATAAAACGTAAGGCTATGGAGCAAGTTTAATTCTCTGTTGTCTTCCTCCTCCTCCTGGCCTTTCCCTTTTCCTGATGACGCTGCACCCCCAGGCATTTGGATATGTGGCTTCTAGAGACTTCCCAAGTGCTGTCACTTTTTTTTTTTCCATGTGAACGCATCCTTGGAGATCAGTCACTTAGTATGATGTGGGGCTTCCCAGGCTTCGGCCATGTGCGAAGGAGAGCTGGGGGTCTCTGAGGCACACAGGACTTTGCATGATTACTAGAGCTCTGAGAGCCCGGGAGACGTGCCTTGTGAGCAAACACCCCAGCCTGGAGGATGCTTAATTATAGTCAAGGGAGGCTATTCCTTCCTTGGTAGCAGCTGCCACTGCCCACGTGCGTACACACACTTGTACACCCACGTGCACACACGCAAGCACACACACACACCGCCTTTACTTGAATTCTTTCTGGAAGTTCCTCCCACCCCCGCCGCCTAGAGGACCCCTAACCATGGTAACTGTGAAGCCTAGCCTTTCCATCTCCAGCTCCCAAACAAGCCTATTTCGGCCTCGCTTCCACTTTCTAAGTCATTGGTGGAGAAAGCCCTGAAACTTTTAAAGACCAAATATAACCAAATGATCCTAATAAAATAACGGGGAGCTTGCTAAACATGAGGCCAGGAACTGTTTCAGTCTTCTACTGAAGTATAAGAGAGGCTGAGAGTCTTAAATGTTTTTCTGTTTCTCTTTGAAGGTGCCAGGAATTTGCACACGAGATTTTAAATGTGCTTTTATTACTGACTCACAGGAGGAGATTTCTAGACTGTTCCTGCTCGTTCCGATGGTGGCAACTTAAAATCCAAATGCTTGATTCTTTCCTTCTATAGAACTTGACTTTTCCAGTCTGTGAAGGAGGAAAGAAAGAGAATAATTTCTTGTTCTGTTCCTATAGACAAGGTTTACAAGAGGACCCCAGAGGATTTAGTTTGGTGACAGGAGAAAGGCTTGGACCCCATCGCCTTTTAGAGCTTCCTAAGGGTGCTGTCTTGTGCCTGCTTTTCCTTATCCGAGGTGCAGTGCGTTCTCGCTTTCCATCCCCTCGGAGACTGTCTGCTTCTGCCCGTCCACACAGTCACTATCCAAGTCTCTGTTCTCTTTCTTGCTGCTCTCCCTCCAAGTTATTAGAAAGCAGCCTTGGGATTTGTCTCCTCTGTCTTTCACGAGCTGGCTTGGAGGAGGAATACAGGGTCATGGATCAGAACACAGACCCTGGAATCAGCTGCTTAGGTTTGAAACCGGGTTCTTCTCTTTACAGTGTTTTACTGCAGGCAAATCACTTATCTTCTCTTAGTTTTCCCACGTGAAAATTGAGCATGCTGATAGGAGCTACCTCTGAGGGCTGGTGTGTGAATTCGCTGAATTAACACGGGTGAAAGACTCAGGGCAGCACTTGCTCCTACTGTTTCCTGAAATCCTTTTTTAGACCAACTTGGGCTCCATTGTTATTGTATTTTGGTGACTCTGCCTCTATTCCCAAGCCTTGACTTCATTACACCAGAACAGTCAACTGGTTGATTGAACCATAGTGATGACAAGCATAAACGCAGTGGAACCTTCCCCTTAGGATGAGGGGAAGTGGAGTCAAGCTAAGCAGTTACTTGCTTGAATTTTTTCTCATGATTCATTCTCTCATATGAATGCGGGTTGGTTTTTCTAAGTTGCCTTTCCTCACTCCTCTGTTTTCATTTTCTCTCTTTCATACAGTCTCACCCCATGAGGAGTTTTACTACAATCTCCCAATAGAGTAGGACAGACCCCAGAACACAGGCTTTCTCTCACCCCCATTTTGGCTTTCAAGAGGGTCTCCGCACATTTTCCAGAATCATTCTCCCACCCCGGCAGAGACCCCTATGGGACCAAGAAGAAAGGATCCGAGGAGAGGAGGGAGGACAGAAAATTCTGCTTCCAGATCCCTCCCCAGCGTTCCTCCTCCCCCTCCCCCACTCCCAGTTCTGTTTTATTGTTTCCAGTGAGGACTGTGGACCTGCTAAGACCCCCGCGGGTGGGATGCTGCATTTAAAACCTTTAAGCCCTTCAAGATGAAGGCTCTTTTTCTGGTCAGCTTCATTTTCCCCATTCTCTTTATGGAAAAAAAAAAAAAAAAAAAAGGCAAGCCATATTCTGGTGGAGTGAAAGCAAAAGAGAGAGAGGCTAGGTGTGGGGTTGTGAGGGGCAACGCCATTGTTTCCTCAGAGGGTTTCGTATCAGGACTGGTAAATTCACAAATTCAACTCTGCGTTATGACACAGATCAGCTGTTATTTTTCCAGTCTCAGAGGAAACCTGGAGGAATCTCATTCCTTCAATTGTATTAAATTATCTGCCAGTGTTGTCCTTTCCTTTCATTGAAGCATTTGGCCTGGGCTGCAGGAACAGCAAAAATCTCTTTAAAAGCGTTGTTTCTTTGAATGTTTGGTTTACCTTTTGGTTCCACAACAAAATAACTTAATAAATGAAGGGCGAGCAGAATTGTTACTATAGCAATCCCCATAGTAACGTCAAGATGCCAGGCACACTCATCCTTCCAGCCCTCTGGAGGCATTCTCCTAGCTCGACCCACGTTTCAGGTATAGCTTCCCAGGCTTCAGCTCTGACGGCTTGAGATTTTAGGATATTCAATTAAGTGCATTTTATTTCCATCCTAAAGAGTGAATAGACTCACAAAATGCCAAGCATTCTTATCCACTTATATCCCCTGCAGAAAAGTCAGAAGTGAATTTTCTCTGAGCTTGACAGTATGTAGGGACTGCTTGCATCTCAGTTGCTTTTCCAATTTTAGGTCTGTCCTTAAAAACAACAACAATAATCCCAGTCAAGGCATGAATTGTTCTTTGTTGATTTCAATAGTCTTACATAACTTACACGGGGGGCAGGACTAGGAGATGAAACATCTTCAGAATGCAGCATGTGGGAACACACATGTTTTTAATCTCCTATTTTCCAGAAGATAGCCAGAAGTGATCCCCAAGAGGTCACTTGGAGAAGCCTTTTGCCACCTGGTAGGGTTATAAATTGATTCTCTGGTTAAGGTTGCTGTTATTAGGTTGAATGAATGACTGAGAGGTTATAGGAAAATTAAATGGGAGACAGAAATGGATTTTGAACATCATGTCATAACTTTATATAATAGGTATTCATGCATACATGTAAATATGTATGTCGCAGTTTGTTCATATTTAGCATACATTTATAAACCAGTTGATGAATATCAAATAGTGGATCTGTGTATCCTGTTTCTTAGCTCGTTGTATCTTGAATATTAATAGTGACACCCTAAAGGCAGAAACTACAACTGGAAAGCAGTTGTGTTAAATTCAGAACCAGTGGGGCTGTATTGTGATGCAGCTTAGAGAAGTCAGGTCAAACTACTTTGACAGATAAACACAAGAAGCAGGAGAATAAAAAGCAAGCCACAAACAGTCAATTCATAAAAAGAGAAATAAGATTATTAAGAAACACATGAACAGTGTCCATACTCCCTGCTAAGCAAAGAAGTACAAATAAAAATTAGCATACCAGGATGTGGAGCTGGGCTTCGACTTTTGCCCTGGAATCAGCCAGCACCAGGCCCCCAGCAAAAAACCACAGGTGTTAACAAGTGAAAGAGCAATCAGACCCCAGCCTCACGTCACACTTTTATAAGCAGAGGACAGGAAGCAGGCAGGAGGGAACAGGAAGCAAAGTTGGAAGTGGTCAGGGGCAGTGTTACTCATCAGAGGTTACTTCCTCTCTCCCATGGGCAAGGGAGGGGGTTGGCCTGCCTCCCATGATTCTACTCAACCTAGATAGAGAATCACCCGTTGAGACTGTAGGTGTTAACAGATAGGCAGACTTGGATTTACTTCCCTGCCTGGAACTCTGCTTGGGGAGCAGACAGGCTTTCTGATCTGCTCCCGTGCCTACCAGACAGTCACAATGAGGTGAGAGAAGCAGCCTGTACCCGCCCCCCCGCCAGCTGGTATCCCCAAGGATGCACAAGTTTCTAGTGGGTGACATGGGCACCAGAGACTCTAGCTAGTATTGATTTGCTCAAGAAGCTTGCCTAATGCGTGAGGCCATCCAGTGGTGGGAACTGAGAAGAGATAGAGAGATACAGCCGGATCTCCCATGGAAAGAAGTGTGCAGAGGGGATCCTACAAGGTCTTCCAGAGAATCTAACAAATTCAGAGAGACTTTGCATCCACTTCTTGGAAGAGCCAGCCACCCCTGGATGTCTACCACATAGAGATATCGATGTGTAGTTAGTCTAAGTCAGAAAAATAGTCACGTGCCCAAGAAAGAATATTGTCATTGCATCCCTATGAATAAGAAGATGCCGGTCCTTTTTCCTCACACGCCTCTCCTCTAAAAAAATGGCTTCAGAGATGAACCTATGCTGAATTGAGATTGCCCAACAAACCAGTCACATAACAATGTGATATTGTTTGTCTGGTGAGCTACCATGACTTTAAAATACCTAGGTTGCTGAGGGCACAGTGAAGGAAGACAAATTTGCTGATGTGAGTGTACATTGGTTTATCTTTTCTGAAGGGCATTTTGTCAATTATGCATTTAAAAAGCCTTAAAACCAGGCAGGCTATTTGACCTACTGATTCTACTCCTAGGAGTTTACACTAAAGACATAATCAGAAATGTGCACAAATAAATACAAACAAAAAAATGTTTATTGTGACATTATTTACAAAAATAAAAAGGAGAAAACTTGAATTTCAAGTTGAAAATGGCTAACTAAATGTTGGCATATCCATAAAATAAAATACCTGCAACCATTAAAATTGTGCCTTTAGGACCATTTAATGATACTGCACAGACCTCATAATATAAAGTTTAGTAGAAAACAAATAGCACAACATCTGCCATTACATAAGACATAGGAGGGAAGAGCAAAAATATCTCTACTGGCAGAAGACATGAGTATATAACTGAAAAGTCCAAGACACTCAATGGAAAAGCACCACAAGTAATAAGAGAATTCAGTGAAGTAGCAGATAGGGAAGAAATCAGTGTAAACAGCCTTCATACATACAAACTAAAAGTAGTTAGAAGATATGTGATAGATATGTTTAAGACAGTAATAATGATAAACTTAGGTACATTAAAAAACCAAAAGTTGTGCAAAAACTGTACAAAGAAAACTAAAAACACCCCTCAAGGATGCAAAAGGAGATTTGAAGAAGTGGAAAGACGTATCAGTTTCTTGGATAGACAGAAGTCAGTTCTCTCTTAGTTAATTTATAAATTTTATTGAAAATTAATTTAACTTAAACAATTAATATAATTTTTAAAATACCATTTGGGAGGAAAGATAAGCTGGAGTAGTCAGGAAATCCTTGTAAAAGAAGAGCAATGAAAATAAGGACTGGCGTGACCATATACTAAAATACATTCTAACGCCTCTATAATTAAAGAACTCTATAGGCACATGAGTAGATAGATCAATGACTAGAAAAATCCAGAAATAGACCTAATTGCATATGGAAATTTAATATACAATAAAGATGGCATTTCAAATTGGTGGCAAAAGATGGACTTATAAATAAGTGGTGTTGGGATAAGTGGATAGCCATATGGAAAAAGATAAAATTGGATCCATTTCTCACATTGTACACCAGGATAAATTCCAAAGGCTCAGAGATCTAAATGTGAAATGAATGAAGCTATACATATTCGAAGAGAAGGGTATTTTCCTCCAATAACTAGGATGAAGAAAAGTGTCTCAACTATTTAACCAAGTCCAGAAACATCAAGTAAAAATCTAGCTAAATTTTATGGTATTAAGAAAAAACTTTTTCAAGTTAAAAACATCCTCTAAGCAATGTAAAAATAATGACAAATGGGAAAAAATTTGTAACTTTTATCACAAAGGGTTAACATGTCAAATATATAAAGAGCGTCTAAAAGTAGAGAAGAAAAAGCCTGTAACTTGGTAGGTAAATGGACTAGGGAAATGAACAGACTGTTCCCTATAAAAAGAAAGGCAAATGACTCTTAACCATATGAAAATAGAGTGCAGCCTTGCTCCTAATAAGAGAAATTCAAGTTATAATATCCTGAGATACCGTTTCTCACATATCAGGTGGGCAACAATCCAAACGTTGCACACACTCCTCCAGAAGTGGTTAGGACCAAGACCACTGGGAATAGAGGCCCAGAGGATGGGTCTGGCTGGGGCACTTGTGGTCCTTCTGGACAGTAATGGGGCTCCTGCTGCTGAGGCTGCTTCTTCCTCTGGTTTCTTCTGGGGTGAAGTCACTGGCTGTTCAGGGTGAAGACTGGGGCAGACTGGGCTGGGGAGTGAAAGAGCACAGGTATAGGAAACAGGGCACAGATACACGATGCCCTATAGTTAGAAATATAAACACTGGCTGTGCTTATATTAAAATAACATATTAAAATAAACCTAATTCAACAAGTATTGATGGGGTGCCTTCCCTGGGCCAAGCACTGTTCTAGACACCAGGGATTCATCAGTGAACAAAACAGTCAAAAATCCTCATCCTTCAGATGCTTACCTTCTAGGCTTCTCTACCACTTTTTAGTCATCATTTTGCAGCCGAGGCTTGGATACATGCTAGAACTCAACCCTAATCACCCACAATGCTTACTGGAGAATTGCAGTCACCTCTTTGACAACATGATTTCGTAACTGTGACAAAATACCATATTTGAGTTAAAATGCTCCAGGACTTAAAGATGGCCCAGTAGCAAATGGCTGACTGTTTGGTTCCTCCCTTGTAAGTCAATCATCACTAATCGTTTGCCACGTTCATTTTGTAAACTTGTCTGTTTTCATTTATACAGGTGCAAAAAATAACATTCTCATAGGCATGAGATTGTGTGCATTTTTTTTTTGTTTGCTTGTTTTTTGTGGTTTTTTTTTTTAACATTGCCTGCGTTTGAAAAGGGTCAAGCTGATTATTTTACAGGCTGTTTACATGAACTCCCATACTGGGATGTAGCACGCCAAGTCTCACTCAAGTTCAGATGCCCACAAAGCCTCCTGGAAACTCAGAGTGGTGTTTATAACAGGAAACGGTGACCCCAAGTCCACAGAGCCGCACTATAAACGTCCTCAGAGCTGTCCTCTGGGTCCTTATTAGGGGCCTTTTTGTAAAGGAGATTGCCTTATAACTGTCTTCTTTACTTCCAGAAATAACTCCTTTCTGGATGAGGCTCAAGACATGTCCTGAGTAAGAACCTGTGTTGGAGTCTGTGCTGTAGCACATGGTGTGGTTGCAGTGTACGCAGATCTGGTAGAAATTGCAGGCCGTGTTGCCTGTTCTTATTTTGATGCTTAGTACAATGCTTTGCACGTAACAAGTTGAGTCAAAGAACATATAAATACAGTCAATTCTTATTGCTCAGGCAGTTATCTTCTATAAAGTCACAACAAACACCGAATTCATGAATCCTGAACCATTGCTCCTAGAGGAAGTAGAGGGTTAGGTTCCTGTGAGTCTCTGCTCACAACATTTTGGTCAGCTGATCAATATGTAGCGATGTTTTCTGTGTGTTTCTGCTTAAAGACACCTTATTTAATATGTATTGTTGATTCATGACATTGAACTTGTGGCCAATAGCATCATAACTCATGCCTGAACAAAGCTTATCTAACATGTATACTTTCTACATAAGGCACATCACAGCCTTCTTGCTCTTAGGAACACTAGACAGCACTTCAGCTCTATACTTGGGGACCATTTTAAACACCAAAATCATCAACAAAAAGCACAAAAATGAAAAACGTGGCACTAAACAGGCTGTGAGAAGGTCACTCGTTTTATAGTACGAGAACTAAAACAAGAAGACCGAGGGTCACCTTGTTCTATCTCAGCTGCAAACGTACATCTCAGAAGACTCAAATTTTTCACCGCTCTGTGTTTGTCCATGAGTGACTATGCAAGCACCGTGACTATTGATTCTGAGGTTAAAAATAAATATTAGCAAGTAGGCGAATTTGCAAATTTGGAATCCATGAATAATGAGGATAGGTTGTATGTAAATGTATGTGACTTTTAACTTACAGCACTTAAGGGCAAGCAAAGAAGAGCAAGTATAAAGTTTCCAGCCATTATAAAATTAAATCTGCTCTGAGCACCCACATATCTGACTAGTGGGAAATTCCATTTGCTTAGTAAAAAAAAACATGTTGATCTGTGTGTGTGCTGTGAGAAAAATCAAGGGAAGTTCCTCTCTTAGCATCTGGTAGTCCCCTTATTGCTTTTGTCCTTTAGTCACTTGTTACTGGTGCCAAGTGCTGGTATTCTAGCATCACTCAAGCCTCTACTCCAGGAGGGTGCAGAGGGGACCTTCTCAGCAGTCAACAAAATTGACTATGGTTATATAAACCCACTGGGAGGGTCACTGATGCCTTCCAGGCCAGCCTGGTACCAGGTGTGCAGTCTCTCTCTCAGCATCCCACAGTAATTCCTCACTGGAGCATATCCTCCAGGGGACCCAATGCTGGAAAATCCAGTGGTCCTTGGTCCCTCCATCTCAGGCATCCCCTGCATTTCCTATGGACCCAGTTGTTCCTACCTCTTTATCTCAAAATTCTATCTTCCTTTAACCAACTTTATGCTACTCAGAGGCCTAAAGAGGGTGGAATGAGGGGGATGAGGTAGTGAGAAGGAAGTTTTCACTTCCCCTACAGGAATGGGAGTAAGAGCAACTCAGATATTTGGAGCTATTGAAACAACACTGGCTTCTTTTTTTTTTTTAATACATTTATTTATTTTTGGCTGCGTTGGGTCTTCGTTGCTGTGCACGGGCTTTCCCTTTGGGGCGAGCGGGGGGTACTCTTCATTGCAGCGTGCGGGCTTCTCATTGCGGTGGCTTCTCTTGTTGTTGAGCACAGGCTCTACGCACGTGGGCTTCAGTAGTTGTGGCACGCGGGCTCAGTATTTGTGGTGCACGGGCTTAGTTACTCTGTGGCATGTGGGATCTTCCTGGACCAGGGCTTGAACCCGTGTCCCTTGCATTGGCAGGCGGATTCTTAACCACTGTGCCACCAACACTGGCTTCTTATACTCAAAATGAGAATAGGGAAAGGAAATGCTTATACTAATTACTTTTTGTTCTTCATAAATCATTGTATTACAAGTAATGTAATGTTAGGAATGGCTTATTTTAACTTAGTATAGTATTTCTATATTTGAACTTTTAGATGGGAGCCCAAATTATCATAGTTCTTTTGTGAAAGGGGAAAAGGTCTACAGAACAGATTAGAAGCAGATTAGGGGCAGAGACTATAGTTTGTATTTCTTTGGTGTTATTTATAACATTAGGATGGTAATAAGCAGAGCTAATATGTGATAGATGCATTTAGCAAGGCCCAAATCCTCTGTATTGTAGATATGAGCCGTCGGACAGGGCGGTCTTCAAAGCACCTTCCCAGTGTAAATTTCTATGGTGCGTTCCAGAAAAGTGACACATTCATGGCATTTTGAAAATCACTTCACATAAAATAGAGAACTGGATATTTAGACGAGTCATGAATAATTTCATAAGCCATCTTTCCTCATTTATATCTTCTGTGAGTTTAAATTTCATTATGTATCTGTTCTTTTAATATGGGACTCATCACAAACTGTTAAAATGTTAGGCTATTCAAAGAATGTTTCTGAATCTTAGAGGAACTTGATAATAACAATTACTCTGATTATTGAATCACCCATATGGTCTAATTTTATGGCTCTAAATATTTCTAAACTATGAGCCCCAGCATCTTCATCTGAGAGATGGGATTAATATCTACTTCAGAGAGTAGTTGTGATGAGAATTTGGATATTATACGTGAAATTGCATGATGACTTATAAAGTGAGATGTAACTATGAAGAATGACTATGAATTCTCCCTCCTTTAATTCTTATCCTAATTCAAGTCACTGACCAAGGCCCATATAAAGTTCAACCTTCTCTCTGAAGCTTTTTACAACCACTCCAGCCGACAGCTGTCTCTTTGTCCTCTGCATTCTAACCACGTGTGCTGCGTACTACCCATCCTGGTTCTCAAATATTTGGTTGCTGTTTCTTTAATGTGCTTTGTGCATACGTTCATTCTTAAAATTAAAATCTGGAAGAAGGAGACTCCGGCTTGGTGCTTATTGAATGGATGGATGATGAGAGCGATGGATAAATGCGTCACCTTTGCTCTTTTCGGCCAGGTGATTTAGGATGACTAGAAGAAACCCAGATGTCAGTGCCTGAGAGCTCCCTTTTCTTCACTATCCAAGTCAAATGGCTCAAGGCTCCATCCAGTGTCAGTGGAAGGCCTCCACACTCTCCCTGATAACCTCTGAGGATTCCCAGGGAGAGGCTTATGTTCTCCTGGGTCCGTCTCTGTGTAGCCTGCCTCCAAACTAACTCTCTCAGCTCCAGTGGCCAACATCCTCCTTCTTCACTGCTTTGGTCCAGGCTGAGCCCTGCACCACTTCTTCCATTCTGTCCCAATACCTCTAACACACCTCTAGGCAGATCTTTACAGTGACAGAGCTTTACCGAAGCTTTCAAGGTAGGAAAGGGTGGTGTCAGCACAGAATAGGAAACAATTGACAATTGAATGTTAATCACCGCTATTCTTGAAAGTCCATCAGCCGTCATTTCACCTTGACTTTCACACTGGCTGTCTTTTCTTCTCAGGCTCCTTGCCAACTTCTTGCCAAGTTGCTCAGCCCTCTCTAACCAACAATGAAGCATCAGTGACCAGTTCCCAAATGCCAGTTAATTTTTAATGTAGTGCAGTTTAACTCCCTTTTTTTCATCCTATCTTTTAAGACAGTGGGAGCATCGTTTATATAAAAAGGGGCCCATCAGGCTATCTTCCCCCAAAAAGGGCTGTCTCCTCGGAGATGAATAATTCCACTTCTCTGCCAGGCAAAAATAATGGAAAGTCGGTGTTATATTTTAAATAGTAAATATTCCCTGAATTTGTCATTTTAAAAGATCTTTCACTTGAGATTTCCAGAATGGTGCGAGATACACTCATTCCCTCAGTAGCCTTCTGTCTGGTAGTCAAATATCCCGAGGACCATTTCTTCCATCCATCTCCAGAAGCCATCAATTAACTTCTCGTCTTCTCAGCATGCTGAGTCTTCATGGACAGTAGTGATGTCGTGAGGTTTGGTCTGTCTTAAACATATTCAGTAAGTTATGAAATGCGTGCCAGACACTGGAGTGCGGATTATTTTTTCTGCACTCTAAAACATCGATTATAAGCAAATCAATTTCACATCCTAAACATTGATTATAAGAAAAGCTTGTCTTATCACCACCCTTTGAGCTCACCAGCCAGCCTCCATCTGGTTAAAAAAATATATTATTTAGCTGGAAGGCTTTAGGGCAAGAAACTCAATAATGTATATGCTGAGCCTACCAAGTTTTCAATCTTAAACTGCACATTTCTTTCCATTTTCTGCTTCCTTCATGGCCCAGTTCCTGCTTTGTCTTTCAAGTAAGGTTTCGTCTTGTAACTAATCCCATGACACTCTTCCCTGATACTGAATATCCTATCTGCCTATGTCGAGTTACGCCATCCTACACCAGCTTATACAGTGCCTCCCACGTGGGCTGTTCTGGCTCCACAAAAAAACTGTATGATTATTTATTGGCAGAAGCGCGTCTTAGGCTTATTACAAATTCATCTTGGTGCGTAGCTTAGTGCTAGGCACATAGAAGGTACTCAATAAATTCTGTTTAACATCTAAGCAAAATAATTGCCGAAAGAAGTTTTATCACTTGAGAATGAAATGTAGAAACGTGAAAGAAGAATGAAATGTAGTCCTCTCTACTATGCCAAGCAGAGAACTTGTGAACTTAGTCATTAGTGAATGAATATTGAGCCCCATTGGTATACAGTTGTCTGTTAAGAGTTGGGGAAGATACAGATGTAAGAGAAAGTATGGTGTTGTTCTCATGAAGGCTGACATGGCTATTTTCCTCTTGCTCCATTGGAAAGACATCCAGTTTGTTGTACATTTATAAGATATGAGCCATGAAACACCCATACATTTAAACTCAGGTAACATTACGATAAACAATGGAGAAAAAAAGGAAGTAGCATCCGTTAAAACATTTAGCAATTACTAATCCTTTCAAGGCTAAAAACAGCTTGTCTTCACAAAGTCATTTGAATCGAGTCCAATTGTTAGACAAAAACATTTTAGAGTGCAGACATTTTGGGGAGACAATTGACCATGCCTTTTAGAAATGCGTACTTTTAAAGCAAAGACAGTCGTGTGTTGAACTTTCTGTGGAGGTTGGCTCTCCAGTAGCGTATGTGATGATTTCATTACTATCCCGCCACAAATTCTTTTAAGAGATGGAAATGAGAAGTTTTGTGTTTCTTTTCTGAAATTTTCATCACCTCTGTTAGAGACAAAAATATAGTTTCCCCTTACAAATGATTCTTTTTAAATGTACAATTCAAGCAAGCCATGAGCATTCTACCAGATTGTCAATACTAATGGTCATGAGAATTGCAGGCAAGATGGGGACACAGCACATGCTGTCTTTTTGGAAACATTTGCAAGGGTGGTCTGGAACCCACGAGGTGAGAGAGAATTTAAGAAGTAATCTTATATGGCAAGAAAGCCAGCTTGGAAACTTCCTGGAAACATAAGCAAAATCAAAGGCCATTGCTGTAAAATTTCCAAAGCACTCCACTCAAGTAGAAATATTGCAGTCCGAAAGAAAATCCCTGATAGAAGGGTAACATGAAATATCAAGTCTTATCCAAGTTTTTGACAATAAGTCATAGCTATGTTAGGTGTTACTGGGGCTATACACTTTAACTGTGTCATTAATCCTTCGCTCTATGAAACATTGGCAGATAATTTATATATTTCATATGTAGGTGCAAGCCATCATATCAGCTTATCTAAGTGTCTTCTATTGTTTTCCCATCAACTGAGGTCTAGATGACACAGACGTTGCCAAGGCTTTCTGGGCACCGGCAGAAAAACATTTTTTTCTATGTAGCTGTTTTCTCCCAGGAAACACCTCGACCTCACTTAGGTATTAGGCAGTCAGAGCTAATCCAACTGTACTAAGAAGGGAACAGTAACAAAAGTGTCTTATTTGATAACTTCTGCCCTCATTTGATTTCTTTTGAACACTTTATTAAACATAAAATGCATTATCACCTTTTCATGTATCTTCCATGTCCAGAAGGTTCGTCTGAAAGATTGATTTAGTTGTAGATACTGAGGGAGTGTCACTCTGTAGCTGACCCTTAGGGGTCTTCTGGTGTCCTAACCCAGGGGTTTTAAATAGAGATGTGTTTTCCAACGCAGACTTTCCAAATGCGATTTCCTATCAGTGTGCGTGGAGAAACAATGCTGACAATATTTCTACTCATCTTTTAAATCCCCGAAAGGTGATTATATAGCATATGGCTGTTAAGTTTAACTAAAGTGGGGCGGGGGGGTGGAGAGGGCGAGTGGGGTAGGAGCCCTGGCCATGAACATTCCAGAAACTGGAGCAGCGCCAGCTGAAGGAGTCAGGAGGCCAGTGGCCGGATGTGCACAGATCCCTGGAGGGGAAAAAAGAAGCCAGAGCGGCTTAAATGGTCAAAGAATCCAATGTAAAGTGAGCTGCAAGGGTCAGATCTGGATTGAAGCCCAAATTCTGAGTCTCCGCATCCGTCCGGGGATAAACTTGGCTCCTAATCAGGGCTGACAATTAGGCCGTACAGTTAATATTTTTACAGCTGTTTTATTAATAACACATACAGTGCATCCAGCCAGAATTTGTTGGAGACACCTCAGGAAAACGAATGATGTAAATAACAGATGGATGTAGAATATTCCTACAAACAGGCATAAAGATATTCCCTTCTTGTTTAAAAAGAATTTAAATAGACAGATTGTAGATAAACAGGCAGACAGAAAGGGGGAGAGAGAGAGGATTTATGATATTTGAGGTAGTGGCTGCATGCATTCACATGGTAGATGGACACAGACACAGAAGCTTTCTATAGGGGAGGAGAGACTCAAAGCCTTGGCTTCCAGAAAAAATAAATTCCATGGTGCAAAGGGTTGAGCACAGCAGCGTGGGGGCCATTAGAAGCAGGTGTGCTATGTGGTTCCTCTAACACCTCCTCTGATACATGTCGCAGGTTTAGAGACGACTCGTGTCACTCGCCCAGCCGTGCCAGAGCCCAGCCTTGACGCACAGGGTGGCCTGGGGCGGTCCTTTCCTCTTTCTACATATGTCAATCTCCTATCCAAAGACCCCATGCGCACTTGCCCATTTTGCATCCGAACCAGGAGCCGTGATATTTCACTCTGAAAAGAGAAATAAAAAATTCAGGATCTTTGTGTCTTTTGTTTTCACTCCTATTTTTTTTTTTTTTTTTTTTTTTTGGTACTGCTTTTTCATGTGTCTGCTGCACTGTGCTCCTTCCATACTTTGCAACCAGATGGCTCAGGAGCGAAGAACAAAGGCCACTAAAAAGTGGGCGGGGAGAAAACGAGAAAGAAGCCGAGAACTGAAAGTCAAGGCGAAACCAGAGATCGAAGCAAAACCCAGAATCTTTAATCACTGGTGACTTTTGGTTGAATTGTGAACCTAGAACAGTTATTCTTCTTGGTGATACTTTATGTGTGGTGTGTGTGTGTGTGGTGTGTGTGTGTGTGTGTCTGTCCATACACAGAAACATCCCCAGTCGTTTATTTCACTGATAGGGATCAATGTCAGAATCCTGTTTCCTTCGATCCATCTCTATGTTTCCTGACACATATCAAAAGGGGTGTGAGGCACCTTTACCCAGAGAGCGTAAAGCACAGATGTGGGCATGGAAGATGCATCCCAGCACCTAGGGAGAGTTGTGGTGAGTTTGAAGGACTCAGGAGTTGTAAGACCTGCCATTTCACAGCTGGCCGACCTTGGGCAAGTCACCTCCCTTCTCTCACTCTTTGTTTCTTCCTCTGGAAATACCTACCTCAAAGGGATGTTGTGAGTGTTAAATGGCTAACATGGGTGAAACTAGAAAGCACCAGATGAAAAGACTGTGTTTTTCCTGGAGTACTGCAACTTCTCCCAAAATGAAAGGTGGCCTAGAGTTGTCTTCAGTGCTTTTCTATGACCCTCTATGCTCTTGAGTTTTATACTGCACTTAGATCCCTACCTAAGCCTGCCCCTCCAGATTGTGCCCTGTACTATCAAGCTTTTCCTTGACCCCCAGTTGAACTTACTGTTTGTGTACCATTGGAATTTTGTTAGGTTTTAGGATGACCTAATTGTGACTTGGGCTCTTAATTACTTTGTGTGTGAGCCATAGAAAGGTTTCATTTTTAATCAGGAACTTCTGTAGATATAATGCCTTAAAGCAAAAGGAATGACTATCTAATGCTAAAATTTCATGCAGGTTGAGGGGGCTTAATGACTTTAGAAGGGAAACAGTTGTTATTCTTCTGGTCAGGGATACACACAAAGGCCTCTTCTGTATCCTGGTAAGGCCAGGCCAGCATCCATGCATTTGTGGGAGTATCGACTAGGAGGAAAGGAAGACTTCTTGTGTGATTTATAAGTACTTCTGCTAAAAGTCCCTTTACACCCTTTACATATCCCTTTACACACTCCAGGTGGGCTAAGCTTTTCTTCTCTCTGCAATATGTAGTCACACTCCTCTTTCTAGACTTAGACAGGGTGAGGACACTTGTGAAAAGGCAAGACTTGATATTTTCATTTCATACGAAATCACATCCATGGCTTTTGCCTTCTCTGATATCATGGGGACTCTGCAAGACAGTGAGGGGAATTGGGGTTCCAGATGAGTAAAATGAAATGCAAAGAAAGTGACTGACTCCCTTGTCTTCCAAGGCCAAGCAGGCATTGGGGTGTGCATCGCACCTTCCCTAGTCAAGAAGAAGGGGTGTGGTCGGTTTCATCATCTAGACAGAGACCTGCGTCTATCTGTATCATGGGCTGAGCTGCTAACTGATGCTCAGAATCTCACACATTTGGCAGCAAATTGTAGAAAAATTAAGAAGGACTTGCAAGTCAGCCTACGAATTTCAAATCTTGACTTTCCTGCCAACTATATGTTCTGAACCTCTCCAACATTGCTTAATTTCCTAAGTCCTTATAAAATGGCATCATGATTACCTAACACATAGGGTTGTTGGGAGTGTTCAAGGAAATGATGCATGGAAAGCAATTAACATGGTGTCTGGAAGCCTAGAGAGTGTTAAAGGATGCTGCATTTCATATTCTCATTATGGGCTTAATGAGCACGCCCCTTTCCATATTCTAGAATCATAGAACACTAGAGTGGATGGAAACTTAAAGGAGTGGTTTTCAAACATTTTGACCAAAATCTCTAAGAAGAAATGCATTTTATTGTATCACTCAGGACAAAAAAAATGAATATTACTTGCCATGGAATTATTTGAACATTTTTCAAAAATTGCTAAAAACTGGGGTTTGTTTGTGATAGCTTCTGATGTTTGTCTCTTTATATTGTTTCATTTTTAAAATTTAATAAGCCTATTGTAGAGGAGCAAAGCAATTTCAATATGCATACATACTGAAACAGAAATTGCATGAAATAAGACATACTGTTACTGCCTTGCCATGCACTCTGATACTTTCTTCTTGGTTTTTTAAAAATTTATCTATTTTATTTACTTATTTTTGGCTGTGTTGGGTCTTCATTGCTGCGCATCGGCTTTCTCTAGTTGCGGCGAGCGGGGGCTACTCTTTGTTACGGTGTGCGGGCTTCTCGTTGTGGTGGCTTCTCTTGTTGTGGAGCACAGGTTCTAGGCACGCAGGCTTCAGTAGTTGTGGCGTGTGGGTTCAGTAGTTGTGACTCGTGGACTCTAGAGCGCAGGCTCAGTAGTTGTGACGCACGGGCTTAGTTGCTCTGCAGCATGTGGGATCTTCCTGGACCAGGGTTCAAACCCGTGTCCCCTGCATTGGCAGGCAGATTCTTAACCGCTGTGCCACCAGGGAAGTCACTTTCTTTTTGGTTTGATTCTGGTTTTTTCTTTTTTAAACGTTGGTCGTGATCCAAAAAATTGTTTTCAAAACCCACTAATGAGTCATTACTAATGGTTCGAAAACACCGATACAGAGAAAGCACTTCTTTTTGCAGATAATGAAATAAGGCTTAATATGACTTGTTCAATATCACTCATATGACAAGGGCAGAACTGAGCCCTCAGTCCAGGGCTCTGAGCTCCCAATCCCAAGAGGCTTACAATCACTGAAAGGTACTAAGCTGCAGAGCCTTGCCCTTTGCTGTTTAATGTCTTGAATATCTAGAGCAGGGGTTCTCCGTGATCCGTTACCACTCAGAACAGCCAAACAGACATATGCGGGTCATTCCGAACATTCTTGAAAATTTCCTGAATCTTAACAAAGGTCTGTTTTCTGCACTGCATTGGCAACACAGTTGGAAAGTTACTTGAATGTTTTTCAAAAGTTGTTTATAGATTTGAAAACTGTTTGGGGTTTGTGATTGCTTCTGTTGTTTGCCTCTTTGTATCATCTCGTTTTTCAAAATTTAATAAACACTTTGCAGAGGAGCAAGATAATTGGTCACACACTTGTGGGTTCCCAGATTTGTTTTACATGTGTATGCAATACAGTGTAACTCAAAACATGTTCAAGCCCAGTGCATCAAATCATCTCTGATGCTGTGGTCGAGACCAAAGCAGAACTCAAGCGAGCACCCATGGCCCCAGACCACATCACTCACCGGGCCTTTTGACCACAGCACTTGGGAGCCAGATTCTGGCCCCGGTGACGTATGTGGTGTCGTCGCGGCCATGGCCATGGCCGGCAGGGGCTGTGACAGGCTCACACAGAGGGCCGAAGCCTCAGCCTGGGCCCGTTAGTGTTGAAGGCTTTGCCCAGCTCTGCCACAGAAGGAGGCAGCAGCCCCTGCAGGATGCCAGCGGTGCCAGCGGCATGTCTGCCCAGTTCCTTTCACCTGGACAAGCTCCTGCCCCACAGTGGGCTGCTAAGCAAGGTTTGTCTTGGGCCCACTTGTAAAACAGGTAAAGGCTATATTATCTCCTTTCTTTCTTTATCCGGCACCTCCAGGACCTTCCTTTTTTCCCCCTACGAACCATACAAGCCCATTTTTCACTGGAAGGGTGCTAAAGGCCTTGTGGGTTTTCTTTTTGTACCAGATCCTTGGGTGGTCTTTCTCTATAGAGATCATTGAGCTCTTTTTACCTGGGATCATTCTGTTCCTCATTGTTGAAATTCATAAGACAGTTCAAAATCACCTTCCACTCCCATTCCATCCCACTTCATCACAACAGTTTGCACCTAATAAGGCCTGGTTAACTTGCAGGTGTTTGCTTTGCTTTAACCTCCCCATGAAGAAGGAATAGGTTGAGAAGATTTGGTGAAAATGCCAACAGACCTTTAAATTGCAACAACCTGGCTCTTCGAGAAAAAAAATAAGTAGCCAAACTATACAATCAATGTCAGCAACCCATCCGGGTCGTTCAAGCCCCAGTTTGGATGCCTCTGAAATCTGCACCAATCACATATTTACTTATTAAATCATTCATCTATCTATACATTTATTTATCCAACATTTCATTTAATGATGACGTTTAGGTCTTCACTACAGTGAAGTACACTTCACAGTAGATTAAGATCCAGGATTATACTGATGAAGTGGATTGCAACACGGAAGCTCCAGTCCACGTGGGGACGTGTATGTGCCTTTGCCACAGAGTGAAGGTCCAGAAATCCTAGGCTCACAGTGTCTTATTAGTTATTCGTAGTGAATCACAGCAGCAGATATTTTCTCCGTTTCATTTTATAACGGAAGGTCTGGTACCAGTGGCTGTAAGCCCAATGTTGCTGTTCCCCTACAACGTCTCCAAAACAGTTTTAAAATGAAGAAAGCAGTATTTTTTTTTTTTTTTTTTTTTTTTTTGCTGTACGCGGGCCGCTCACTGTTGTGGCCTGTCCCGTTGCGGAGCACAGGCTCCGGACGCACAGGCTCAGCGGCCATGGCTCACGGGCCCAGCTGCTCCGCGGCACGTGGCATCTTCCCGGACCGGAGTACAAACACGCGTCCCCTGCATCGGCAGGCGGACTCTCAACCACTGCGCCACCAGGGAAGCCCGAAAGCAGTAATTTTTATAACACAATACCTAGAATGTTCCATTTCAGCCCCGATTAGACATTCAGACCTGAGACTTTTAGCCATGGAAGTACAGCCATATCGGTTTATTTGCTCAAAATTGCTACCTATTGATTATCTTAACTCATAGCCATAGCTGTGTAAATATAGACACCATGTGAACGGTCTGGCCAACACATGTCCCTTACATATATATGACTGTAAACTCCTTTCTCACTCCTTACCCACTGTGTGGTGATTAAGTTATAGTCTCTTGCTCCAGACCTAAGCTTCTGTAATCTGTTCTGTGATACCGGGATAACACTCTGCAAAGTAAGTTTTCCCTTTGTTTCCAGTTAGGTTCAGGCAATAGGAGATAGTAGAGGAAGGAATCCAGGAGTAGAGGAGAAGGGACTTCTTCTTTGGACTAGATATTGTCTGAACTGAATTGTCCCAGTAATGGCACCTGACGCCACCTCCTTTCAGCTTTCTCAGGACCAGCCCCATCACCACGTTCCCAGGGAACTTCCGCGTCTAGGCACAGACGCCACCCTACCTAAAGGTCTGTGCCCTTCCTCCTTGTAGCCCTTCCTCTGAACTGCCGGCTTTCTGGCAGTGTTGCCTTTTTGTTCTTTAACCCTCTAAATTCCCTTATTAGATTTTCCAGTTGAAATACTTAATGTGATTTCTGTTTTCCTCGTGGACGCTGACTGTACAGTATTTGTACCAGGAGGCCCTCCAGGATGGGGTTATGGGATTGGTCTGGTTCTATGCCTGGGCTTGAGTGCAGTGCTGGCACCTGCTAATGGGAATGAAATGTTAGTATTTCATGCCAGGCAGCAGCCTCTCAATTTCTTGTGGCTTATTGTGATAAAGTCCCTATTAAGTCAGTGTCTTAGGGGACCAAATGCCTGCTGAACTTGGCCTTCATGGGAGCAAAGTGAGGGATAGTGATGACAGTTGATGACGAGTTCAAGGACAGCGGGGTGAATGAACTGAGTGAATTGAGGGGCTTATAAGAGGGCAATGACAAGTTCAGGGCTTTAAGCTCTCAGCTCAAATTACAGTGAGAAAACTCAAGAACTTTTTCTATGGTAGCCCCCAAAGATTCTCTTCTTATAGCCACAGGGCTGAACTCATTGAAGACCAGACTCAGAATTTAGTTGTGTCGATTACAAAATTACACAGACTCACCAAACATCTTATGTGAAAGTCAGGGCATTGGGGAAAAAGGGGACACTTGGGAGATGACCTCTGGGTCAATTGAGCCAAAGCTGAGAATCTTGAACCCCCAAAATCTTAAATCTTGAATCCTCTGAGCCTCCCTTCCTAGTGGAAGCAGCTCATCCTCCTGGGTTTGAGAAAATCAGCTTCCCTTTGCTCAAAGGCTCTAGAATAACCTTGCTTGGGGCAGCTGCCTAGCAACAGATTGTCTATTCTCCTGAAGACTTGCCCCAATTACTGCTTACTGTCTTCAGACCTATAACTAGATTCATATCTCAGCAAGTTCCAGAGGGACAAATGCAAAGTCTGATCTGGGAGGAGATAGCTTATACTAAAAAAAAAAAAAAAAAAAGTAAGATGTTATTCGCTTATAATGACAGAAAGCTAGCATATGTGTGAGAATGATTTCCAAGGGTGTTAGACCAAAGATGACGAATATAACGTTGGATTGAGCTGAATTTGTTGATATGAATACACTTAACAGAGACTTTAGATTTGTCATAATTGCCCACTTTCTTCTTACTTCTCGCCCACCCTCAAGCCTCTTCAACTACCACCTCCATCTCGTCCTGTTCCTCGACTCACTGGAGAAAATTCATTTCTCTTGGTCCACCTCGTCCATTTTACCATTTCTTTTTTATCCGTTTCTCTTTCTCCTCCTTCCATTGCCTCTCCTTCTTTTCTCAAGACAAAAAGATTGTAAGAATAGTGCTAGTGATAGGCATATATCAAGGGAAAGGAAATTCATAAATTTTGAAGGGAAATTAGACAAAAATAAGAGTCCAGCTGATCAAGTGCCGGTATTCGTGTACCTGAAACACCCCCTTCAGATTCTGCATTCTAGTTAGGATCTCAGGTCTTTCACAAACAGGGCAACTGAGGCCTAGAAACGTTAAATCATCTTCCTGGTGCTATTTCTATTGCCCTCTGTGGTATTCCTCTTCTATTATTTATCATTAAAAATTATAATATTTTATTTCCATTAAAGATTTTCTTTTTATTTATGTATTTATTTGCTTATCTTTAATGACCTAGAACAGATGCACAGTTTTATAGCAGAGTTTTAGGGGGAAATGTATTCGAAGTGGCAAATAACCAACTTCAAAGAGAATTTGAGATAGAATCCATTTTTAAGTTGGGCATCGCTTGGGTAATCCTTCAAGTAACAATTGAGGAAGGGAATCGGTAATTAGATTAAATGGTTAAGATCACAGATTTGGGAGCCAGAATGCCTGCGTTCAGATCTAGTTCTGCCATTTCCCAGCTGTGAAACTTTGGGCAAAATATCGTCTCTCTGAACCTTGGTTTCTTCATTTGTAAAATAATACCTATTACATGCTGGTGTTATAAGAATGAAGTAAACTAATAGATGTTAAATGGTAGGACGGGACTTGGCACATAGTAAGCTGTATATCTGTAAGTTTTATTATTAACATCATTTGAGGGCATTATTTTTATCCTGACTTTATAAATAGGGAGCTTAAACTTAGTATCAACTGACATGCTCCAGCAGCATGGCTGGTAAATGAAAAAACTGAGATTTGAAACGACAGCCATTCAATTCCGAACTCCATGTCCTGTCTGTGAGGCCTTGTGGCTTTCCTTTTAATAATCAAACATACAGAAGTAGATGTACCACCTAAGAGGACCCACAGATTAAATAACTTCCAGTGTATAAGAGTTTCATTCACGTAAGTGGCGTTTTTTTAAACTTGGAAGGTATGTTTAAATTGCTAAATAGTATAAATGAGATTAATCAGTTTTGGACAAAAAATAATTGTTTTATTAACGATATGGAGGAGAAAGAAGAGAAAGCGGGAAAGATTGCCCTTTATCTTATGATAATCCTCAAAAATGGGTCACAAGACGTTCTCAAGGAATCACATGATTTCTAACTTCTAGACTCAGAAATAGTCCCTTGTTGATGCTCTAGTCACTACCGCATCTCATGTTTTGGGGAAAGAGAAAAAAACCCCATCCTTCCTCCCAATTTATGACTTATTATACAAAAAAGAAGCCCTTAAATGTTATGAATTTTTAATTTTTTTTCATTTAGTTGATTCTCTTGCTGAGAAAAGTGACTGCCAAAGAACTGTGCCTAGTATGAGCAATAAACATCAACCGTATCTGCTGCATTAATAATTTAAACATAAATAGTCAAACAGAATGATCTGGCAGGTCCCACAGGTGAATCATGCAGAGTTTTAAAGATGCTGGTATGTTTAAACCAGGCAGCTTTTAAATGAAAATTTTACCCCAAGTGTGGTCAGAAATGTGTTAGAGAGCCCATGGATTCAACATCCATTCCACTACCACACTGATCTTACTGTTTTCACCAGGATACATCCCTACCCAAGACCTCACTACGTTAGGACTTCCCTGATGGTGCAGTGGTTAAGAATCCGCCTGCCAATGCTGGGGACAGGGGCTTGATCCCTGGTCTGGGAAGATCCCACATGCCACGGAGCAACTAAGCCCATGAGCCACAACTACTGAAACCCTTGCTCTGCAACAAGAGAAGCCACCCCAAGGAGAAGCCTGTGCACCTCAAGGAAGAGTTGGCCCTGCTCACTGCAACTAGAGAAAGCCTGTGTGCAGCAATGAAGATCCAACACAGCCAAAAATAGTAAACTTTTTCTAAAAATTGAAAAAAAAAAGAGACCTCACTAGACTATGTTTTATCCATGGGATTAAGGTCAAGGCCATCTCTAAAGTGGTTGTTTACCATTTACCCTGAACTGGTGTCCAGCATGGACTTCTGATTGGCTGGGCATCCATTCTGACTGGTTAGTCTCTGTACCTTTTATTTTTTTTTAAAGCTATTTAAAATACCATTGTATTTGTAGTTTTCTATCTCTGCAGTAAAAAGTTATCATAAGTTTAGTGGCTTGAAACAACACAGTTCATGATCTTACAGTTCTATAGGTTAGAAATCCAACACATGTCTCCTTGGGCTAAAATCAAGGTCTTGACAGAGCTATACCACGTTTCAGAGGCTGTAGGGAATAATCCACTTCCTTGCCTATCTCATTTTCTAGAAGTTGCCAACTTTCCTTGGCTTGTGACCCCATTTCTTCATCTTCAAAGCCAGCAACCATGGATTGAGTCCTTCTCACATCGTATCACTCCTAACTTCCTCTTCTGCCTCCCTCTTCTACTTACAAGTACCATTGTGAATATAATGGGTCCACCCAGATAATCCAGAAATACCCACCTATTTTAAGGTCAGCTGGAATTCCATCCACAGCCTTCATTGATTCTGGAGATTGGGACATGGACATCATTGGGGACCATTTATCTGCCTGCCACAACTATTCATGCAGTTATCCCTGCATACTCTCTACTGTTCACCCAGATATGCCCTTTGCTGCAATCAGGCTAAGCTCCCCATTGACTCTCAAGGTCAGTGCATTTTCCCATCTCTGTGCCCTTCCCTACTTGCTTCTTCCTCTCAGCTAAGCCCTTTCCCTTTCTCTCAGAGTCTGCCTATCCTTCCAGGACCAGCTTAAGTTTCGCCTCCCACACAGAGCTTTTCCCATTTTGGAGTGCTCACCTTATATTTTTCCCCCCCTCCACCCCTTTCCTGAACTTCCATTAGAATTGTGTTACGTGGACATATACAAAATTGCCAATAGTTTTCTTACTTACAAAAAGAGAAATTGTTTAAAATTTATCCTAATACTCACTTACCCACAATTTGTCATTTAGTTGTTCCTGAATTATTTTATTTGTATTTGTTTTCTCTTCCCATTTGGATTGTAATCTCTTTGAAACCAGAACTATGTCTCATACTTCTTTGGAATCATTCCCTGACAACTCTCACTTGCTCAAAAGATAATGGTTCATTTGATATTGATGTAACTGGACAGTGCTGTACCTGTTATGGTTGTTTCTTTGAAAGCAACAGAATTACAATCTGGCCAATTTAAGGAAAGAAATTAAGTTATTAGAAGGATAGTGAATTCAAAAAGCACACAATGTAAAGAGCAGTCAAGCATCAGGAAGTAGAGGGTGAAAATAACTTTTAAAATGCATATAATATTGACTGTGAGTCAGCCCCCAGAAGTTTGGTTCTGTGGCAAAATCCCAGAAGAAAGATTATCCTGGCTTAGGCCATGTCCTTACTTTATGAATGGGGAATGGAGCTAACAAAGACACTTGGATTGACAACTCCTAGGACAACATAAAATGTGAGGAGAGCAGTTTCTCAAAAGAAAGGATGCTCATACCAAAGAAAGGATGTAGAGATACTGGGTAGACAAAATGACCAATGCACATGAAACTTCTTTGTTAATTGGCAATGTCAATAAAAAAAGTAGAGACAGAAAAAAGTATAAAACAAAACACAGGCAAAAAAAAAAAAAAAAAAAAAAACCACGGGCAAGGATGACTGTTAATAACTTATTAAAACCTTTACCTCTCTTGGGCTTCCCTGGTGGCACAGTGGTTGGGAGTCCGCCTGCCAATGCAGGGGACATGGGTTCGTGCCCCGGTCCGGGAAGATCCCATGTGCCACGGAGCAGCTGGGCCCGTGAGCCATGGCCAAAACCTTTACCTCTCCTCTCTAAGTAAGCAACTACTTACCCTGAATTGTAAATAAGAAAAAAAAAAAGAATCTTATTTTTATAGAAGCAACATCAACAGCTAATATTTACTGAGCGTATATTATAAGCCAGACGTTGTACTAAAATAGTACATGCATTTTCTCATTGAATCCTTATGACAACCTCCTGAGTTGAGTACAGTTGTTGTTCTCATTTGATGACCAAGGAAGTGATGCACAGAGAAGTATGCAAGCTGCCCATGCCTTGTATCTGCGAACTGTAAAGGAGAAGTAGTGATGAGGCGAGGCAAAAGAGATGGAAGGGGAGAGGTACACCGATGTCATTTGGACATCAGTGACATTTGAGAAAACCAGGGTTAAGGAAGACAGCTTTAATTCGGTCATTCATTTAACTAGGCACTGTGCTGGAGGCCAGTAAGTGACAGAGGGAAGGGCATCTATTGTGTAGTAGATCTAGACTGACACTTGGGCAACTGATTCCAGTGCAGTGTGAGAAGCCCTGCACTAGGGCTCCCTCTACTGAGCAGAAAGAACTCAAAGAGACCCGTGACCCAGGGCATAAGAGGAAAAGGGAGGTTGAGCGAGTTTCCCCAAGAGGAGGTAGGTCTTGAAGACATAGAAAATAGTCATGGTCAAGAACGCAATCCTAAGAAAAGACATCAAGATGAGAAGGAACCCAGTGTATCTAGAGAGCTGCAAGCAATGAGGTATGATTGAAGCATATGAGTCATGATGGGAATTTGGGGATGAGAATAACATAAGATTAGATGGAAAACATAGGTCAAAGCCACTTTTTAAAGGATTTTGAATGCCATACTAAGTCATCTGCTTCTTAAACTACAAGCAGTGGAGAGATTCTGAATATGTTTAAAGCCTGTATATTAATGACAAGATCAGGGAGCACTATGAATGTTAGACTGGAGTTGGGGATGACCTCCAGCTTTCTGATTCATGTCACTGGGAAACTCTGGTACCATTTATCCCAGGACTGGATTCTACGAGGAGGGATGGGTTTGAAAATAAATAAAATGAGTTTGGTTTGGGGAGCTCCTCATGTCAATATCCAACAAAAAGTAGAAAAGGTAGAGTAGAGCCCAGGATGCATCAGTACATGGGGAATAAGAACTTACAACGATTGAGAAGGTTAGAGATGGAATAGTGGATGAGATTACCCAAAGAGAACATGCAAAATGAGAAGCGAGGTAAGAACATAAACTCTGGAGGCACTAACACTGAAAGATAGGAAGAGGACAATAAGCCAGGCAAGGAGGATCAGAAGGAATTAAAGGGTTAAGAGAAATGTTAAAAAAAAAAAAGTAATAAATCAAGAGACAAGGAAGTGTCAAGAACGCAAGTTACTGCATACCCTTCAACTAAAGAGGAGAACTCAATCTTTTCCACAGGATTTGGCTACTAGGAAATTACTGGTGATCCTATTGGTTAGTTGGTGTTGCACGGTAGGGCCAAAGTCAGGGAGTTGAGTGTAAAGGGCAGTTGAAGAATTAGGGGCCATGAGAGTATTTTATGAAAATGAAGGAGAGAGATAGGTGGTGGTGGATTCATGGTAGGAAGAGTGCTTTTAGAGACAAAGAAAGAAATGCAGATGAAGAGTTGGAATGACGATGAAGTGGGGGAATTGGCATCCCAGTAGGAAGGGACAGATGGAGGCCCTGGTGAATTTTTGGTCCAGAAGAGGTGGTATGCTCTTTCCTTGAGACAGAGATACTCTAGTTCCCCCAAGATTCTTTTCCTCTTTTCTTTTCCTTAACTTCTCTGACCTTCTGAAAGTCAGTCCTAGTATGGCGATCATAACTGAGATCCTGTATGCAAAGCACCTGGCCCTGTGCTGGTTATATAACACAAGGTCAAATAATGTTCTTTCCCTCCGCTCCTCCTCTTTGGGCTGGACCACTCCCTTCCCATTTTCCCTTTGCTTATGAAGGAGATGAAATGCCCCAGGGCCAAACTGCCAAGATTGACAGATCAAGTAGCCGTGACACATTAATTGTGAGAAGGGCTGTAAGAAACAGTTGGCTATAGCTCCTAGATTCCATCTTACGACAATGGACTTCCTATTGGAAGCATCCTCCCTGTGGGCTTCACAGAGTTGGCCTGTGAAGATATTCCCATCCTTTCTTCCACCCTCCTACTGTTTCAGGTCAGAAGTGTACAGAGCATGGGTGGGTCACGTAGCCCAGCCAGAAAGAGCTAATGTGAGTAGCAGGCCATCCTCTGATGAAATAAACAAGGAACATAATTCTGATTGTGTCTGTTCTATTTGCCTTGGATTCCTTGGTCCAATTAAATTTAGGAAACCCTACGTGTAACACAGTACTTACAATACATATTGGCAATAAAGAAAATAATTGTTAAAAAACACACATTTTTACAATTTGAACATGGATTCTGTTTTTAAAGCCACATTTTTTTTTAGCCAGATGTTTAGAGCCACATTGGGTAGAACAGGTATAGAGCAAGATTTGATCATGTGAATGGTCATCAGTCAAAAAATTCCTTAAAATTAATTTGGGGATTCATTTCCCATCATAGTTCAAGTACGTACTATCTCAAGCAATCCAAAATCGAGAAAATTTGTAAAGGGGCTTGTATTTGGTGGATTTGAATGAATAAGATTTCTATAGCTTTGCAAAGATATATTTTTAAGCCTATTTTTGGGAGAGAGTCTTAGTTGGGTGTTCCATTTGGTTTGCTCTCCAATATTCATAATTGCCATCTTTTTCTGTTGTGCTTTACCCTTAGTGTATTCCATAGTATGTTTTCATAATTAACATGCAAATAGATGTATGGTTTTTAATTAATTTCAACCGGGCACAGTGAAAAACTTGAAAACCTCAGCGTGGAGGCATCTTTCTTGGTAGAAGTTCAATGGAATCCCCAAATGGCTTTGTTTTTGCAATCCATAATTTGCAGATTATTAATACAATAAATCCTTGTTGTCTGCGAGAGTTGGCATCATACCCACAAACTCCTGTGCAGAAAGCCCACAAAGTAAAAATCCAAATGGAAAGAAAGAAAACCATGTGGTTTCTGTGTATGCTCATTACCTGCTTCTGAAGCCCTAATATCTCGGCCTTTTATGGATCTTATAACAGGCTCTGCAGGAAACAGCTGCAGTCATTAGCCATAGGACAGACTAAACACACAATCTGCGTGGAAGGAGGCCTGGATGCTTTTGGACCCCCGATTTTAGGCACAGGAAAGAGCACCACCAGTAGCACATTTTGTACGTGTATTTAAAATCAAACAGAGTGTAGTGTGTTTTATAACTTAAGGGATTTGAGAAAACAAAGAGTCCGCCCCCCAGTGCTGCCTCTTTGGTACCAGGTTTGAATTGGTTAACGGGCTTGCCCAAGATCCCATGTTTAGTAGGAGACGCAGCTAAGATTCAAAACCAGTTCTGGCTTCTGTGTCTATGTTCTTTTGATTCCCCTACAGTGGCTCTTTCAAGGACCCTGGGAGAGGGACGCAGCACAACTAGGTAGCATCTACCCAACACACTTGGTGCCACTGAGCTTCTTCAGATCTAAACATAGAGCTGTAACCCCTGTGACTCCCAGTCCAGAATTCCTCTCATCACACCCTTCTAAGGAAAACACGAAAATGAAGACACCCCTTCCCCAATCCCAAATTCAAATTCCACACAGCCGTGTCCTCATTGTGAAATCACCCAACTCGTCATAAATTCAGCTGGACTCGTTAGAGTTAAAGCACTGGCAAAACTGAGCACTTGGTGACAGAAGTCAGAGTTGTTTCGGGAGCTAAGGGTTCACCTTTCTGAGACCTCTTTGGTGCCAACCCAGAACCAATATCTCAGTGTCGCTGGAGGGAAGGATGGTGCCCTGCATTTCAGAGAAGATTTTAAACCGCGATCCTAACTGCTCATCATTGTTAAAAATCTCCAGGCAGTTTTCATAAGAGCAGGGGGGTGGTTGCCTGAGGTTTTGGCTGACAGTCAACCGAACTAATTACATTCTGTCTACTGTGTCCTCCTGCAGTTTCAATTGGATGTGCTATTTTTTTTTAACTTCCTGTCCTAATCTGGATGTAGGGTTGCTCTGTGTTCTTAGGCAGATTCTGCTGTTCTTCCTGGTAAGAGAGGCTTTTCAGATTTGTTTTTTTCTTACAGAAACTTTTTGAGACTTTAAATAAAAGACGTCTTCTAAATGATCCTAAGATCCCGGTACCAAATAAATTTTCAGGGTAATGTCTGCTGGTAATGGGCTATTTATATTGTTATTTTCTCTCACCAAGTATTGACATGAGCAGACATGCTTAACCCCAAGGTGATAATGTCCTCCTTAGAGACAGTCAGCGTCATGGCAATGCCCTTAGCTTTCCCTGTCTCCTCTTCTTCCCAATTACAATCTCTCCTGTGGCTCTTCCTACCGGTGAATTTCAGGGACAACTCACACATTTTGTGGCACAGTTGTAATGAGAAAACCTTAAGCTAGTTTTATCTATCTGTCTATCTCTCTGCCCATTTATGTCTCTGTGTATCCATATTGCAGTAAGTCAAATAAAGAAGAAAGGGAAGAAATTGTTAAAATCCTGAGCTTTTCTGGCAGAGCTCCTCTGTGAACTCCAGCATATAGCTATCAGTGGAATAAGAAAGCATTGTTTGGTGGGAGTTCAAAAACCCGGGAGACATGACTTTTATTCCTTCTCTCCCACCCACACTGGCTTCCAGCTCCATGACCTTCCATAAGGGCTCTCGCCTCTCTGGAGCACACACCCTCCAGCACTAAAGAGCTGAAGAGGCGCCAGTGGTGGGTCTTCAAGGACTCCTAGGACATGTAAGTTTATATACTTTCCTCCATGGATAGAAAATATGAGTTTGCATGTAAAGCACTGATAACAAACTTTAATGATGGGCGTTTCTGTATTGATAAAAACAATTGCCAAAAATTCTCAGATATTTCAGCCAGGCAGATGAAAAAACACTGGCTAACATTTTGAGAGGCTTACTCTATGCCAGGCACAGACCTAGGCCCTTGATCTGTATCAGCTCATTTGATCCTAACTCGTTAGTCCCACTTTTGAGATGAAGAAACAGAGACACAAAAGGATAATTTTCCCAAGCTAGGATGAGGGAGAGCCAGGCTTCACAACCAGGCAGTCTGATCTGGAGTCCACACTCTGCCCAGCTCTGTACTGCCGCCTCCTCGGGGACAGGCACTGGAGCAACTTCAGTTCACCTCAAACATTGATTAATGTCCATAGGAGTAAAAAATGCGGTCCCTTCCCCCCCTCATCCTCAAATAAGGACTTAGAAGAGAGACAAGTAAGATTGTCTTCTGTGAGTAAACTGTAATCTACACATGAAGAATCAAAGCAAAGATATTCAAAGTCATTTAAAAAGATAGACGACGTCCTAACCTGCTCTTTTGGTTCTGCGTGGATGTGATTTTTAAAAATCGTTTTCTTACTTCTCGGCATAGGCTTGGTCAAGACTTGGGTCTCCCTTGTTTCACAGCTCACTCTCGTGGTCTCTGTTTCCCGGAAGGGATGCCAGAAGAGAATAAACTATACAAAGGATAACTTATCTTTAAAAAATGGGTCATTCAAAAGGAGTTTGGCTGGCCATGAGATACTGAGTGTGTGTCCTTGAGTCAGATGTCACCAGTGCCTATGGGAGCCCAAGCCAGAAAGGAGGGGCCTCTGGGCAAAACTCTACTTGATTGCTGTGGTGGTATGTGTGTCCCTGTGAGGAGAATGGATGTCTTGGGTATCTTGACTTGAGTAGACTGTCTTCAGACCATAGAGCCACATCCCTCTGTGCTTACTCCAAGCCCATTAAACTTCCTCCTGTTGACTACCTGGCCTGTCACGGCAGTGCCTACAGGAGGAGAAGATGCAGCCCCACCAGCGTGAGTACAACTTACACCTACATTTCCCATTGCCAGCCAGTTATTGGCATTCTGATTAGACATAGTCTCAGGAACTGTGCTCATGTGAGTCTGTCCTTGGAACCATCCCTCATCCCTGGGATTGCAAAGCTCGGTTCCTGAGCCTGAAAGCAAAGGATCACCCCCGATGCCATGGCAAGTCCATGAAGTAATTGCTCCCTCTTGGGGCCTCTGAAAAGCGCCTCTGTTCTCTCCTTATGATGTGCCTCTGTATCTGGGACCCTGCACATGTCTTCCTTTCAACTTCCCCATCTGTGGTATGAGGTTTTCTATGATCCCAGTAGAAAGTCTCAACAGATTTGTCTCTCAACCTCAGTTTGAAGCCTTCAAGACAGTAAGCTGCAGTTTTCAGTTAGGGATGGACATGGCAATACATATGTATTCTCACGGGTACATATTGGTGTTTATACTCACATGTGTGCCTCCATTTGAAAGACAAAAAGAAGCATAAAATATGAAATAGCAAAACGGGAAGTGTGAAATTTGTCTTTATCAGAATATGTTAAATGTCAGGATAAAAATCCTCTCAAGGGAACAAACAGTCTCCTAGAGCATTCCTGGCTGACAGGCCGTGTGTGAGAGGCGCACAGCAAAATCCCTCGTGCCTCTTCTCCGGCTGAACATCGCTAGTGTTTTAAAATTCAGACATCGTGACACCAGTGACAAAGAGATCTTGAGAAAGGCATCCTCAGTGCATCTGAGATATTTCCAGTTCATTGTAAAGAAGGAAATGAATAGACGGCAATTAAAACCAAACTTTATATAACTCAGCTACTGTGTGAAGTATGTACGGAATTGCGATCCGAGAAAAGACAAAAACCCCAGCTTGAGTCGCGTTACATATTGTATGAGAAGGATGTGTTTTGAAGTAATTGACATTTCAAGAGTTAGCAGAAATAATTAGTCTTGATGTCACCTCTATTTAAGTCAATGTGCGTGCAAATCAGAAATTAAAATGTTAACCAACTATCTTGATTGCCTGTTTTGAGTTAGGCAGTAAGTATTTAAGTGACGTCTTCATATCCAGCACTGTGCTCGTCGGGGGGTGGGATACAAAGATGGTCCCTGCCTGCAGATTCTTACAGTCTAGTAAAATAGACCTATATCCAAGAAACAGCTAGGAAATGCAACCTTCACATCCAGTCTGAGTTTACATCAGTGATTCTCAATCAGGGGCAATTTTGCCCCCCCAAGGGACATTTGGCAATGTCTGGAGACATTTTGTGGTTGTTTCAGCTGAGGGAGATGCTACTGGCATCTAGGGGGTAGAGGCCAGGCATGCTGCTAAACATCCTCCAGGTCATGGAACAGCTGCCCACAACAAAGAATTATCCTGCCCCAAAGGACAGTAGGGTAGAGGCCACATATGCACGCCACGCTATCGTGGCATTGTTTTAGACTAGAGAAATTCAGTAAAGTTCCCAGAAAGGGAGACCTGAGATGGTGCTTCAAACCTGGGAGGACTGAAGCTGTCAGAGTACTTGTCGTAGGTGCCAGGAAACCCTCTCATTTCAGCACTGGGATTCTCAGCTGCTACCTGAGCTCATTGCACTCAAGCTCCTTTTTGCACTGTGTGGTATCAGCACATGTCAAGGGTTAACTAGTATTTAACTAAGCATGTATTATGTACCAGGACCTTACAAATACTTTACAGGTTTTAAAGCATTCAGTCCTTGTAACCATCTTGTAAAATAGGTCCTATTGTCATCCCCATTTTAAAGATGAGAAAACTGAGGCACAGGAGGCTGAGGAATTTTTTCCTTGTTACATAACTGGTAGATGGCAGAGCTGGATTTAAACCTAGGTGGTTTCACTTCAATCACTAGGCAGTACTGCCTCGCTGTCGGATGACTTCTACACGGCAGGAGTGATCAGGTTTTTGGCAGGTTTCTTTCACAGTAAAGTGTGTGCTCACAGAAACCATCCATAGAGGTACCCCCGCAGGCTGCAAATGCACCTGGAAAATCCCGAGAGTAGACTTAATCTCCCCCAGGGTATCTCCCCTGTAATTCCAAGGGAAACTGGTGTGCGTGTGTGTGTTTGTGGCAGGGGTGGGGTGGGTGGGGCATTCTTTCCCCTTTATTCTTGAGTAAAATCCTTGATAGGAAGAAATGGACTATTAAGTTTAGAATCATAGAGCTTGAAGTACAATTGACAGAATGAGTTTCAGATTATTAAAATAAGTTATGTGCCACCTTACAATGGAATTGTATTTAAATAGTTACATTCAGGTGTACTGATAGGGAAGGATTTCCATGTTATCTTGTTCATTAAAAGCAACAAACATTATATGCCAGTGCATATAACATAATCCTGTTTTTTTTAGAGTAAAATGATGCTATCATATGTAGAAATAAGTCCAAAGAATCCATACCAGTGTGTTACCCATGATGGTAGAATTTTAAACTTAGGATGTGGAATTAAAAGAAGTTAAAAAAATAAAAAGTAAAAAACTTCTCTCCCAGACTCCCATCATCCAGGGGCAGAGGTCCTGTCCTTGGAGATCCCACTCAAGCCCAGTCCATGGCAGAACCGGGGATGCAGAAAAGTGTGTCTCCAGGGAGCTCAGCTTTCTTTTTTATACCTGCTTTTACTACTGAAGATGCTTTCTCTACTCAACGTCAACTCCTTCACATCAAATTGCATCAAAAAGGAAGAGAGAGTACATCAACTCCATCCCCCTTCCACCTTCTCAAAGGAAAATCACCTTTTTTTACCTTTTGGTGTATTTAAATTAATGACTACCCACCTTCCAGGAATATTTTCAGGTTTAAACTTTCTCTCTCATTGTAGCATGGGGGAATTTCAAACACTGCTAGTAGATAAAAGAGATACTTCAAAAGAACATCCAGCCTCCTATAAGTAAAATCTTTGCTATATTATCCCTTATACTCAGATAGATTCAATAAAAAAGAAACAACATTTATTTTCTTTGAACGCCTAACATCAAACAGTACTCATGGTACTATAGGGAATATAGAGGTATAATACTCTAGTTTCTGCTGTCAAGCAATTTTAAAAATTAGTTGGAGCACAAAGCAAATACATAAATAAGGTACTTTAAGTGCTACAATGAAGGTGAGGCATACTAGGGGAGGTCAGAGGAAGGAGAATTTACACCTGCTTCACAGAGTTCGTGTTGGCTTCATGAAGAAGGAGACATTTGAAATGGACTTTGAGGGAGGGTATAACTGTAACAGGTGAGGATGAGCAGATGAGACCAAATGAACAGGGGGAGCAGCATGAATAAAGCCCCTGAATCAGGATAGCACGGGGCATATTCAGGGAACAATCCAGAGAGCAAGATGGCTGGGGCACAGGAGATTGTATGCGAGAAGTAGGAGATGACTTGGAGAAGGGCCAGAAGTATGTCTCTTCTTAACCAGGGACACTAAGAAATACCTCCCTAAAATGTTACTGGGCACACATACAGTACATTTGCTTCAAACAACAGAGAAGAGTATATTACCTGAAAAACCTCCCTCTATAAAGGAAGGAAGGGAGAGAAGGAGGGAGGGAGGGAGGAAAGAAGGAAGGAAGGAAGAAAGAAAGAAGGGAGAGAGGGAGGAAAGAAGAGAGACAAGGGGAAGAGTGGGGTGGGGGTGTGGAAATCCCTAGCTGCTGAAATACAGATGGAATTGAAAACTTGAGTGTTTGAGGAGAGTGACTGGTAGAGGTGTTGAACTTAGTAACCTTGAAGTTTTACACAAGCTAAGGAATTAACATAAAATGAAGACACAGACTGTTACTTCTGGGGTGCCAAATGGAAGTAAATTCAAAACCTCTCCAGAAAGACACACAATCTAACCGGGCCACGAATAAACCCCTGCTAAAGAAAAGCTCACTATCCAAAATTATAAAAATAAACAATTCTATATGAGGGTGAGTCAAAAGGCTTAAGAAACAGTGGGACTAGACCCCTAAGAACATCAGGTAACAAAAATTTTATGGAGGGTATAAAATAAATATGTTTAAATGATTGAAGATAAAAAAAAAAGAGAAAAAACCCATAGCTCCCCCCTCCCCCCTCCAAAAAAAAAGATATGGGGGGAAAAAAAGGAAATGTTGCTAGAGAACCAAGTGGAAGTTCTGGAAATGAAAGTTTTAATCATTGAAATTAAAAACCAAATGAATCAAACAGCAAATTAGATACTGCTAAAGAGAGAATTAATGAGCTGAAGATAGAGGAGAGACAGTTTTCTGGAATATAATAACAGAGATAAAAAAATATGCTAGAGAAACTATAAGACTTGGAGGAAGCATACATCTATGATGAGTTCTGGGAAAAGAGACTAGAGTAATTGGCAGAATAGCAATATTTTAAGAGAAAATGGCTGAGAATTCTCTTGTGTAAGTGGTAGATACAAATCATAAGATTCAAGATGCACAAGGATGTCATGTCTTCGCTGCCTCTCTCCTGACTCTGGTACGGACCAGAATGAAGCATGAGGGTGTATTCTGCAAATCTGACCACAGTGTAAGGAAAAGACCCATATAGGAAAGGATGCCTTCTGCAGCTGAACTGGCTTCAGCCCTACAGGATCCCCACTTTGTAAGCCAGATCCAGCCCCTTCTCTCCTCCACCCTCCTGCATGTGGGCTGTTGTCTGTGTTCTTTGCCACCAGACCTGGCCTTTAGAGGTGTGTTGCATTCTGACCAAAGTACCAAACAAGCCCAATCTTTAATATCAACTGTGACCACATGAGAGTTTCACAAATGGAAAAAAAATTAACACACTTATGTTTCTCCCATTTTGCCAAATCACACAATGGAAGAAACATTTTTTAGTTCAAATCAAGTCAAGGACACCTTCAAATTGACTTGTCAGGGACAGTTCCTGGGTACCCCATCTTAAATTCTCTTACACTCTTTGCCGCTTCTAACGTAGATCCTAAATATCCTTGTATGACAAATTATGGAAAGAACCCTGTTTTGAAGGTGAGGAGGCCTGAGTTCAGACTTCAGCTCTGTCGGTGTCTAGCTGCCTGAGTCTAGGAAATCTCCTGACCTAATAATAACCGTGACCCGTGTTGAATGCTGGCCGTGAACTGGACCCCATGCTAGGTGTCTTGTGCACACACTCTCACTTAATCATTACAGCATCACTTTTATGTCCTTTATGGTTGTTATTGCCATTTATGGTTGAGGCCATTGAGGTCACCTGCCCACAGTCACATGATTAGAAGGAGGAAGAGGTCCTTGTGACTGCAAAACCCAGAATCTTAACAGCCACAGCCCCCAGCTTCGCTGGTCTTTTGTATTCTCCTATCTCAAATGAGGCCTCTTCACTGCTCTAAAATTCTATGATGTGGTTGTGTGCCCATGTCTGAGATTGTGTGCGAATTTGAAGTTCCACTGAAGACAATAAGAAATTTGCATCTATCTCCAGGAAAAAGAAGCCAAAGGTATGCCCTATTTTCCTTGGAGATAATGTCTGATCACTTATAACCAAACATGGCTTTCAAAATTTTAAAATAACTATTGTAATTTGTAGATGTTCTGATCTTATTTTGACAAATGATCAAAATATTGGTATCTGTAAGGAAAAGTCAATCAGCTTGGATAATAACACACATCAATTCAATCACTTTGAAATCCTGCATTAGAAAATTAAAATTTTAGCCCATAAAGAGCTTTCAACTCAGAGATTTTGGGCCTTCCTGGAAGGAAAGGACTTTGAAAACATGTACACGGCAATTTACAATCTGAATCCTCTATAAAGCAAGGTTGTTTAATCAAAAAGCACCCTCACTGCCTTCTTCCTGTCTTGTATTTTCTTACTTCTTTCTCTCTCTTGTCCTTGATACCTGTGTAAATCCTACCTATTCGACGGTTGTGATGTGAGGCCCAATTTTTATCCTCTTTCTCATGAGTCCTTCCCTCAATTGACCAACCCAGTCTGTAGGTAAGTGAACTCCTTCTTCCAAAGTCTTTGGAGCCTTTGCAGTGGTTTCCTCTCACCGAGCACTTATCTTTCTTTCACTGCCTGTTTTGTTAATTAAGAGTCATGTAAAGGTAGGGGCCAAGTCTTAGTTTCTGTCACTGTTTTAAACCTACTCTCTCTGCACGTAGCATGTATCAGATATAAATCTAAATGATATCTACATGTATATGTCTATGATCAGTATAGATGTATGACCCACATGGATACATATGCATTATCTTAGTATCCATTTGGGTGCAAGAAACAGAAATCCACTGAACCTAATTTAAGACCAGAGGGATTTGTTCTACCAATGCAAGGATATCACATAGAACCTCAGTGCAGGAAGTACAGCCAGTCTTCAGAAGACTGAACTGGGACCTGGAAAACATCAGGAGCAAAAGCAACTACTTTCTCATTCTCTTTTTTTTCTCTCTGGGGCCACATGATCTACCATCTGCTCTCTTCTCTTGCTTTTCTCAGCAGACGGCCTCTCTCTGCACCAAGTTTTCATGGGCCAGGGAGCACCATGACCTCTAATCTCTTGTCTCTTAGTTTAAATTCTTAAGAGACAGAATGTGAATGGCCTAGGTCATGGGTCAGGTGTCCAGCTCTGGTCCCATCAACTGTGGCCAAAGAGGAGTAAAATCCCATGACAGAACGAGGAGGGGCCCAGCCCTTCAGCTGGGACAGGCAGTTGTCATAGGAGCGCTCTAATAAAAGGAATTTATATACACATGTTGTTTTCTTTGATTATATACTGTGTGTGTGTGTGTGTGTGTGTGTGTGTGTGTGTGTGTATGTGTGTGTGTAATGAGCAAGTGAGTAATCTGAAGGGTTGCTTATTGCTTTTATGAGAAAGAAAAACGAGAAATGAGTGTTTTTCTAATCGAAAAAAATAAAAGCAAGGAAAAGTTGCTGGAGGCTTGTAAGGACAGAGAGATGAAAATAGATAGGATATAAAATTCAATAGAAAAGCACTCCTTTTTGAAGATGTTATTTAAGAAAGAATATTCTGACATCTATCTGCAAGGTGGGTAGAATCTGGAAACAACAGTGGGCAGGAAGCCCATTTGGAGTTTGGATTTTATACTATTCTGTTCATAATATAGAACCAGACCCTAAAGGTTTAAAGAGTGTGGGCTAAGTGTCCCTCGCCCAGCTGACAGCATTCTGTTGGAGAAATTTAAAGATTAAAAGCAGAAGCCGTTAGTCTACTGTGTAATATTTACTGATTTGAGCGGCTCTACTATACAGACATCTTACACATAAATTTAACTATTATTATTGTGTTGCCCTTTTCCAAGAAATGGTAAAGTAGATTTGCAGGAGCACTTAACACATGTAAATCCTCCACCTCTTTAAACCAAAGCTTGTTGTATTAAAGAGCGACATAAATTTTACAAGGATTCTGTCCTTTGGAGATCATAGCCCTATTTTTTTCTTGCAACACAATTGAAGTGATGCCTCTTTGTAAGCCGGTTCCGTGAACTCTGATGCAAGATATCTCGTAAAAGCCACTGCTTTCGCCAAGTGCTTACTTGTACTGAGGATATGGCTATGTGCAGGGGTTCCAGACTCGGGAACTGTAAGAGCTCTATCAGCAAATAGCTATTTCATTGGCTACCGCAACCTTCTTTGGACTTTATTTACTCTTTTACTGTGCTTTACCCATGTTTGTTAAGACTGGCTTTAAAAAAATGACTGAAAGCATGACTTCCTTCAAATAGCTACTAGTCCATAAGACAGCTTAGTGCTTGCAAGAGGATGTTCAAATTGATAGTGGTGGAATCTCAAATGCTATATTTTTCCACTGATAAGGGACAACCCAGGCAGAGATAGCCTGATTTTTATCTGTCTTCTGACCATATGTTTCCTCCAACTCAGTTCCAGAAGAAGCAAAGGTTCTATTTCATTTTGAAGGTGGTCCATGCCAAATGAATGTTAAATTTTTGATCAGCTTGAATTATTAAAGGTGTAATTCATCCAAGAGGTTAATGGACTATTATTTTGATTATATATATATATATATACACACACACACACACACACACATACATACATGACCAAATCATATAAGGTCCCCATAAATTCTACTGGAAAAGGAACAAGTAAGATTTAATAGTCTTATCTAATCAAGCTTTATGAGAAAAGTTGGTTTTGGTTTGGCAAAGTCAGGTTTGGAATTCAGCTATTTCTAGCCTCAGTGATTTAACACGTGCTATGTGATATCTGTGTGTCTCCTAGGAGGCTATATAATATGAGATCAGGAGCTTTGAAATATGCTCCCTAAATATTTCATAACAGAATTTTTGTTGAGTGCACAGTATTCCATCATACAGCTCTGCTGTAATTTGTCATTATGATTTATTTAGCTAATCCCTGCTTGTTAGAAAATTTATATTTCTAATCTTTCACCATTATAAATATTTCTGTAGTGAACATCCTTGTAGATAAATAATACCCTTTAAATGTGTCTCCCTGGCTCAGGTCTCGCTCTGCTTGAATCAATCTGATCTCCCCCTGACTTAGGCAGTTTATTCATCTGGAAACAACACTTTGTTAAAAACAGGATAGTCAAGTATTCTGGCTGTACTCAGAGCCTCCACAATCTAGCTTTTATCTTCTTTTTCTTTGTGATCCCCCAGTGATCTCCCATGGCTCTGCTACTTGAAGTTTGGCTACAACTACCGGGGGATCTCCACACTAGCATCTCTTAGTGAGAGCAAACTCAGGGAAGAGAGTCCACCAAAGTCCTTCCTGGTGAATTTTGGAACGAGAACCAAGGAATTGTTGTTTCTCCAGATGACTTGAGGTAGTAACATGTAAACCTGGGAAGCTTACGCTGCCGTGTGAACCCTGGAATAGGAGAAGGTTTGCAGAGGGACAAGAGTAAGCAGAGGTAGAGACAGACGGACAGATAGACTGACAGGCATTCTGAGATGAGAAGAAAGGGAAAGAGAAATCAAAGCATCCTTTCCTTGGAGGATTATTAGCACAGAACAACGGAGGGGAGGTGGGAAGGGGAGATGTAAGCCTTGCAGAGTGATTGAACTAGTTAATTAGTTCTGCTCATCTCATTGCTGCCCAGACATGTCAAGCTCACAGAGTTGGATTGAGGACTGGACCACACAAGTAACTATATGGTACACCACTGTATAAATGTATTAAAATATTCTTAGGGATATTTTACCAACACTAGAATATCCCCAGCAGTATTCCAACAACACTATAAATGTAGTGCGACGGAACCAATTTTATTTCTAAAAGTCTTCTCAGGGAGCCTCCTACATGTGGAGGGAAGGCATTCTTTGACAAGCTGCTTGGAGTAGCAGAAGACACACCCTTCCCCCATGAGACATGCTTGAGGCTCAACAGATGGTCCTAAAATAACCTTGAAACAAGATCAGATCATCTTAGAATCAGGGTTCTCATTGTGTTGAGTGAGGTATATGTGTTTGGAGCCAAAGCTGAATTAATTTGAGAACGAAGATCTTTGATGCTACCATGCACCTCCTTATTCTCTGCCCTTCCCTTCGTGTAACTTCTGACGTTTTTTCTTTTCTGAATAAATTTAGAGAACAGCAGTTTGAAGGAGTGCCAAATTAAAAGCCTGCCCAGAGCACCCTATGCTAGCCTAAAGAAGGCATCCACGCGTCTGGTCCTACATGGCCATGACCTTCTCCTTACCTTTTCTTAGGCTATTCCCCTCCTTCTCTACATGATGCTTTCTTCTTCAAGAACTAGCTAAAATTCTATTTAGTTTAGCCAACAGTGGTTTCATCTAAGCCACCATTTACACTGACCTTGAATCCACTGCAGAAGGGTTAGTGAGAGTTAGAAGCTCAACAGATCTGTACACTAGATATGTCGCCTGCAAATGCTAGTTGACACAAGGGCATGCATGCTAGTAACTGTCAGCAGAAAGCAGGTCTGTCTCCTATGTAGGGACACGCGAGAAGCCCCATGCCCATAGGACACCTTAGTTTTTTCTGGAAGGCCCTGACCAGAAAGTTTAAACATCGTCATAATTAGGTGCTACTCTTCTTATTTCAATCGACTTCTGACTGCCCCTTGAGTTTTGACAAAAATCTGTTCTACATTTTAGCAAATGCGGACAAGGAAAAAAGAAATATAATCACAAAACTCGGTCTCTAACAGGCAGCAGGTGGAGGCCAGTTGAATAGCAGGCATCCCTCCTAACTCGAGGCAGTGACAGCCCTGCCAATTCCTCCACATTTTCATGAAGGAAGTGAAAAGAAGAAAATGTATTTGGCAGTTTTAATCAGATAATTACTTTTTAAAAAAAGGTACATTGAATATAATTTCCAGGTTCTTTCCATCTGTTTAAACTTAAGTAGAAGCGCGTCAGTCCTGAACTGACCATGCTACATGATGAATACGCTCTTGAAATGAATGCTTTCAGATGGTTTCTTTTTATGAAACTTGCACAAAGATGTGTCCTGTGGTGGTGGAGTCAGCCTTGGAAGACATCTGGCCACAACATGTGCCTCATTAAGTTACACCTGTAAGTGTGGGGTCATTTTTTATACCAGTAATATTAATAATAAAGGGTTCATTGAATAGGATTATTAATGGTGCCAGGTGGAGGATGTGGTATTCCTTACAGCCTGGTAGGGGATTGGTTAATGTCTTCTCCCGCCAGCGTTTCTGGTTTCATGTTTATAGACAGAACGCTCCAGATGATGGCTGGCAACGTAGCCATTGAGAAAATGAATTCCCCCTCTTTCCCATCAGCAAGAAAATTTACAACAGTTGGTGGAGAATTTGAATGAATCCATTTTCTAATTCTGAACTCATAATCTCGCTGAAGAGCAAGTAGGGTATTTACCAATTAATTCAAGAAATTAAAAAGTCAGTCTCAAAGCTTTACTTTCTCTCACTTGATTCAGATTGAAACTTTTCAGTTCTAGCCATCTCCTATCACTTCTTATTTCAACAGACGTTCATCTCTGCAGTTTCCCTTTGTGGTCACAAACTGGAAATTGGGGGAAAAGAAAAAAAAAAACTAAGAAGACATCTAAAACCTTTCCTTCCTTCTGTGGAATGTTTGCTTTTGCTGTTTTACAATGCAAGGCTTGTAACAGAAGGAAATAGATGCTTGAGGTAGTGTCCTTTTTAATGTGCATTATTACAGGTGTTAGCAAGTCTGGTAAATTCAGAGTATTGTTTGATTTGGCAACCAGATCTCAAGACTTAGAACACCAACCCATGTTTTAGCTTCATATTACATGCAACTAGAATAAGATTTTAAATTTAACAAGGCAATTGTTGAATGTTAATTGAATTGCATTTGAGTAATAAAACTCAACTGATTACTAAGAGCCTACTTATAAAAGGCATAATAGAAAATTATTTTGCATATCTTTAGACATTCATAAAAATACATATACATCAATTTGTCCACAAACAATAAACAAATAAAAATAGTTTAAAAAGTCTATTTGTGTCACACTTTCGAATTTAAAAGTGATTTTTCACATACATTATATTAACAGCTCCATGAAGTAAGTGGTGGTGTTATCATCATTTTGCAGAGAAGAAAACTGAAGTTCGGAGACTGATATTCTCAAGATACACAGCTAGCCTGTTCAAAACCGAAACCCACCCCCACTGAATCTAAACTTTTATGTTTTTTTCCACGCCACCATCTGTTTCCCTTTTCTCAGCCAATTAACTCCCCTTAAGAAAATCCTAAAATCCAGGAACAACTTCCACTGCTACCTCGTTTTAGTAGAAAGATATTTGCATAATCCGGAGGAATCTCATTGAGTTGATGAGTGGAGAAAGACAGACAGAAAGAATATATACTGTATGATTCCATTTCTGTGAAGTTCAAGTCCATCAAAAGTAACCTAAGGTGATGGAGGTCAGAGCAGTGGTTACCTCTTGGGGGAGGGTATTGACTGAGAGCATGAGGAAGTGCTCTGGGGTGTGGAAATATTCCATATCTCAATCTGAGTGGTGATGACACAGGTATATGCACTTAAAAGTTTAGCTGAACACGATTTGTGAAATTTACTGTAACTACCTCACACTTCAATTAAAAATTAATTTAAAAAAAAGGTTATTGCATTGCCCAGCAAATATTTACTAAATGTCCCTGAAATGTCTTCTTATTTTCCCTTTTGGGTAAAAACTCATATCCCTTTCCAGATCCTCCAGGCTTTTTCACGCCCCTACTATCTATTTAGTGCTCAGCTATTTCTTCTATCATTTATCACAATATTTTATAATTGTCTGAATCCATGGCTTTCTCTATCTCAAAGGGCAGATACCATTTGTTCCTTGCATGTGCATTCCCAGAATCTAGCATGGTACCTGGCATGAGATACTTATTTGACAATAAGTATCCTGTCTAAAGAAAAAAACAGTGGGTAAATGAATGAATGAGCCAAATGGCTTTTCACTTTACTGTTTTATAACTTAGGCTTAGAACATGGGTTATATTAGGATATCTTGTAAGACCAGGAAACCATCCCCTAGTTGGGGTTTTCCAAGAAGTCCTAGATTGCCTCTTCCAAAAATCTGCTCTAATTAAACCACCATCACCACCAAGAAGAACCCGGACATACAACACAAGTGTCAGTGAGTCCACTCACTTCCGCTGTGGGATCCGATTGTCTCCTTTCTAAGCTTTGCTGTTGCCGTGCTCCGCCTGCTTATGCCATAGTGGAGCCCTCAACTCAAATCCTGTCTCTGCATTTCTGCCTAGGTCCTGGCCCTTTGATCAATCCTCCCCCAGATTCCTTTGGTGTGGAAATTTTACTCACACCCTGTCCAAAATGAAACAAAATCAAACCCTGGCATCTGTCATTCCAGCTTCATTTTCATCAGTCTCACCTGTCAGCCTTTCTTGTTCATCTAAGTTTCAAGCTCAGGATGAGCAAAGGTCACCATTTCACCACTTCTGAATAATGGCCTCCCCTTTGGAAGGTTTGCAGTTCCTGTTCTGGTTTTTGTGTGTTTTTTAGTTTTGTGACTCTCCTTATAGCCAGATACATCCTTCTTTCCTTCTTTCTCCTTTCTCCATCTGTCTCACTCTTTCTCTTCTAGACTGGGTCAAAAGAACTCCCAATGAGCCTGAGTTATTCCAGGGGAGTCCTTGGGTGGGTCATGCTCTGATAACAGAATAGTCAGACTGTGATTTTTATCCTCTAGACCTAAGCCTACTTCATTGACTTGTTTCCTGTTGTCATCTCTACAACCTGCTCTCCATTTGGAGTGAGAATTCTCTAGAAGATTATGTTTCTTTCGAGGGTCTGGCGTGGAGGCTCTTTTGCTGTTTTGGAGCAGCTAAGCAACCTTAAACAAGTGCTGGCATTTACCTGTTTAACAAACGTATAAGTCATTAGCCAAGGCCATGTCACCTATGAAACCATGATTTGGTTTTATTTTGATTCTTCTTTATGAAGTTGCTTGGATTGTATAGATATTCCGCATTTACAGGGGTTCGTGCTCTTTGTTCGTGGAGCGAGAATATCAGGCAGTCTCATGCAGGGTACAGGAAAATGCCCTGGAGTGTTGTAGAAGTGATGGAATTTCAGGACTGAGGATCTGCTTTTCTTCCCCCCCCCCCCCCCGTTCATGCTCTTTATCTAGTTACCTGCAATGGGGATAAAGAAGGAGGGGGAGGGCTTCCCTGGTGGCGCAGTGGTTGAGAGTCCGCCTGCCAATGCAGGGGACACGGGTTCGTGCCCCGGTCCGGGAGGATCCCACGTGCCGCGGAGTGGCTGGGCCCATGAGCCATGGCCGCTGAGCCTGCGCGTCCGGAGCCTGTGCTCCGCAACGGGAGAGGCCACAACAGTGAGAGGCCCGCGTACCGCAAAAAAAAAAAAAAAAAAAAGGAGGGGGGAAAAAACAAGTAGGAGGTGAATTAGGCTTGAGAAAGGAGAATACACTCCAAATGTAAATGTCACAGTTTTGTATGGTGCTAGTTCCTGAGTCTTTGTTAGACTAGAAAGCATATTGGAGTTGCTCCCTTCCCGCTTTAAGCAAAACCTTCAATGTCTGTCCCGTACACTTGGGCTATGTCATCTTTTGATGACTGAAGGCACATGGTTAGTGCCATGGTCAAATGCAGGATTTGGAGTCCGAGGAGACCACATTCAACTTCTGACAACTTCCTACTGGGAACATTGGGTCTTCTCTCTAAATCTCAGTTTCCTCCTCAGTGAAACTGGGATAATAATACATGCCTTCACAAACTACTTTACATATATATATATATATATATATATATATATATATATATATATTTTTTTTTTTTTTTTTTTGCGGTACGCGGGCCTCTCACTGTTGTGGCCTCTCCCGTTGCGGAGCACAGGCTCCGGACGCGCAGGCTCAGCGGCCATGGCTCACGGGCCCAGCCACTCCATGGCATGTGGGATCTTCCCCGACCGGGGCACGAACCCATGTCCCCTGCATTGGCAGGCGGACTCTCAACCACTGCGCCACCAGGGAAGCCCCTACTTTACATATTAATTGAGATGTTATATAAGAAAAAAATTCCTATAAGTGGAAAAACATTGCACGTATGTTCAGATATTTACTGTGATTCTCCTACCTCATGATGGCTACTTACAGTGCACTGAGGATTTTCCCTTGACTGGTCAGTCCCCTGTGAGAATGATTCCAAACCAGGACATGACTCTATCTAGTAAATGTGTTTGTATGGGTGTGTTGGTTGTGGGGATGTGGCGAATGTAGGCAGTGGAATTGGATGGGGTTCTTCTGCTATCTTCTCTGCTCTGGGACCGAGGAGTTGTCTTGCCAATCGTTAGGCATAGATTCATTTTCCAGACACTTGAGACAATTGAAACATTTAGAAACTCTGTGTGATTTTTTAAAAATTAATGGCAGGGAATTCTTAAAATATTACGGTAATGGATTAACAGGTCTCAATAAATGAGACCTGGTTGATTAAATTTCCCATACAATATGCGTTTGATGATCAAGAGAGTTAGGCACTGAGTACATCGCCTTTCGGGCATTATTAAATCTAAAATGTGTGAAACATCGTTTGAGAGAGGAGCCCAAAGCATCCTCCCTGCTCAGCGCTCGTCTGTTCCTGGCTTGAAATGAGATGCGGCTGGATCCTTAGGGTGGCTGCAAACTGTCTTTCGGCACACCTCCTACCCTAAAGATGGCGACGCAGGAACCTCCAAAATGCCAAACCAGGAAACCGAGCCCAGCTAGAAGCTATCCCGTTGTCAAAGCGACACTTCCTTGCTTCATGTGAAAGCCTCCAGGAGCCCGGCCAGTGGCAGGTCTTAAGAGAAGGTACAACACCCTCCTACCAACATTTGCTCCTCCATTCCTTTTGGCTCCACTGGAAGCAGAAAGGAGGTTATTGGACTTGCAGGTGGTTAGTGCACAAGACAAGCAGGGCGCGTATGAGAGGTTAAGATGGCGCAAGGAGAGGAGAGTAGGGTCCAGTAGACACCTGAGGGTCAGCATTGGTGGAGACTCCACCATCTGAGGGGACCTTTGGGGCCTGACTTACTTCCTTCCCTTTGGAAAGCACAGGGCGAAGAGGAAGAAGGAAGAGAAGGGAGAAAAGCAAGTTGTGGCTGGAATAAAAGAATGTTGGGGACTAATTCAAAGATGACTTATAGGAACAGAGAATACTTCCTTCTTTTTGCTCCATGTTCTGAAAGTCAGGGGGCGGAAGAAGCGGGAAGGAACATTTATCATGTGCCAATTCTGCACCAGACATTCTGCTCACACTTTTAACGTTCCCTCGTTTAAACTTCATGGGAATTGCAGTAGGCTTTTTAATCCCCCTCATTCCATATAAAGAAGCCCAAGTCTGTAGTGATGATATTACCTTAGGTCATGCGTGTGAGGCAGCCAGGTTGGACCAGGTGTGCTTGCCTGCAAAGCTGTCTGCCGCGTTGCCTCCCAGTGTCTATGACTTTGTGGCATTTCTACAGGTCTAGAAATAGGGCTAATGACAAGCTCTGACACGTCCTTCCTTAGGATTTTCTTGGACTAAACAATGGCAGGGCTTCCCTGGTGGCGCAGTGGTTGAGAATCCGCCTGCTAATGCAGGGGACACAGGTTCGAGCCCTGGTCTGGGAAGATCCCACATGCCGCGGAGCAACTGGGCCCATGAGCCACAACTACTGAGCCTGTGTGTCTGGAGCCTGTGCTCCACAACAAGAGAGGCCACGATAGTGAGAGGCCCACACACCGTGATGAAGAGTGGCCCCCACTTGCCGCAACTAGAGAAAGCCCTCGTACAGAAACGAGGACCCAACACAGCAAAAATAAATTAATTAATTAATAAACTCCTACCCCCAGCATCTTCAAAAAAAGAAAAAAAAGAAAAAGAAAACCACAGCTTTAAAAAAAAAGGCAAACAAAACATTCATAAATGCAAATTACTTACATTGATAAACCAAATGTATTTTTGTGAAAATGAATTAAAATTCTAAATGACAATCATTTTTTTAAACCATGGCTGGAAATTGACAACTGAGGCTTCAGTAACCTAATACATGGATAATATAAATTAAAGCTCCCAAGGCAGGCTGACTTCTAACAGCTTTGTGATAGTCCCAAGATTTACAAATCAAATGACCAGGTTCCAGAGACCTCTTCAGGGTCAAACTAGACTTTCCCCAGAGCTTAACACATAACACATGTCTTGAGATAGGATCTGGTTTGGGTTGGGGGCTGCATACTGTGTGTGTACAGAAATGATCATGACCCTGGGTTTACCTTGGAAGTGGCTATTGGGTTACGCTACCTCGACATAGTTGTAAGAAATTCAACTATCTTCCTTGACAAGTCTCAACTTCACCTGATACCATCTCCAAGTGTAAACTGGACCTCCCAAGGGGAGCAGATATCCAAAAAATGAGAAGGGGGGATTCAGTGGGTATTTGGGGAAGAGAAGCAGGGAATGGCTGCTGAGTTGACCAACAGTGAAAATCTTTGAAGGATGTTCCACAACCCCATGGAACAAGAATTCTGCCCACTTAACTCCCCCCTAATGGGTGTGCAAAGCTTTACAAACCACAAGCACGTTGTGTGAGGGAATCCCATAGGAGGCCGTGGGGGATGAATGCTGCAAAACAGGGACCTGAAGTTCTCTTGCCCGAGATTGTTCACCCTTGAGAGACAGGACAGATCCCTGCAAAGTTGCAGAAAATAGAATCAGCCTTTGCAGAGGTGTGGGGATGATTAAGTGAGACGCTACCGGTAAAGGTACTTGTCTTTAACACTCAGTGTCTATTATAGTGGTGATGGTGATGATGACGGTGACGAGGAAGAGGAGGGGGACGGGTATGGTAGCTTGCAAAGCATTCCCAAGTAGTGTGTTATTTCACTGCATTTGGGTTGCATCCAATGAGGTAGGTGGCAGGAGTCCACACCAGAACCCCAGATGACTCCTAGCCATCATTTTTCCACTACTCTCTGCTGCCTCCCGAGGAGCTTTTAGGGAGGTGGGGGAAGGAGGGGAAGTGGGATGAGAAATCGGAGCACAAATAATAATTCTACTGAGGCTGCACTGTGGTTCCATTCACCACACTTCTCAAATGGGGTGAAAAGGCCTCTTTGTTGGAGCAAACAGGACCCAGAGATTCACCACCAACCCCCTCCTTCCCCCTACAGGGAAAATGTAGACGAGTCTCTTAGAGATTTATGTCTTTTCTAGGCCTGCAAGCCAAAGCTGGTACTCCACCCCCCTACTAATTTTCAGGAGCAAAATAATACTTTTGTCCCTTAAAAAGAGAAATAAACAACAAACAGGAATTTTAAAAATCCTCAATTTCTGCTTTTAAGTTAGTTCTGAAATGCATTAATCTCTTTCACTTGATATGGCTCACTTTCATTCTTCCATTTTAATATCTTAGGGAAAAAAAAACCCCAAATAACCAATAACAGTTTACAGCTTTGACGCAGAGCACTAAAGTTGCTTTTCTATGAATATAGATTATTACATTTTTTTACAAAGCAAGTAAACAGATGCATAAAAATGCATTATTTCAGGAGCACAAGAAAACCTGCAATAAGTATGGTGGTTTTAATTTGTTTTTATGATTACTTGTAATTAATTAGCATCAAAAGTAAATTATCAACATCCAAAATTGTATCATTGGATGTGAGCAGGGTACTCCTTGAATGATTGATTGGTTCATCTTTATACCAAGGTAGGAAGAAGGATCTTTTATTTTACTTTTTTAAAAAATTTGAACTATGGCTAAATGGAAGTGCCCAAAACCAGTGGCAACGCAGAGGAAGAAATTTAAAAGCGACTGATAGGAAGGCTCAGTTTGTTGCATGATAAATGGTGTCAAGGGGTAAAAACGATGTATATTAGCCGTCGCATCATTCTATCAGGTTAGACCAAGGATAAAAGTTTCCTTTAAAAAATAAAAATAAAAATGGATCAGCTCTGCTGATCTCATACTTCCTTCAAACCATCACGCTTCAACGATAAAAAGGGAGACATTTTGACAGGTGTTGGTATTTTTTAAACCATCTCCTGCTCTTTGTCACTATCTTTTTTTCCCCCCTTAAGATTAATGATGGAATTGTTTGCTATGGCTTTGATCAGTTTAAAACTAACCAATAAGTTCAAGGGAGCTATCCCCTTGACCTCGTCCCACTTCCTCTGACATTTACTCCACAGCTCACCCTGCTGTGAAGCGTCCTTTGCTGAGGGAGTGCCAAGAAGAAAGAAAAAATGAGTATTTAGTAAGCAGACTGGCTTTTATCTGCAAGGAATATGTGCAGGATTTAGAAGACTCACCCACCTCTATTTTATTAATGAGAATGTACTTGAACTGAGAACTCAATCTCTGCAATACAAATAGAATTCAACAACAGAAGGGAAGGGAGGGGAATAAATAAGATTCAAAAGCCACATTCTCCTTTCTTGCTTAGCATCTCTTCTAAGAGTTAGGTGCTCTCACAATGGGATTACGGAGCTTCCGACAAAGTTAAATAAAATAAATAGATTCACTTCTAACAAGTTTCATTCCACAGCAGGCCCTCCAAAGACACACAATTTTTAATTTTGGGTAAGCTATCTGACATGAAACTATATGTCTGTATGTTTTTAAATAATCCATCGGGAGGAATAGAAAGTGTTACATGTCGATGGGGAGTTGGGGATAGATTTGCACTTATGTTTACTTCAATACTGATGAAAGAATATAAGGTAAATTGCCTCCCAATCAAGGCATAGTCAGGGAAGGATTGACCTCAGCCACACTCCTGATTATTCTGTCCTCTTCCTCCAGGGAATCTACTACAGGTAACCATCGTGCTACCAGTGAACTTGGCTGGTTACTAAGGAACCATGTCAGAGTTAACAGTCTCCAAAGAGAAAATGTCAAATCAAACCAAGGATGTCTGCATTGCAGTTACCGTACTAGAAAAATCTCTACTAAATCACACTAAAGTAATACATAACGGTCAAAGCTCAGGCTACACCAACTGCATCCTTGTTTAAATGTTTAAATTAAGGGTTTGTCACAGGTCTTGAATTGCGGTCATTGCTCCCATCCACCACTGCTGGAGACAAGGGTCAGGGAATACTGGGGAACCCATAAAATTTCTAGCCAGGGTATTCCCACACTGAGCTTTACCAACGGTGGGCACACATTCCCAGTCCCCTGGCTTGGTGCCTGCCAGATTTGTCTTTGGAAGGTCACACCACCTTTCCCCAAACACAGTGCTCAGGGGCACATATGGAGAAGACGTTGGTTATTTTTTTCACTGAAAAGAAGAAAATGAGAAGACTCTTCAAGGCAGAACCAAGGAGAAAAAGCAGTTCCTTGGTTTCTCGAGGAAGTGGACCCAAGTACCAGGCAGCACTCACTGAAGTCCTCAACATAGGAAAAGCCCATGTTTTGTTTCTTATCATCATTTGTACTGTGAAATTTGGATTCCTGGTTAGAGCATACCTTGGCATTCCATTATAGAGTTGTTCCCCTATAGATCCAACGGGGCCATTAAGCTCATTGGCCACTGGATGACCATTCCTTTTTAGTTTTTTTGGTCTTTTTTTATTCCTTTTTGTGTGAATATGTGTCTAGGAGAGGGAGGGTGATGGAGGAAGTGAACCACTCAAGTCTTGACTTCCTAGGTCCACCTGAATTTCAGATCCCAAAGATGGGTCAAATTTCCTCACTACACTATGGTGTCTAGTTACTAGGTCTACTTCAAGGTCTTTATGATACTTCAGTAGTGGGTACATTTGGGTGAGGACTAAGACAAATTATTTCAAAAGTTGTTTTATAGTGAGGAGTTAGAATAAGTTTCTAGAAAGCTTGCAGGGACTACCCTGGAAAAGACGATGAAAAAGACAATATTTGTATTTATCACCCACGCTGCTCTACTAGGCTCTTCTCCCGAGATGCTCTGGGCCCTAATGAAGCCCCATCTGAGTGAGGTACAGATTCCAAGCATTTTCCTCTCTGAGCAGATCCCTCAGGTCCGTAAATTTTAAAATATCCTTCCTCTGTAAAATGGCTCTGTCCTGGTGCTAGACTCTCTGAATTCTGCACCCAGATTTCCAGGCTACCTAGTGTTTTTATTAGGTGAAGTTAAGGCAATAACAGGTAATTTTGTATTGTTGTATTTCCCTTCTGAGTAGCAGATGTACATTCTAGCATGTCTTTCTAAATATATTTTGATTAAAAAGAGTGATCCTCAAGGGTTTTGATTCCAAAGTAAGGGAGATACTTGGGGGCAGATGAAGTCTTTTGGTTCCTTCTAAACCACCCTGGGACAAGGCAATGCCTACATGCTTTGAGTCTACAAAGTCTTGCCCTAAAGGTTTATGTTCTATTAATACAAGACGCATGATTTTCCGGATAATTGCTTTTATCTACCATTGATATTTACCACAGGGGCACAGTCTCAAGAATTGCCCAGGGCAACTGTCTTGTGTAAAACCAACATTGCTTTAAATCTACACATTTAAAAGCAGAAAAGCACACTAGTCATATTTTACCCATTTCCGATCTATGAAGTTCCCTGGGGGCGCTTTTTACCATAAAGATCTTTGCAAGATGATTATACAAACTTCCTCCTCTTATCTTAGAAGAAACGATTGGTACCCAAGACTTTCTTCCAAATTCCTTTTCATCAGCATTTTACAATCCTTTTTAAAAGCTCCCTTTTATGAAATTCCTTTCAAAGTTACACTTTTCCCTGCTAAACTTATGATATAATGAACCTCAAAATGAACATATGATAACTTTATTCCCCCTACTCTTCAAGATTCATGCTTCAGTCAGCAATTTCTTGTACCTTTATGCTTTCTCCTCTCTTTACCCTTTTCCTTCCTTTGATGGCTTTTTCTGAAACACACCATTGAAAACCTTTCCTGTTTCTCTAAACAGTGTTCTTTCCTTGATAATAAACTATAGAGATTTCCCCGGCGGTCCAGTGGTTAAGATGTCACCTTCCAATTCAGGGGGTGTGGGTTTGATCCCTGGTGGGGGAACTAAGATCCCACATGCCGTGCAGTGCAGCCAAAATTTTTTTTAAAGTTAAAAGAAATAAAGCTGTAGATGGTAGGGGTTCCTCAACTTACTTGTCAGTTCCATTCTGCCCGTCAGTTCCATTCTTTAAGGAATTCTAGAGAGAGAGCAGGAATGGTGATAGAGCTTAGGGTTTCATGGGAAAAATCCAACAGAGAACATTTTTTTTTTTTTTTTTTTGCGGTACGCGGGCCTCTCACTGTTGTGGCCTCTCCCGTTGCGGAGCACAGGCTCCGGATGCGCAGGCTCAGCGGCCATGGCTCACGGGCCCAGCCGCTCCGTGGCATGTGGGATCTTCCCGGACTGGGGCATGAACCCGTGTCCCCTGCATCGGCAGGCGGACTCTCAACCACTGTGCCACCAGGGAAGCCCAGAGAACATTTTAAAAAGAGTAAATGGTCTATATATTAAAATATGTGGCACTGAAAATAAATATTTTGAGGCTTAGAAAGATTAATACCTTTCAAGACTAGACACACAGAAGTTCAAAGAACATTTATGGTTCTTCCAATCCTAATGCTTATGGACTTATGGTTTTGATTGATTAAAGTCATAGATGCTCTCCTTGACAAAATCATAACATGATATCTATCAAACAATCTTACAAGGTAACGTCAAAGGATATAAATGGATTCCAAAAGATTTTAGCTCCAAATTGCAACCTGAGGTGATGGTAGGAGAACCAAGAGTTACAAATGTGGTTTCCTGGAAGCAGTATCGGCCAACTGCGGAAGGCAAGCTGATTGGTCTGCTTTGCATGAAAGGTCATCAACATTGCACATGGTTCAGCATGGCATCTGCTGAAGAATAAGAACCTTCTTCACATTAGCCTCAAGAAATATCTGAGGCATTAAAACAGATTAATCATTTACTCATGGTACAGTTATTTTAGTTATTTCTGATTTAGATCAAGACCTTATTGATATGTTTCCATGCTTTTACTGTGTGTGCCTCATCTTGTTTTCCTCTGTTATATAGAGTAGATTTTTATTTTGTTTTATTCATTTCACTATTAATGACTGCTCTGTATCATCTAGGCTTAATGGCAATATTCACCCAGTTGTCCATGGTAGGAAACCTGAACTCATTCTGGTTTAACATTAATTTACTATATCTTATAATATTTTTCATCAAACTTCCTATTTGCTCTTCATTTAGCAACAATGAATATGAGTATCCACTGGGTACTACATACCATCTATAAATTTTGTCAGTTGATACCCTCCTGATCTGATTGTTCTGTCTTCAGCGCTTACAGTGTGATACCATCAAAGTCCCTCTCCTGCCGACCCAGCCACATCAAATTCCAAGTTCACCAGTTGTAGAAGCCAATTCACTTTACAGTCAGCAGATTCTTTATCAATTCTCACCTTCATGAGAAAATTGATGAGTCATAATTGTCTAGACCTGTCCTATGCAAGTGATGTTGGGTAATTGGCAGCAATAGAATGATTCAATTTCAAAGATAAATAATTGCATTTTGTTTCAATTCTCAGGACTCTATGGAACATAAGACTCCGTACAAAAGCCTTTCCTTGGTTGAGTAAAGATAACTAAAGACAAGTAGTCTAATTTGACAATCTTCCTTATGAGCTTTAACGCTATTTGTTCACAAGAGGTCTGTGTTTTGGGAGACTAATTTCCTCTCATTTAGCATTTTAAGGAGTCGCGTTTTTTGTTGTGATGGTGGTCACGTTGTTCACTGACTGGACAATGTAACTTGTAAGGGTGAGCTGGTCATGGTGATTTTAGCTAATATCAGTAGAACGGTGATTAGTCACCTGAATCACAGACTCTGGGTTTATTTCTCCCAATCCTAATCTGACTCCTTCAAAGGAGCATTTCCATGGTTGGTGCAAATACAGAGGGCACAGATTTTGTGTTTAAGATGTGTGTACATCCAAATTAAGATTCAGCCCCAGCTCCCTGAATTAGACTCACATATAAAAGCAGTTACACAAAACCTGTATTTCAGGGTTATGCAGGGACAGGTGCATACTTGGAATTCAAGGGTAGGTTTTATTATCATTATTATGATTTCTCCTTCTGTATAATTCCACCGATAAGAAGCCCGAGAGCTCATCAGAAGGCTAATCTGGACTTGGAGGCTCTGGAACCCAGGAATCGTAAGACTCAGCAGTGTCAGGGTGATGGAGGGTTTTGCTTGCTGATGCACATTCATCATCAGACCTAAAACAGAGTTTAATTTTCATGAGCTTCTTTTCTAAGGCTGGCTATTGGTTTCCATTATGTGATAATCACAGTTCAATACTGCTCAATTATAGCCCATCTGATTCATTCTTTCACATATAGGTTTCCTACTCTGTGCAACACACTGTGTTTTAACTAACGAGAAACGTCTAGGATCACCTCAAATGAAACTTTTTCTATAGGTGTTACTGTTTATTCTTATTATTATCTCTTCTCTATTGACCACTCCCAAGGATGAAGATGTGAAGATGTGAAGATTACAAGTAATAATGCTCCCACTAACTTTGCATTCTTTTGGTCTGTTTAAAAAACTGGGATGGAGGATTGCACCAGTGGAAAGAGCTCTCTGGACGTGTAATGGCCTTCACAGTTCAAAACGCCCAAGTCCGGCTACCTTCTGGGAGAAGCCTTTAGATAGAAAATAGATTGAAATGTACCTTATCTAGGCAATCTGTAGGACTCACGTTCCCTTTTCCCTCAGTGGATAAAGCTGAGAAAAGTCATCAAGTAATACTTTTTATGAGATATACATTTCACTGAAAGGGTCTGGGCCTAGGTATTGAGTCATCCCATATTTGCAGAGTTGAGCATCGCTCCTGTTCAAACCATGCCCCAGAGTGAGCAATTTTTCTGGACTTATAGCACCGCAGTGTTATAAAGCAGTAGAGACATAGCATAAGTCACAGAAAGGGGAAGAAAATTTAACCCAGAATTTTAAAAATCCTTCCCTAAGTGGTATACCCCAAACTTACACAATGATTTATTTCTAATTAACTTGCTAAGAAAGAGACATTCTCTCTCTTTTGGCAAAATTTTGACCCAACAATCAGCTGGATATCCTGTCTAGACTTGACTCCAGCTTCTCCTCAAAAAGTCTGTCTAGAGCCTCCCAATCTAACATTTTGCCTGGTGAATGGAAAGACTTTAAACATAACTGCAGTTCTGTTGACTGTTGGTAGTGAAATGGAGTTAATCAAGAAAATGGTGGGGATCCATTAAAACTTTCTGCTATAGATTCATTCGTTGATTCGTTGAAAATAAAATTTTGGAGCAGTGATAAGTAAATGAAAGGTGCTAGAAATATACAAATGACCCAGGCCTCATAATCCTGAAGTTTTATGCCTTACAGAACGTTAGCTAAACTCAAGCAAAGATTTCACATTATGAAGTTTTATGCCTTACAGAACGTTAGCTAAACTCAAAGGAAAGAGATATCTCCTGGAGGAGCTAGGGATGGCTTTGTATGGACCGCTTCCCATTGTGAGCCTAGGCTGAGGAGTTGCCCCAGGAATCTGGGATGTGGGACCTTAGGGATGTGAAGTTTTTGCCGTGCACACAGCACTCCTGCTGCACTCCACTCGCTTAGCCGTGTGCGCTGGCAGGAAGTGCTGCCCGCTGGAAGGAAAGGACACGGAACCATGCAACCATAAGGTTTTCACATTGGCTCGTCCCTCTGGGCAACTCTCTCTGGTGCACACAAAGGTAAGCTGATGCCCTCCTGGAGCTGTAGTATGTGTTACAAAGAAGAGAGATCCAAAAGTCTACCTTCTCAGGGAGAAGAAAAATCAAAAGCCAGCTAACTCTTTATGTGAATTTTTCATCTAAAAGTCAGAGAGAATCCAGGTACCTGAACCTGAAACCAGATAGAGCATAAAGGCTTGAAATTGTGGGTAGAAGGCAGAAGGTATAAATTCCCTGAACTGATCGTTGAGCTGCAATGGATACAGGTGACCTAGTTAGTGGGTGGCATGCGGGGTGTCACAGAGCCAGCCTGATGGGGACAGGTGATACTTGCAGGGATACTTCTGCAAAGACTCCAGGGGATGGGAGGCCATGGAGTGATGAGATGACAACAAGACTTCTGGAACAGCTGGGAGGTAGAGATAGAAAATGAGGGTCAGGGGCTCAGGAGCAAAGATGCAAGGGAGAGGAAGGCCAGCTCTTGAAACAATGCCCACAGTGTTGCTTAGTGTCTCTCCGATAATTACCAGGATAACGATTTCCTCTTAGATGGACATACTGCTGTGCTTATGTACTTCCTTAACTTAAATAATTGAATCTGTGCAACAAATCAGTTTCTCTTTTTGTTTTGGTTGTTGCAAAGCTCTAGGCTCTGTTGTAGACAGACCACAACTTGGTTCACCACATTTTATTACTAGGATCTTGTGTTACTGCCATTGACTTAATATAATTCCAAATCATCCATTGTCCTGTGTGTTAAAGCACCATAAATCCCTTTAAAAAAGTAGTCAAGATATGAGTGGTACATAGAAATAACATGCAGTAGAGTCTTCTATGTAACAACCAAATGGTAAATGTTTCTTGAACACCTCTGAGAGTTGACTTTTTTTTTTTAAATACTTTGCTTTGTAAACAAGTTGGCCTATTTTATTAATTTATTTATTTTTGCTGTGTTGGGTTTTCATTTCTGTGCAAGGGCTTTCTCTAGTTGTGGCAAGCGGGGGCCACTCTTCATCGCGATGCGCAGGCCTCTCAATGTCGTGGCCTCTCTTGTTGCGGAGCACAGGCTCCAGATGCGAAGGCTCAGCAGTTGTGGCTCACAGGCTTAGTTGCTCCACTGCATGTGGGATCTTCCTAGACCAGGGCTCGAACCCGTGTCCCCTGCATTAGCAGGCAGATTCTCAACCACTTTGCCACCAGGGAAGCCTGAGAGTTGACTTTTTTATTCGGAGAGTCAAAACACAAGATTTACCAACAAGGACCTCTGTATAGCACAAGGAACTAAACTATACTTTATATATATATATATATATATATATATATATATATATATATATATATATATATATATATATAAAACGGAATCACTGTGCTGTATACCTGAAACATATACGATATTGTAAATCAACTATACTTCAATTAAATAAAAGCACAAAATTTAGTTTCAACACTCTATTGTTAGCTTGTAATCTATCTGAGAACATAAGTCCTGTGCAGATTAATAACATGATAAGTAATAGTACAAGGCATTCTATGCAGGGTTAACAGTTGATATTTTCCCCACTACAGGGGTACGTGCAATTAAAATAGTTTAGTACTTCTTCTTTGGGTGGTATATAATTAGTGCTCTAAGCTTCCTAAATTCTCCACCTGCTACTCAGATCCCTTCAAACCAACCTTCCCTTAGGACACCCACTCCCTTGCCTGACCGTCCAGCAACTGAGGAGTTAACACTGGGCACAGCAGTGATCTCTGCTCCCTCTGGGATCAGGGCAGCTCTTTGCTCTGATGGGATGGTGCCCATGCCCTGACTTTTATTAACTATTTGAATATCACCCTTGAGTTTGTATTGGGTGCTAAATCACCTGTTTTAGCATTATTATTGCTATAAATAATCATGGCTACTGTTAGTTATTCACGTACTGTGTTCCAATTTAACATTTATAATTACCCATTGAGGGAGTCGTTATTAGTCCTGTTTTACAAATGAGGCAACAGGCTCAGGGAGTACAAATAACTCAAGCCAGGGAAAGCACCGGGGAAGCAGGGGCGCCAATTTTCCAACCTGGGTCAGATTCCACGTTTGGAAAAGCTTTGTCATCCTGTGTGGGATGGTCAGAGAAGTAGCGTGGAGGGAGGAGGGGGCTTAGAGGGTTTGGCTCAGCAATGGAGGGGGAGGGAAGGGATATGTCAGGTGAGTGGGTGAACCTTGCTTACACACTCTTCCCATGTTGTTCTGGATCCTTTCATTTTCAGACACTCCCTAACCTAATCATAAATAAGAACTCTGTAAGTTGCATCTACTTTTTAAAAATTTTTTATGTCACTAATACACTTCATAGAAGTTCAACCACCGCAGAGTAAATTGGGGCTTCTTGACGCCACAAGGCACCATCTGGTTTATAAAATAACAGTGTATGTATGCCCTCTGGATTATTTTCCCCTAGGAAGTTCCTCCTTATCTGCTGCCAGGCTGCTAACTTATGGATAATTTTCATACTTTCTATTCTAATTGTTTTGTGCTGTGGTTTTTCGGTTTAGTTTATTTAGTTTATGAAGGAAAAGAAAAACCTCTTCAAAAATATACACAGGTTTATTCTGTCATACAGAGTGAACTATGAAAGAGAAAAGCAAATATGTTATATTAACGCATATATGTGGAATCTAGAAAAATGGTACAGATGAACCAGTTTGCAAGGCAGAAATAGAGACACAGATGTAGAGAACAAACGTATGGACACCAAGGGGGGAAAGCGGGGGAATGGGGGGGTGGGATGAATTGGGAGATTGGGATTGACATGTATACATTAATATGTATAAAATGGATGACTAATAAGAACCTGCTGGATAGCACAGGGAGCTCCACTTCGCTGTACAGTAGAAACTAACACAACATCGTAAAACAACTATACCCCAATTGAAAAATATATATATATACACAGGTTTAGTCTAGCAATAAAAATAAAAAACTTTCTCAGACTTCAAGGGCAGGAACAAGTCAATACTTCACAGCTAAGGGAAGATGTGAGCAATTCTGAGAACGATTTAACGTGGATTAATCGAACACCCATTGTGGAGGTGAAGAGAAGATTTGAAACAGAAGGAAGAATCAAAGAGAAAAGAGAGGCTCTTTTTGGTGATTGTTCCCTATTCTTGTTTTTAGTTCTCTGCTCTCCTGAAAGAAGTGATGAGCGTGCAGTTTGAGCTTTAGGTGTAATGTCAAGGCTGGGAAGACTTTGAGGATGAGTAGGAGAGGTGGGGTCATAGATGCTACAATTTCAAAATAAGAATTCATCAACGGAAAATAACCTTTAAAAACGGTATAAAAATTTTAAAAGTGAAAAAAAAATTCATCAATTAAAGCAGAGATTAAAAAGGTCTTCACCAGTGGTACCCAACTCTGTGGTTTCATAAAGGTCTCTGGAAATTCTGAATAAACTCTCCCACCACAACACCCAGAGCTCACCCCAGCACTCAGTCACTGGTCAGTCTGATGCCTTATGAAAATGTTATTGTGCTCTATTCACTCACCACCTTTGGTGGCCACAGTTGGTTTTCTTTCTCACTCCGATACGAAAAATCCCAAAGCTCTTGCATCCTCCGTCTGTCATTGCCACCCACCAGGCCTTATGTCAGTCCAGAGTCCCAAACATCATTAAAGGGGAGGAAACGTATAATCCGGTCCAGATTGGCTGTGGCTCCCTGGCCTGAGCTGGTTCAGGCAGCTTTTGGCTTAGACACCCTGTCTTCCAAACACAATCTGTTTTCAAGATTCCTGGGCAACTTCAGGTCCAGGAGAGAGTTTTGTCTTAGCTTAACCAAACTCAGTCTCCTCTGTGTTCCCCCTCTGCTGAGACAGTAGGACCCATTTACCCAGACTCAGTTTTTGGCCCATGTGACTTAGCTGTGTTCTTGGCTTCAGAAGAATCTCTTGGCCTTTCCTGGCTTGGTGGTGTTTTCTTTCTTTTGTAACTTTGCTCTGCCAGTGGGTTAAGCATGACTCCATTTCTACAACATTCTAGAGGAGTTTGGAAATGGAAAACTACAGAAGATGCTGATTGGCCACATTTAAAGGAGACAGGGCTTTTAATAGGACAGAGTCAGAAGCTCCAGTATACGGACCAAAACCTTACCTTTTCAGACCCCAGAGCACCAGATTCTACTAGTGTGGATCCTGCAACTTGCATAGTGCCAGAAAGTGCTAAAAAAAAAAAAATGCAGAATGGTTTTTGAAGCGCTCTGAACATATATATATATTTTTATCTAAATGAGTATAGTGTTGCCCCATTTTGTGTATGTGTGTGTTTTCATCCTATGTGAAGTAACTGACACCTTATTCTCTAGTTCTAAAAAGTAGAATTTTAAAAAGTAGAACACAGTTTTCTTTCTCAGTGTCTTTGGATACACTTTTAATGTCTCCTTGGATCATCCTAAGAACATCCTTTTCTGGCTCTTCTGCAACACAAGGATGCCCTCAGAGGCACGAGGATGCCCTCAGAGGATGTTAGAGCCCCATTTGCCCCCCACTCTAAAATGACCCCAAGATGCTGTTCTTTCCTAATGCTCCTGTGGCGTCTCTCACCAGCAGCTCTGGCAGGTCTCATGGTAAGGGCAGCTCCATCTTTAACCTTAGAAAACTTGTTTTCCTTATAAGTTCTTTCCTCTGCCCCCAAACCCTGTCATTTTCAGGATGATGGCTCTGTTCAGAAAGACTGAGGTTTTCAGGAATCAGACCTTCAAACAAGCAGGGATTTCTAGTATTATCTCTCTGGATTCCAAAAACAATGTTAGAATAGTGTTCTAAAGTAATAGAGTAAATAAGTGATGACAATTTGATTCAAACCCCAGTAAGCTGGACCTCAACTTCCCTGGTCTTAACCACTTACACAGAAGCCGAGATCAAACACAGGAGTTTTATTTTTGAAATATATATTTAAAATAAAATCTATTTAAAAATTTAAAATATATTTTTTACATTTATGTTACTTTTTAAAAATATTTTTGGAAAAAATGTTAATGATTAATCTTAGGAGAAAGAAACCGGCAGCTTTTTATCAGAGTCTCAGTAATGACTTAATCAATCAGAAACCACTGGTCTAAGTGGACTTATCAGAACTCTAGTCCAGGGAAAGCAAATTAGATTCAGTTCCCCTATGTGGCCCCTCTGATCTGTGGAGTGACGTGGTTTGGAGTGCTGTGTTGAGACAGATTCTGAGGTATTACTGGATCAGCAGAAAAAAACATGCATAGAAATATCTGCTGTGACCTCATTTGGATAATGATTTGAACAGCCTATTTTAAAAAATCATGAGACATCAGGGAAATCTGCATGCTGAACCTTTAATGATATTAGGGAATTATTAACGCTTTAGATGTGATCATGGTGGTGTGATTACGTTTTGTGATTGTTTCTTTCAAATATACATTCTAAAATATTTACAGATGAAATACTACTACGTCGGTGATTTGTTTCAAAATGAGGGAGGGGATGGGATATCGTGCTGGCTAGGGAGTAGGTGGAGGAATAGAGAAAACCAGATTGACCTTGAGTTGATCGTTGTCGAGGAATCATTAAAATATTCCATCTTGCATAAATTTTTCCATAATACAAAATGTCCTTTTTTAAAAAGGCAAATCCAAAATGTTTTTAAAGGAAAGTAAAAGAGATACCTACCATGGATATGGTGAGTGGGGTAAATTGGAAGTTTGGTGGATGGGGAGGTAAGGTCTCTGTATATGAAGAGTGAGCTCTGTGCTAATCTCATCAGAGTATTCTATAAATGAGGAAACAGATTCAAAGAGGAAAGTGTCTTGCTCAAAATCACATTGCTAGAGAATAGAAGAATTAGTTAATGTCCAGGACCCTAAACCTAACAGCCTCTCTACTACAACCACCCCACACCATGGGTATGATGGCTTAATGTCAGAGCATAAAACATATTAAAATATCTTTCCTGCCCCTCTGGGTCCAAAGTGTCCTGAAGAATTGTGCAAACTATTCAATGTCAACTAATCAGAAAGGGCTTTTTAGAGAGATTTAGTTTAATTGTATTTTAATTGTAGTTTTATAAATTGTAACTTCTAGAATGACTATAGGTTCATGTGCAATTGTAAAAAACAATACAGAGAGATCCTACGTACTTTTACTCAGTTTCAGTGGTAACACCTTACAGAACTAGAGTAGAATGCCACAGCCAGGAAATTAGCATTGATACAACCCACCAATCTTATTTGGATTTCCCTGGTTCTACATGCACTGGTGAGTGTGTGTATTTAGTTCTATGCCATTTTATTGCATGTGTAGATTCCTGTAGTCAACACCTTAGTCAAGATACACAAGAGTTCCATCACCACAAAGACCCTTACAAAGGGGTGTTTTAATACATCACTATCACTGGGCGTGAAATTCAAAACCAAAGAAATTATTGCCAACCCATAAACACTTTATTTTCTACTTGGCTAGGGACTTGAGTAACCAAGAGAATGAGGCTAACCAAATGTGCAATATGAGTAAAAGAAGATGGAAGAAAATTGGTCCAGGTACATAAATGGATCCCATTCAAAAAAGTCAAGAATATTTTTGAGACTATTTTATAAAGCTGTATGTAATAAAAACTCCAATTTTCACACATCCAAATAACCAGATTTGTCATTTTTTCTCCTTTAGCAAATGACTGAACTTCTCTCAGATGGAGTTTTTCATCTGTAAAATGTGCATAATTATACCTATTTATGGGGCCACTTGTGAAGATGAAATAATATATAAGAAAGCACTTTAAAAATGGTAAAGTACTACTACTATCAAAAGTATTGTGATGATTTTCATGAAGATAACACAAATGATAAATAATTAGGCTGACATCAAACATTTATTTTTTAAAAGGATCTTCCAGGATATACCATATGCTCAATACTAGTTTATCCAGTGTACCATACATCTTAATCCTATAGGTCTATTAAAAGGTCACTGATACTCTGTATGATAATTCAGGGAGGCTGAAAAATTCTGAAGCATCAGTATCTCACCCGAGGAGAGCCCACTGAGAGTATTCAAACTTTCGGAGACAGAAAGGATTTTAATCTAATTGATAAATATATTGGCACGCAAAAATGTCAAAGGACTTTTGGATCTGTATTGACATTTTATTCAGTTCTAAATCTTTGACATAGTCTCTTGGACATACAGTAATTGTGAGTTTTCACTTTAATATTTGATTAACCAGGACACTGGATTCCTTAAGAAATTGGTACCCTGGAGAGGTAGCAGCATGGCAAAGTGTGGATGGATTGAGACCATGAACCAAAAGCTATGAGCCCAGAACAGGCCCTGCTACTAAAGGTAATACTTCACCTCTTCAAGTCTTATGAGGAACTAAAGGGGTTAACCCAGCAAATTTCTTTGAGGTTTACAGTTCTATGTTTCCATTAAGTGTTTAAGCTCTTCTCTGCTGATACTACCTGTCTTCATCAGCTCCCAGGAAAGTGGAAACACTAAATCAAGCACACTCCTTGGTCATGCAGGTCCACTTTTTTTGTTGTTGTTGTTGTTTTTTGCGGTACGCGGGCCTCTCACTGCTGTGGCCTCTCCCGTTGCGGAGCACAGGCTCCGGACGCGCAGGCTCAGCAGCCATGGCTCACGGGCCCAGCCGCTCCGCGGCATGTGGGATCTTCCCAGACTGGGGCACGAACCCGTGTCCCCTGCATCGGCAGGTGGACTCTCAACCACTGCGCCACCAGGGAAGCCCCATGCAGGTCCACTTTTAAGGCAATTTATTAGTTATGCAAATTATTTTTATTTCTACCAGGTAATGGAGTTTCAGTTTTTAAAACAACTATTATGGAATCTTCTCTTTTCAAATACTGCCCCTGACCCCTGCCACCTCCCCAAACAGAAACCACCCTGGAAGGAGCAGATCTTAGTGAAATTTTAGAGGCAGTGGCCTTGCCTGATAGGCTCTATTTAAACACCACTTCTAGTTAAATGCCAAATCCTCTGTTCAATGCACTGCTTCATTAGTTATTAATGAGGCAACATATTTGTTCAAAATTTATGATTGTTGATTTGCTCCCATCACTGTATGAAATATTAACGTAGCATTTGTACTTGCAACCATTTGCAGACATTAGATTGTGTATTTGCATATTCATGAACACTCATAAATGTTTAAGGAGACAGCACAGAAAGCATGGGAGCTGTCAGCCAGCCAGTAAAAAGGCATATTTACAGCGTTAATAAGTATTTGAGTTTATAGGCCAAAACGATGAGTAACAAATTAAGTGAATTTCTGGTTTGCCTATTGCAGAGAACCAGGGATTTTGCCTTTTTTTTTAAAGCTTTGTAAACTTAAAATTCATTTCATAGATGCTGAATAAATGCTTATTGTTTAGTCACCAAATGTATGGCTTTGCTGCAAAGAAATTCCTAAGTGTGTTAGACTTTTAGAAATTTCATTTTCATCCTTGCTGATTCATAGTTCCTCTGCCTTGGGCTTCCCTTATATCAATGTAATGTGGAAAAGCAAATGTGTCATATAGTGAGCCATAATTATTTCCTATTTTAGTTCTATTGAGGAACCTGGGCAAATATATGGTCCCGTGTTACAGCACTAGCCAATGTACTTGACTTAGTCTATCAGCCTATAAAAACTTGGGCCTAGAGGTTAAAGGGTGCATGGAGCATTAATGGACAATGAGAGAGAGAGGCATAAAGCATCTAACTAACAAACACCTGACTTACAAATAATCTATATATACAAATGGTCTCTAACATCCCATCAAACCCACTCTATTACAGGGAACTTTACCCCTTGCATGGTGAAAAACCAAGGAACTTTTGGAAGTGTTATGGGTCAATAATGGGGAAAGTGTTAAATTGGAACCCTACCTCATGCCATACATAAAAAATCAATTCCAGATACATTAACATAACTGGAGATTGAAGGAACAGCTGTAAAGTTTATGTTACATAAAACCAATACAGAAAAATGTCTTCATGACCTCAGGGCAGGGAAGAAAGAATCAACCCACCTTATGGACAGTATTGCCACCTGGGCCACATCACTGTTAAATGTCTCAAATATCATCTCTGGGTAAATGGATGTGTAAGGTAGCTCACCATATCCTCGTACCAGCAAAAGAAGGGGGTCATGGTGGGTCATAGCTGGCCTCTGTGTAATGGCCTAATTGTTCTACTGGTCACTGCTTGCCCTGCGGGCATCTGCTACTGAAATCTGCAACTGGTGATTTGGGGTCTTTTCCTTCTTGGCTCAGCAAGGACATGATGCCTACTCGGGTCACCCAGTCCCAGCTCAACTTTTGCTCATACTATTTAACTCTGACATCTGAAAGTGATTTCCATTTGATGTTTAGCCTGGGTAACCTCCTCAGCAGGCCAAGGCAACAGGGCCAGTTTACCATCATTGCAGTGATTCCCAGTAATCTTACCTTCCAGAAGTACCACCACCTTCCTTCTGTGTTTCTCCGTAGAGCAAGTTGGAACTTCTAGGTATTTTGGAAAGCATAGGAAACTAAGTAGGATAGGAGACCTGGTTCAACTTGTCCCCCTCTTAATCATGACATAACAGCAATTTTATTCTGATTCATAGATTGGTGTAGAGAGGGTAGGAGATTACTGTATGAAACGGTGTTCTTTCAGGATATCACATAACAAACAGGGGGAAACTCCTTGTACTTTCAGAATTTTTGTGATTTCCACTGAGGTGGGAAGTTAACGTAGAAGGTGAGTCTGGTGTGTTTGTCTCTGATCTCTTCTTTGCATCTCTTTGTCTCCCTTCCCTTCCCCACAATCACCTTGGGCTAACAGAGATATTTTTCCTCCCCACTCTGTGCAGCAATAACTTCCCCTACATCATGTTGTCTCTTTCCAGAAACAAATTTACTCTGCTCCTTTCCCTGGGGCCATGATGGCAGAAAGGCTACAGAGAAAAGCACATTGACTTTCTGAGAAGGGAATAAAATCTAACCTTCCATACACACAGCCTTTGATGGGTCAGAGACAACACGCACACACACACACACACACACAGACCACACTCACAAACACATATTTTAACTTCCACTGATCAGAAGCAATTCATTTATTAATTCAACATGTATTTGTTGTGACTCCCATATAGGTACAGGGATGTAGAAAACAGAGAAAGCTCTTCTTTAAATGAATTATATTTTCAATTTCCAGGAAATAAATAAGGAATAAACAAAACAATCAAACAAATAAATAATCTATCAGGTTATTATAAAATGCTAAGGGAAAAATAAAGTAGGGTAAGAGTACAGAGACTGATGGATTGATGGAAAGGATGCTTTATTGGCTATGATGACCAAGGAAGTCCTCTCTTAAAAGATGACTTTCAAGCCGGGACCAGAATAAACAGAAGGAATAAGCCATGTGGACATCTGGTGAAAGATCACTGGAGGCAGAGGAAATAGCAGGTCAAAGGCCCTGAGGCCAGAGCATGCTGGGCACAGTTCAGCATTACTAAGGAGGCCACTGTAGTGAGAGAGGAAGAGGAGAGGTGGATGAGGTCCGGGAGATGGTGGCAGGAAAAATCATAAGCTTAGAACACAAATTCAGATTTTATTCTTCATGGTTAGAGAAGCTATTGCAAAATTTCTAGCAGAAGAGTGATACGATTTCACTCTGGCTGCTACGTTGGGAATGGACTCTACAGGGCAAGCGTGAAAGCTGGGAGACCAACTCAAAGGCTCCTGCAATAATCCAGGTGAAAGTGACTCAGACCAAAGAACTGACTACAGACGTGAGGAGAAATTGTTGCATTCTGCAGATATTTTGAGGATAAAGCCAGGGGGATTTGGATATAGAGTGTGAAACAAACAAACAAAAAAGAATCAAAATGATTCCAAGGTCTGGGACCTGAGGAACATGAATAATGTTGAGATGAGGAAGACAATGAGAGAAGTAGTTTGGAGCTGGGGATCAGAGTTCAGTTTTGGACACGTTTGGGATACGTATCTTAACCAGAGAGAGATGTTAAATAGGCGACTGGATATGTGAGTCTGAAGTTAATAGCGTAAGTCAAGGATGGAGCTAAAATATGAGAGTCATTGGCATAGAGGAGAGATATGAAGCCATTGTACCGGATGAGATCACCTAGGGTGGAATTTTAGACAGAAGAGAAAATAGAGGTGAGCATTAATCCCTATAACACTCTAATATTTAGAGGTCATGGGTCTGAGAATAATCTAGAAAAAGAAGGCAAATCAGTCATTGGGGCAAGAGGAAAATGAGAAGAACATTGAAATAAAGAAAGTGTTTCAAGGAGCAAGGGTAGCTGGTGGGTGGAAGTGGGATGAGGGAGAATTGCCCATTGGCCTTTGCATGTGGGCGCCATCAGTTCTTGCTGAGGTCAGTGTCTGTAGGGTCTTAGTATGATGGTTCAACAGAGAAAGGAGGGGGGAGAAAAGCTTTGAAAGAAAGTGAATTTTGACATAGACATCTTTCAACCTTGACCCTATGGCCTAGTAAGATTGGTCCCTTCGAAGGACAGAAAAAAATGGAGAAACCACCTCTCCTTCACTCTGAAAAGAACCTGCCCTGAGCAGTCCAGCACAGGGAATGCAAGTTTCTAAAACTCCTACAGCAGCAAGCAGTGAGCTCCGTCCGCACGGCTGAACCCAGATATGCTTCAGGAGTAGAACACATCTTTGTTAAATCAGTGCCTCCGTTACATCCTGTTCCCAGCTCCATCCTCCAGCCCCTCCAGCCCCTCCAGCCCCTCCACTGATGCTCCAGAAGCACCGTCCAACTTGAACTGGGTAGCCTGCCTGTGTGTGGGGGGATGAGGAGGGGAGGCTGTAGCCAGTTCAGGCGGGTTGGTGGAGAGCGAAGGCTGGGGGGGCTTGTTAAGTGGCATCCTTATAAAGCTTCTATTTATCTAACCCCACGTTCCAAGGAGCTCCGTGGACCTTAAAGACATTAGCTCATGCCTTCTCCTCACTATGAAGTAGGGAGTCAGGTTCCTTGGGCTCTGTTCTACGTATGAATAAAATAATGTGCGACACCGAAGACTGTGGCCATCTCAGAGCCATGGATTGTTCAGCATGACTGGAGCAGCCTGGTGGCTGAGGGGCTCACCAGGATGAAAGAGCCACATTAGAGTGTGATTTGCGTGAGGGAGGCAGGACAAGAGCGGTTAACCGTGCAATCTAAGGATAAATATGTGACACTGACCTGAGCTCTGCGTACGGGGTCAGGATTAGGTTGTGTGAGGGCTTAGCCCCTCGCTTTACGTTGTGACTCCACCCAGGACACTTGATTTAACTGTGATAGAACCACCTGAGGATTCAATGACATAACACGTGTAAAGGACTTCGAATAGACCTAGCACAGAGTAAGCACTCATTGATGACATGTGAAAAAATAGGTTTATATAATACTACTAATAACAATTATTATTTAAGGAGAATAAAAGAATACATAGTATATATACACTTACCTTTCTAGCTCATTCTATCGAGAGAGAGAATATTCTACCAGTCTTCTTCTACTTACAGAGATGGTTGTTTGAAGAAGGAGGGGCCTTATCTAGGAACTTGGTGTCACCAAACAGAGAATTGTCATGTAAGTCAGAGTAATTCTAGCTACTTTAAAAAGTTAAACCCCAAATTTCAGTGACTTAATACACTAAATGATTTCTTGATCACGTAATAGCACCGAGCAGGTGAACAGGCTGGCGAGCAGTCCTCCTCCACATGATTGTTCAAGGACCTAGACTGATGCCAAATGCAACATGTGGCTTTCAAGGTCACCCTGGAGATCATCTCCATTTCCAGAAGGGGAAAATGACATGCAGGAGCATGCAGGGTGTATGTGCTACGAGGAGAGGCTTAGCATGGACCAAGTCTAAAAATGAAACACAACACTTTCACTTCAGGGACTTCCCTGGTGGCGCAGTGGTTAAGAATCTGCCTGCCGATGCAGGGGACATGGGCTCAATCCCTGATCCAGGAAGATCCCACATGCCGCGGAGCAACTAAGCCTGTGCGCCACAACTACTGAGCCTGTGCTCTAGAGCCCACGAGCCACAACTACTGAAGCCCGTGTGCCACAGCTACTGAACCTACACTCTAGAGCCCAAGAGCCACAACTACTGAAGCCTGCACATCTAGAGCCTGTGCTCCGCAACAAGAGAAGCCACTGCAATGAGAAGCCCACACACCACAACAAAGAGCAGCCCCTGCTTGCCGCAACTAGAGAAAGCCAGCAATGAGGACCCAACACAGCCAAAAAATGAAAAATTTAAAAAAGATAGAGTTAAAAAAAAAACATTTTCACTTCATTTCATTGGGTAGAATTCAGCTGGAATACATATCTCAACCGGAGGGAGATGTTAGGTAGGCGGTTGGATATATTAGGATCTAGAGTTCAGAGAACAGGTCCAGACTAAAGCTGCAAGCATGAGAGTGAAGCCCTGACACTGGGAGGTGGGATCCTGGAAAATACAAACACTGGAGGGACAACCACTTCCCCCTGTCAAGACTGTGCCACGGAAGCTCTCAGTGAGCAGCCTGGTCTCCTTCAGCTCCACTTCCAAGACTGCTCATTCTGCCTGTACCTGAGCGTGCAGATCAGAGGAAGATGACTTTTCTGATAAGAAAATGCTTGGATATAAAAGACTGAGCCTGATATCAGTTGAAGTTTGAATCAAAGGTAGCTTGCCGAACAAAGTAATAGGGAAGCAGCTCCTTCCACTGGCTAACTAGGAAGGGGGGAAGATGGGGTGCATGGGAGCAGGAAGGAGATGGGGAGAAGGGATGATAACTCAAGGACAGGGCAGATACAGCCACCTTCTGGAAACAGTGGCCACTGAGAGCTTTCATGTGAGGAGATAGCCCAGGAACTGTAGGATATTAACTCTTCATGATTTCCTGCTCTGGCTTATACAGTGGTCCTTCTCTGTTTTCCCGGGGTAGAGCTAGGCTTTGAGAGACCTCACAATTATACAATTTGGGAGCCCCTCATTTAAAAAAAGAACAAAAAAATACAAAATTTAGTTACAAAGTGAATATTTATCTAGAACAAGATAATGGATCACAACACATTCTGCATTTTTTTTTTTTTTTTTTTTTTTTTTTTGCGGTATGCGGGCCTCTCACTGCTGTGGCCTCTCCCGTTGCGGAGCACAGGCTCCGGACACGCAGGCCCAGCGGCCATGGCTCACGGGCCCAGCCGCTCCGCGGCATGTGGGATCCTCCCGGACCGGGGCACGAACCCGTGTCCCCTGCATCGGCAGGCGGACTCTCAACCACTGCGCCACCAGGGAAGCCCCATTCTGCATTTTAAAAGCAGCAAATACCACAGACATCATGAAATCCAGACAAATAACACAATATTTTTATTAATTAGCAGCCTGAATCACTTTTATCATTCTTTTTTTTTGACATCTTTTGGCTACATCTGCTTTGATTGCCACTTCTTATAACAAGGGCTTTATAATACAATTTTTCATAGAATTAAAAGATAATTCAATCATTCTTCTAGGAGAGTTGATTAAAATACATTTTTATTGTTGATAATTTTAAAAGGTTTCTTTCAGATTCACAACTTGTTATGGTCAATGTCATGTAAATTTTGAGGATTTTTGTGAAATTTAGGAAAACTTCTACCAAGTTTGTTATATGCACAGTTACAGATGTACTTACCCTCTGAGGACTGCTACGTGCTTTTGCTCTGCAAACACAACAATTATAGTCTATTCTGCACAATTCCCACCAAGAAAGAAAAAATTATGGTGCATTTCTAACTGTATACGCTGAAGAAATGGAATATACTCCTGACAGATTACTTATCAGTCTTTAGGGAAAACTGAACCCTCCCCTTCCAATAATAAACATAGATCTTTGGGAGACTGTATGCAGACTAGCTTCTGGCCTCATTCTCTTTGCTATTTCTCCTTTATCACCCACATCCTTGCAGTGTCACGTGCTGTAGGATAAATGCGTTTCACTATACAACCTCTGACTCCGTCCCCCACCCATTGAGCAGTTGGAGGACTTTGGGTACCAGTCCCCTACTGGAACCTCCAGCAACATCACTGAACTAAACTCCAAAGTCCCTGTGAACCACAGACACGAAATTCCTCTAAACCAAACTAAACTCCCCACCTTAGTTGAATCCACAAATGCTCACAGGTACTTCAATAACTTTGAAGGGAAGTGTGATTAAGGGGAAAGGATTATCGGTCTTAATCAATTGTTACTAAGATAGCTTGTATTTTAATATATTAAATAATTCAAAATTATTAATTTTATTTAATTAAAAATATGACTATGTGAGCACATTGCCAGTGCCTTAAAAGAGGCCAATGTAAGTAAGGGTCCCTTTGCTTCCTTAGCTTCATGGTAAATCCCCTCTGGTTCTCCCCACCCCCTCAAGCAACTGGTGTTCAGCACACAGCTTTATGTTAGCGCTTCGTCATTGTGTTCATTTCCTAGGGCTGCTATAACAAATTACCTTAACCTGGGTGGCTTGAAATGACAGACGTTTATCTTCTCATAGTTCTGGAGGCTAGAAGGCTTTAACCAGGGTGCCAGCCGGGCCACGCTCCATCGGATACCCTAGGGGAGAACCCTTTCTCGCCTCTTCCAGCTTCTGACGCCTCCTAGCAATCACTGGCGGTCCTTGTCTTGTTGGCGCATCACACCAAACTCTCCCTCTGTCTTCACCTCTCCTTCTTCTCTGTCCTTTTCTGTCTCTTATAAGGGCACTCTCATTGGATATAAGGCCCACCCTAAGCCAGGATGATTTGACCCTCACCTTAATTGCATCTGCAAAGACCCATTTTCTGTCAATGTACATTAGGATATTAGTTACATTAATGTAAGCCAATATATTAGCTTATACTGATAAATACGTGATCTCTATCTATATTGTTATAGATATCTTTGAAGATAAAAAGGAAGGAAAAATGTCCAATGAAGAAATAATGGCTGATTTAACTTTTGAGAACTCAGTAATTCCTAATAGTGATTTCATAAAGGTTAACAATTACAGTTTATGAAGAAAACACTTAGCTGATGCTCTGATTGTAAGAGGGTCTTTCATGGTGGCTGATGGGGACTTCGCAGGTCAGTCCAACACCAACATCACCCTTCCTTGGAACAAACGACTACGAGGCTGGATGCTGCCGCTGGAGTGGGTCAGTTATTCTGAGATCGAAGTTCAGGGCTTCAATGTCTCAAATCCTTCTCTTAGTGTATCAGCAAAATATGTCAGTGTCTGAGGAATGTCCCCTCCCATGGACTCTTCAGTGTCACAGCCCTCTGCCTGGTTGTCACCCCTCAGTAAAGTGCTATCCCTAGTGATCACAGGTTTGCAGGATCAGCCTGGGCAGAACCAGGCTTGGAAGCTTGTCCTCAGTACATTTGGCCTCTCTACTGTGACCTCATTACAGTTTTTCTAGAGCCTTCCTTTCTTTCTTTTTTTTCTGAGCTGCCGTGTCCTTGAGATTTTCCACTTGGGATGAAAGATCTCATCGATGCTTTACTGTTAATTTAGTTTGATGCCTCCTTTCCCAGGACTGTTTACATGCTTTCTCTGTTTCTAGGAGGAAAGAAGATAAAAAAGGAAAGGAGGTAAAAAAGGAAAATTCCAAATACCTTGTTACCTGTGTACGGGAGATATTTTGCAACCAGGATGTCCCATCATCCTTGGAATCACCTTTCATAGGAAAACAGCCCAGCCCCTTCCATGAAAGAACCCAGCCCTTCTCAACCTGAAATGCTAATGACATTGGCATTTAGCAGACACAGTATAGTGTAGACATTCATATCTCAGACCAGGATTTGTCATTCCTGACACCAGATGGTATTCAAGACATGGGATTTTCCCCCTTGCTCCTTTGGTACTGTTACCTCTTGCAAACAAAAGCTTTTCACATGGTGAGTAATTTGTAAAGCATAAACTGGACTCATAAATAAATATTTATTTTTATGTAAACCTTGGCAAACTGAGGCAGCTGCTTTACAGAGGTGGTTAAAATTTAAAAGGCAGCATTGTGAAAAGGAGATAATAAAAGGTTGTTATTTACAATGGCCCTATTTACAATAAAATGCTAAATTTATTTTAATAAATAATAATTTTATATTTATGGACAGTCATTTATAGACAAGCAATAAAAACTTCCATTTCTGCTTACTGGATTTTTCAGTACAGCATATAAATCAAATTCTTCACTCAACCCTGCATTCATACTTTGAGCTTGCTGTGTTTTATCTGAGTAGTCAAGTCTGTTGTTTCTTAAATCTGTTTTCGTTATAATAAATGACTGTATTGATTTGGTTTGAGCTCAGCTCCAAATATAGCAGAATAACACTAATGGTCCACGAAAGAGAGGGAAATGAGAGAGCATTTTATCAGCATGTTTCAGAGTTGCAGGTAAAAACCATGGTGGTTAGCAATTTCTTTGTACAGTAACCACTTACAATGACTTTAAATAGGAGGCTGTTAATAGCAGAGTCCAAGTCACCATGTTTTCTTCTGACTTTGGGTGACTTTTTTCTTTTCTAGCAAGTTTTTTTTTTTTTACTTGATTATGTTTAATAACCTTAACTGATGACAAAGGGAAAGTTTTTCTGTGGGGGAAAATTGTGTGGTTGGAAGTTTTCCAAATTTCTGCCTTATTCTATCATAGAAAAGGGCCTATGCTAGTTTTAACCCCAAAGACAATATTGTCAAAATAGGTTTAATGGTTTAAAAAAAAAATTCACTAAGTTGGACCAGTGAGAAAAGTCAACCTATGTTGAGATATTACACCCGTCGTTTTATTTATTCAGTCAAGAATTATTTATTGAGCACATACATACTAAGGGCTAGGCTCTGCATTAGGTACTACAGTTAGAGCAAGTTGTCAGGAAGTTGGCCGATCCCTAGGAAAGAGCCGAGGGCAAATGCATGTCCAAAGGCATCCACTGCAATAATGAATGGATGATGTCCAAGAAGATTTGTGTCTGTCGACATAAAGAATGGGTGGGAAAAGTCAAGACACTAAGAAACAAATTCTTTCTCATGCAAAGAGGGTACAAGCAGTGGAACTTTGATGCACTTGATCAGGACTCTTGCTTTAACAACTTCTGATTATCATCACCCAGTTGGAACTTAAAGGTAGCTCTGACAACTGAGTGAGAATCTTGTGGACACTTAGGGATGAACTTGGGACGCCTGACTCCTGCCTTGTGCTCCCTTCACCATCGAAATGTCATAATCTATAAAATGTTACAACCAAATATGACATGTTACAACTAAATGATGAATTCATTAGCTCAATTTATCTGTTCTCATGGCTGAACAATGACTCTAAACTTTAGATCTATTCTTATCTCCAATACTATAAATTCCAATACTAGAAATACATGCTTGATACGGGGACAAAGACAGGGTTTTCTTCTGATATTGCACTACGAATCCAAAGGGTATTAGACTGCGACCCCAAGTGACTCACATCTCGCAGTAGTCATGCCTGTGTGATCCCCTCCCACACTGACTCTTGGCTTAGCCAACGGGATAGTAGCAAACACAATGTCTATAAAAGATGAATATCATACTGAGTGAAGTAAGCCAGACAGAAAAAGATGAATATCTTATGGTATTGCTTTTAGGTGGAATCGAAAAAAAATGATACAAACGAACTTATGTACAAACCAGAAATAGACCCACAGACATAGAAAACAAACTTATGGTTACCAAAGAGGAAAGGTGAGGGGGAGGGATAAATTAGGAATTTGGGATTAACATATACACACTATTATATATAAAATAGATAACCAATAAGGACCTACTGTATAGCACAGGGAACTATACTCAATATTTTATAATAACTTATAAGGGAAAGGAATCTGAAAAAGAATATATATATGTATGTGTGTGTGTATATATATATATATATATATATATCTGAATCACTTTGCTGTACACCTGAAAGTAATACAACATTATAAATCAACAGGTCTATGAAATCAAAGAAAAAAAGAGAGAGAGAGATGAATAAGTGCTTGCTCATTAGGGCTCTTGGAATGCTCACTATTGGAATCCAGCTGCCATGTAAAGAAGTCTGACGTAGTCATGTGGAAAGAGAGAGAGAGAGAGAGAGAGAGAGAAATTCCAGTCTTCAAGCCACCCTCACCAACATCCCAGACACATGAGTGGAGCTATCTGGGTTATCCCAACCCCAGATACCATCTGACTGCAACCATGTGAGAGATCCTGTGTGAGACCAGCAGAAGAACCACTAAGCTGAGCCCCAGCCATCCACAGAGTCCTAAGGAAGATTGTTATTTGAAGCTACCATGTTTTGGGGTAGTCTGTTACACAGTAAGAGATACCTGAAACATCAAGGGACTTTGAATAAATGCAAAAAAAGAAGAAGAAAAGAAGAGAAATAAGAGGAGGAAAAAACAAAATTTACTTCTATACATCTGAAAGTTTACACCAAATAAACAAGTTGACAAGACTTGCTAAGAGCTTTTCAGATCTTAATCATTTCCTCAGTTTATATATAACTTTTAAAACTAATTATATTGTCACTGTCTAGTATATACCTTCACAAGAAGCAAATTCCAAAATCAGCCTCCCAGTGGAAAATTCACCCATGCAGATGACCAATTGTGAAAATCTGTGTGCAACTTTGTGAAAGAGCATCAAATTTAGAACCAATGACAAGGCCTTCGGAAGTAACGATTCCACCTCAAGGCCCACATTAGCTGAAAATCGCTCTGGTAGAGTTATAAGCTGACATCTGCAAAGAATTTACAGCAACCACTGTTACCTAACACCTCCTCTCCAATTAAGAATACTGACCTTGGGCTTCCCTGGTGTCACAGTGGTTAAGAATCCGCCTGCCAATGCAGGGGACACGGGTTCGGGCCCTGGTCCGGGAAGATCCCATATGCCGCACAGCAACTAAGCCCGTGCGCCACAACTACTGAGCCTGTGCTCTAGAGCCCGCAAGCCACAACTACTGAAGCCTGCGTGCCTAGAGCCCGTGGTCCGCAACAAGAGAAGCCACCGCAATGAGAAGCACACGCACCGCAACGAAGAGTAGCCCCCGCTCGCCGCAACTAGAGAAAGCCTGTGTGCAGCAACAAAGACCCAACGCAGCCAAAAATAAATAAATTAAAAAAAAAGAATACTGACCTTTTCAAAGTTTTAAGGCATGGTAGTTTTAAATTTGTTTCTCTTCCGTTATTTTAAAATCAATCTTTACATTGTCCTTGGACATTCAACCCTAAATCACATAGTACAGTCTCAATTTAATCACACTGAAATGAATCCACTAGTCAAGGAATGTTTGTCAGAAATGGCTTACAAAGAAAGGCCTGGGGGTAACATGCTGAAGGCAGAAAAAGCAAGTATCGAACAGTTGTGGTCCTCTTTGTCTGGCAGTAATTCCTCCGCAGTTTTCTCTTCGTAACAGAGAACTGAGAACGCTTCATCTTTGTATTTCTCAGGGGATTCTTGGAGTTTGAAGAGGCCAAGTTTTCCTACCTGCAGCTGAAGATTAAGGATTTAGAGACTTCTGGAGAGGCTGCTTCTCCCGGGTTACTGAAAGAGAGGACAAGAACTACTGACTGCTCTGAATGGGAAAAAACAGGCACAGTTTGGGGTCATCCTGCTTTGTGGACGGCAGCTGCCCACCATGACATGGTGGCATATTAATGGTTAGTAAACCTCTGGTGCTTGGGAAGAATTTGAAAGGAAAGGAGTGTGAATTGGGAATTCTTAGGTCTAGCTGGGGCAAGATATTTAGAAAAATACTAATTCATTAGAAGAACTGCTTTCGAATAAAATCTAAGTTAACCAAGCTCTTCAGGGAATGTCCGTTTTGAAAATTTAACTTTCTCATTAACTATTAGTTTTATAAGTTGTATTAGTTTCCTATTGCTGCTAACAAATTACCACAAACTTAGTGGCTTGATTAAAACAGCAAAATTTATTATCTTACAGCCCCGAAGTCAGAGTCAGAAATGAGTCTTACAGGCTAACATCAAACAGGTAGGACTGGTTTCTTCTGGAGACTCCAAGAGAGAATCTGTCCTGTGCTTCTTCAAGTTTCCAGAGGCTCTCAGTAGACCTTGGTTTGTGGCCACATCACTCCCACTCTGCATCTATCATTATATCACTTCTGTCACCTGACTCTGGAGCCCGAGCCCTGATCACCCATACTTCAAATTGCAGTGGCTAACACCCTGCCGTGGCCCATGCCCAGCTCTCCCACAGTGAGTGAGGATGGTCCCCCGGAGGGAGAAGAGGAGACGGGGTTCATGTTCAGATAGATAGAGTACTCATTTCCCCTGCTTGGTGTACCTTGACAGACCTGTATTCAGAAAACTCGTCACTTCCTTATCGAATCCAAATATCGATTTATTGGGCATCTTTTGTACCGCATGCTTTAACCTCAAGAGCTTCCTAAGGCCTCTTTCGAGAATGGGAGAGGGTGTGAATGCCTGTTAAAGAATCCTGTCTTACCCTCCTGAGTTTCATATGGATTCTGAGTGGCTTTGTTCAGGCCAGGCTGAGGGCAGTGACACTAGTCTTTCAGTGTCTACTGGCAGCGACAGTAGAGAGGGACATTCACTTTGAACTTCGTCATCCCAGCTCAGAGACAGAGCTGCCCAGAAGACTATGCTGGAGGGTGCTGGGCAAAGCAGCAGGTGTTTAAGAAGGCAAAGAGGCAAAAGCACGTTGTTAGGAAAAATTGTCCCCAGGCCACGAATTGGCCTTTTATCACTGTCACTATGGCTTATAAACCCCTGTAACGTGTGGCTTTCAGGGAGGGGGAGCTAAGTTCAGGGCCCGGTGCCCTGCCAACAGCTTTATAACGCATAGAATAAAACAGACGAAATGCTTCTCCAGTCACATGGCCTTCCCTCCCCACCCAACCCCCTTCCCTGGGGGAAAATCATACACACAGACAGCAGGATGATGCACCTTTATTATTTCTCGAGTTCTTTCTCTGCAGATGACCTATAGAAGTGATTTAATGTAGATCTGCTGGAGTTCCTGCACTTTCCATGGGCTCCTCCAGCCGAAGCTGGTTGATTTCTTTGGGGTGTTATCACTCTGACCTGCTCCATGAAGTAGCAAACAAAGTCCAGCTGGATATATCAAGCTCAGCTGGACTCTGCTTTCACACAACCTGCCTGATGAGGAGAATCGCTGTGCCCTTGTCACAGGGCTCCTGGTACCGTCGGCAGAGATTGGGCTGCCATTGATTTCTGCATAATACGGATTTACACTGCCTTTCCACAGCGGCGTGGCTCTCCCACCGCACAATAACCTAGCGAGGATTGTTTTGTTTTCTTTCCAGGCTTCTTCTGCTGCTTCAGACTTATACCGAGGCTGAGTCCTAAAAACATGTCATTCCTGGAGGTAATGTGTGGCTTATTACCCAGCGCTTTATGCTGCATTAATTGCAGCTTGGTTTAGACATTTCCCATTGGGTGACTTAGTTGCGATCGTACAGACATGTCATGTTCTAAATCAATAACGTGGAAGCAGAAAGAGAGCCAAACAATTGTACGTGCCTCCTTCTTCTCAGGGGGAAGGACCAGGGCAATTGTTACCGGAACACGATGCTATTTGTTTATCAGGAAGTGGTGTTTATCTGGCTCCTTTCTTAGTAGTTATTCACCCTGGACCTGCCTTCAGGAGCCTCACCCTTCATGTCTATGTCTCTTTCCCTGTTAAAAAAAAAAAATCACCAAGTTTGAAAGTGAGTGAACAAGGTACAGAGGTTTTATTAAATATTCTAAGACGTGCTCCATAATATGCAAATCACAGGGACAAGATACGGATTTGGTGACCAAATCGTACTTTATTCAGTGACTCATTATTTTAATTTATGGTGATGTTCTAGCAATCATTAAGGAAGAACAATTTAGAGCCATGTCTTCACGTTCATTTCAGCATTATGCATATAGTGATTATAGTACGTATAGTGAAAACTGGAAACTAGCATAAACATCCAACAGCGGGATGTAATAAATAAATGAGAGCTCCGTCATCCTGCGCAGTTATATTCAGCAACTGAGTAACACGACATTGTAGATCAACTATACTCCAATAAAAATTTTAAAAAATATTCAGTCACTAAAAATTACATAGACCTATATTTTATTAGGTGTTTATAATATTCTTTAGTGAAAGAAAGTTACACAACAAATTTAGAGTATAATATATTCTTTTTCTTAAAAAAAAGAACAATACACTTTAAATGTGAATATATGTGCATATTTTCTGGGAAGATATAAGGATATCACAGAAAGCATTTGAGAGATCTATTTTCCAATGTATTATTAGATGTTAACTCTGAGTTGAAACTGTGAATTTCAGTATGTTGAACTACAGGAAATTGCTGAGCGCCTACCATTTTGCCTTACAACAACATCGTTTTCATATAGTTCATGCGAATTCCTTTCACTGTGGTTTTATGCATTTTCTGCTTTGTAGGTACTGATCATTTCTAAGCTTATAATAAGGAAAGTCTCACTTCTCTGAAATTATATTACGATGGCACCTATCATCTTGTATTGCAAGCATGCATTTGCTTTCTTCTCTCTCTCTGCCCAGCCCTGCAACTCATCTAACCATTAAACTAAGGAATCTAAGCATCTTTTACTTCTGTATCCTCAACGCTTATCACAGTGCCTGACCCTAGTAGACATCAATGAAATTTTGTTTAATGAATGAAAAACGCCTTATGACTGAGAAGCTAAGAAGTTGCCTTGAATCAGTGGGAGAGTGTCAAGGCATGCACGCCTGTGCATGATGATGACATTGAGAAGACATTCATTTGGAATTGTTTATCCAAAGTGTGGATAGCATTGTCCCGATGGAGTTGTATTCACTGCCCATCTTCCCCTGATGAAGAAAAGACTAGACATAGAATTTCATTGTTATTATTAGTTTTGTTTAGTTTTTGCATTTGAAGATATGATATAACTAGCAGTTTATTGATTATATAATACGATTAAATAAGTCTTTGTTCTAAATGGAGAGGTATTAAAATAGATCAAACCCTCACAGTCTGCAACAAATTCAGGTATTCTGAATAATAGAGCTCATTTTAGTCATTAAAAAAAAAAATCTCCTAACAATGTTTAAGCCATAGTGTTAATAAAATCATCAAAACAATAGACAGATGAATCTTGTTTCCTCTTCCTTTCCCTCATCCATATTTGCCAGGGGTTGGGGGGTGAAGGGGTCTACATTAAAGAAAAGTAAGTATCAGATAGAGAAAGATAGATAAGCAGAAACAGAGAAGGGGAGGCAGGGGAGCAAAAAGAAAGAAAGAAAGGAAGAATGGGAAGAAAAGGTAGGAAGGAAGGAAGAAGGAAGGGAGGGAAGGAGGGAGAGAGGGAGAGAGGGGGAAGAAAGAAGAAAGGAGGGAGGAAGGGAATCGAAGCAAAAATACAATGTCAGGTGATTCTATGCAATTGGATAATCAAACCCCACTCATCAGTGTTTCCCTGCACTGATACATTGCACATTATCTACAGAAGACTGTCTAAGTATCTACCTACCTCCTAAACATTTTCCAGAAGAAGCAGTTGACATGCTGGATTTAGAAAGCTGAAAGTGATTGATTGGAAATGGATAGCATGAATAAGATGGAAATTAGCCAGTGGAGAGCAATTCTAGGAAGCAAACTAGGTAAACCAAAAGAGAGTACTGAGCAGGGACCAGTGGGAAAATGAGGCAGTCATGTGGGAGAATAAATAGCCAACCTTGAAGTCCACAGTGAGGATTGTTAGCTTGAGGGAGTGTTTTGAGGGATAAAATAATGGCATGAAAGATTACTTCTTTACAGGTATGGAGAATTGACTATACGTTGGGAAATTATCCACAAATTCAGGAGAAAGTTGGATATGATGGCAGGATTCCAGCCAGAGTAGTGGGGGCAAAGGGGAAAGGACTAGATTACTTCAAACAGAGAAAAATAGATATTTACCTGCTTAAACTGAATCTTAAAGAAAATTTACATTTCAAAAAAATATGGAAACATAACCGAACTGCTTCAAAACCTGGAGCACGTGGAACACGTAGTTCAACCAATTTTCTTTTTTAGGTTTCAAGTTAGTTTGGTGTTTCACAGGAAGACACTGGGCATCTTTCAGGAAGTGTTGGTAGAGTGATGCCACATTTGCATCATCCTCTCTCTGGAACCCACTGAAATGGAGACCTGTCTAAAGACGGAGTAACCCCTGGATGGAATTTCTCTTTGCCAAATGTCAGTTCTCCCTCAGAGCCTCACCTGGGTTCACCAACAAGAGTCATTTTGGTTCTGAGTTCTGTCCTTTCGTGTTGGGTTCTAACTGAGAGCTGCAGGATACGTGGGGCTTGATATAAACCTTTGTGTCTTCCCACATTTTGAGTGAACAAGTCCAAAAATAAATAGGAAGCAACATAAAAACCTGAGGTGAAAGAATAACTGGGAAATTTAATAAAGAAGAAATGGCATGTCCAATTTGAGAATGAAATTGCTTTACTGGAACAAAATTCAATAAGATTTGAAACCCAGTGCCTTCAATGCTACCACGGTACCCAGCTTCCTGAGAGATGAAGAAATCCACCTTCTGTTCCAAGCTGGAGTTTAAAAAGAGTGCTATTCATTAAATAGCAAAGCAAAACAAACCAAAACAAAACCCAGCTACTTTTTATAAGACTCCAAATCATTTGATATTTAAAAAAAAAACTTTAAAAAGAGTATTTCTTCAACACTTTTTTCTATGTTAAATTTTATTAAATTTGTTTTTCACACCACACACCTGAATGCTGTTCTTTGAGCAAAAATTCCAACCATTCTTTTTAGATTCTCTGGTTTGCAGCTAAATCAATATTTTCTTGAAATGAAAATATAATTTGAATTCTCCAGACATCAAAAGTATTTTGAGGAAAAATACCTGTTGTAATTGCAACCCATGAGTTTGATGCCAAAATCAATGGTAGCAACTTTTCACCAGGGATGATTCCATTTAGCATGGAGTTGCCCCCGTCTTCCTTCTTTCCGTGAATAGATTAGGCTCATTCAATCCAAGTTCAGGGCCAGCTGCTATGCAAGGAGCAGTAATACTTTACATTAGGCCTTTGTAGTTTCCTGAACTCTTCACGCCCATACTCTCATTTATTTATTAAAATAAATTCTATGAATGCCTTGAAGGTGAGAAACATGTCTGACTCTCTTTACTGTCACCACAGCAAAGCACATAGGAAACATTCAATAAGTGTTTGTGGACTCGATGGAATAAATATTACTAGCCTCACTTTATAGGTGAGGATACTTATATCTAGAGAAAATAAGGAATGTATCCAAGAATCATGTAGATCTTCTGATTCCAAATCTTAGTCTTTTTTTCTGGAACATGTTGCTCCAAGATTTGCCATCCTAACGATTTTGCTGGCTAAGATGAGATGCTAAGATTCACACTCGATTCTATAGAAATGAGTAATATGGTAAACTCTAATCAGTCTTTTTGAAGAATGTGAACCAATATTCATGAAAAATGTAAGAATAGGTGGTGTCCACAGGTCCAGCCCACACACCACTGATTTGTGGGTTTGTGTGATTTAAGAGTTCAGTTGAATTGATTAATGAGATGAGATAGTTCCATAGTTTCTGAGAAATACTTTCCTTTGAGAGATTATGGCTGTAATAGCATTGGGCTCCTGACTCATCCTGAAGCTTGGACCTCTAGAGTACCACTTCCTAGCTTCACTGGAGTCATAGTCCCATATTGTTTGGATTTCATGAAGCTCCAACTCTGCTGCTAAATATGCTGCAGAGTCATTTTGGAGATTGTTTCAAAACATTCTGCAATATCTGTAAACTCTTCCCAACTTGGTTAACAAAAAGAAAAAATATTAGACTCTAGGGTAGGGTTTCTTTTTCTTTTTTTGGAATGCCTTCTTATTTATTTATTTATTTTTTAAGCATCTTTATTGGAGTATAATTGCTTTACAATGTTGTGTTAGTTTCTGCTGTACAACAAAGTGAATCAGCTGTATGTATACATATATCTGCATATCCCCTCCCTCTTGCATCTCCCTCCCACCCTCCCTATCCCACCCCTCTAGGTGGTCATAAAGCACCGAGCTGATCTCCCTGTGCTATGTGGCTGCTTCCCACTAGCTATGTATTTTATACTTGGTAGTGTCTATACGTCCATGCCACTCTCTCACTTCGTCCCAGCTTACCCTTCCCCCTCCCCGTGTCCTCAAGTCCATTCTCTATGTCTGTGTCTTTATTCCTGTCTAGGGTAGGGTTTCTTAAAGAGTGACACCTGGACCAACATTATTACCTGGGAACTTGTTCAAAACACAATTTCTGTGGCCACACCCAGACCTACTGAATCAGAGACTGGGAAGTGGAACTCAGAAATCTGTGTTTTATCTATCAAGCCCTCCGGGTGATACTAATGTCCATTCAAGTTTGAGAGCCACTGTTCTACAGTGTAGACTACAACTTTTTTGGATCCTAAGCTAGAAAAAAATTAATAAAAATATTAATTAAATTTATAAAGATCTCCCTTAGTTCAAGAAGAAAACCCACACGGAGAAAGAATGAGAGAAAGAGTGAGGTAATTTTGTTCTCAGAGGGAATTATCAAGTGTCCCCAAGAGGCTGAATTCCGGGGCTTATATTTGTAGCTAAATATTCCTTTGGGGTCCTAATAAAATGTCTCTTTAAAGAGTCCCTTTGAGATTCATCATCTTGTACTTAGTGCAGTACTGATATTATCTTAACATAGCTGTGTTACTGATGTCAGGTGAATTTTGTTTTACAAAAATTGTCCCTGTTAAAATGTAAAACAACCATTTTTAAACCTCTAGCACTTGATTTTGAGTCATCTTTTGGCAAAAATGACTCTTTTGGAAATGGCTGTAATTTGTTGGAGCTTTTGCTACCAGATTAATTTCTAATGGGCAAATTATAAATGTAAACAAATGAGAATAAACCACTTTCCTGTTCAGGAGAAGTTCCTTACATTCAAACAGTAACTTTATAATGTCAAAATAACCAGTAGGTATTAATCAGTATCTGGGCTATGTAAATATTTGCTTGTTTCCATAGTGATTGGCAAGCCCAGATACAGAAAAAAAATCCACACATGTTATCACTTCCTAATAATATGATCATGAAAACAAGACTCAGTCCAGACTGAGAGGAGAATAAACACCATTAATTAAAAGAGTTATAAAATAGAGGAGGAGGTGACAAATGAAGTATTGAGTGCAAAAATGCACAAAGAAGGTAAAATATACCTTGTTTTTAAATTCTGCAAGAAACTTGAGCAACCCTTAATTATCTTCCAAAATGCTATTTGGAATTTTCCAAAAATAAAACATCTGACAACTGCTCAAAGCACACCGCACCCCAACCCACAAAACATACACTTTTAAAGTGGATATACAGGCATGGCTGTGAAGTGTGTTTGAAAAAAAAAGTGAGACTGTTGGCATTTCACTTGAAATCAACTGAGAAGTTCTTTACTAAAGAAGTGAGAAGCCTAAAGCTGGTTTCCCAAGCTTCAGGGGAGTACGGCATATTACCGAGGAGGAGCATTTGGTCAAAGAGTAAATTAGTAGTGTGGTTCACACATTGCACGAGACATCTACACAGGAACCACAGTTGTCTTAAATAATCAGTCCCGTTAACGGGCCTTTGGTTATGAAATTTCTTCACAAAGCAGTCACCAGCGCAAAGGCTGTTTTTAGAAACACTGTGTTCTCCTGATCTCTGTTAGGATAATACAGCATCTTTTTTTTCCCCCTGAATGATTTCTAAAAATAAAAACAAAACAAAAAAGCACAAACACACCCTCAAGTAGCAGGAGAAGAAATGAACATACCACAGAAGGTTATTTCAGTAGGTGCTTAGTTAAATAGACACTCAGGGGGAAATGCAGACACAAGATCCTAAGTGGAGAAAAGTCCAAAAATGAAGGCTATTCTGAATGATCCTTTTCTGAGCACATGATCAGACCAAATTTAAATCATCATAATAAAGAGAGAAACGGAAGGAATTACACAATTATTGGATGCTATCTCATGATATATATATATATATATATTTATATTCAAATTAATTAAAAATTTAAATATCATTAAAACAAATTATATAAATTATAAAAGAAAATTTTCATTTTGAGGGGTAGTGAAGAATTCCCCAAAAAAGCACAATACCTGGATCACCAACAGATTTGACTCTGTAAAGCAATATAAAATTTTTAAACTGAAGTATAACTGATTTACAATGTTGTGTTCACAATATAAATTTTTGACAGAAAACTTGATAAACAAAGTTAAGATTAGCAGCAAGCTAGACGAAAGCATATGCAAATACTATAGTAGACAAATACTTTACATCCTTAATATGTAAGAAATTCCTGTAAATCAATAAAGAAAAAGTAAGCAACAGGAGAAAAAGCAGACAAAAGAATGTACAGGAAAGAGATAAAAGCAATACACATATGAAAATATGATGGTTTCACTAGTATTTAGTGACATTTTCATTAGAAGAAGAATAATACCACTTTCACCCATCAGAGTGACAAAAATTTTAAAGATTAAAAATATTCAGTGGTGTCAGATATGGGCTCACTCATACATTGTTGATACAAATGGATAGTATTTTAAAAGAAATTTTTATATCATCTTCCATAGTTTGAAATGTTTTTGATCCAGGAATTCAATATCTAGGAATCTATACTTCAGAAATATAACATACTTGTCCAAAGATTCATGTACAAAGATGTACACTGTGGAATTTTGTAATGATGGAAAATTGAAAAAAATCTAAATGCCCCTCAGGAATGGAATAGCTAAAGAAATGGTGGCTTATGTAGAATGTAGACTATACAGAACCACTTTTAAAGGCACCAAGATATATTAACTGTGAAGTAAAGCAAACTATTACAGGAATTACTCCTGAAGAGGAGAGTGAGATAAAGGAACAGAGGGAACAAGGGAAGGGAGACTTTTGATTTTTCCTTTGTTTAATTTGCAGTCATTTTTTAAAGAATTAAACTATGACAGAATAACATAAAATTTCCCATTTTAACCATTTTAAAGTGTACAGTCCAGTGGCACTAAATACATTCACATTGTTGTGCAACCATCACCACCATCGTCTATATAACTTTTTTCATCTTCCCAAACCAAAACTCTGCGCCCATTAAACACTAACTTCCCATTCCCTCTCACCCCAGCCCCTGGAAACCACCATTCTACCTTCTGTGTCTATGAATTTGACTACTCTTGGTACCTTGACAAAGTTCTGGACATGCTACCCCCAAATAGGGCACCTTGGCATATTGACTATTTCAAGCTGAAGGAATGTGGGTTGCAGAAGGATTTCCTGCCCGTCTTCTGAAGCATGTTACAAGACCCTCATGTGAGAGATGCCCTCCCCATACCCAGAGGAAAGGTACTTCATTATCTCCAAAGACAGAGGAAAACCAAGAGGAATCGGAACCAACAGGCTTTTCTGTTTCCCACTTTACTACACTTAGCTCGTACTTATCACAATGTCCTATCACATTTTTCCATGGTTCTCCACTCTTCATTAAACTTAGCATAAAGACACTCAGGTTTAACCACTTCTTTGTGTCCTCATTTCCTTGTGAAGGCTCCTGTGTCACACAAAAATAGATTCGTACGCTTTTCTCTTGCCAGTCTGTCTTTTGTTATAGGGTTCCCGGCTGAGAGCTTCGAAGGATAGAAGAAAAAGATCATTTTCCTCTCCTACAACCTTATATAAGTGGAATTATAAAACAGTTGTCCTGTTGTAACTGACATTTTATTTAGCATAAGATCTTCAAGGTTCATCCATGTTTAGCATGTGTCAAAATTTCCTTTCTTTTTAAGGCTGACTAATATTCCGTTGTATGTATTCTGCAATCATTTTAAACAATAAACATGAATTGCTTCTATAATATATAACAACGAAAGTACAAATAAAACTTAAAACTGTGCCTCCAAACGTACACATATGCAAATCCTTGTGTAAAAATGGGTTTTGGTAACAAAAATAACACATTTCAAGGAAATTAAATGTTGATTGAATATGTATTTCTACAGTCTGAAAACATTTACTTGCTTGTTTTCATTTACCTGAGTTTGGTGATAACTGTAGAACCTGGTGGAACTTGAGGATTAAGAAATAAAGAAAAGAAAGGAGAGAGAAACAGAGGCAGGGAAGGAGGGAGGGAGGGAGAGAGAGGGAGAGAAAGAGAAAGAAAAACAGAAATACAGAAAGGCAGAAAGAAAGAGGTGGGAGGGAGGGGGGAGAGAGGAAGGAAGGAAGGAAGGAAGGAAGGAAGAAAGAAAGAAAGAAAAAGAATATCTTTTTATTGAATATTTAGTATGTGCCAGGCATTGTTCTAAGTATGATAAAAATGTACCTTGTATTTTTAAACTCATTTAATTCTCCCAGTAACCATTTGTGGTAGATCTTATTATTCTTCCCTGTTTACCAAGGTTCTATAACTTTCCCCAGGTGATACGGTTGTAACACTTAAACATCTGCCCTGCACACACTCTTAGTTTCCAATACCCCTGAGTATTCTGCTTAGGAAGATACCACATCTGTTTACCAAGAGGCTTGGGAAGTGGGGTTTCCAGAAGGTTTTTATTAATTTTATGCTTCCTGTCAATTCAATTGCAGATCCTAATCCATGAAATGACCATCAGGGGAGATACCCAGAGAAAGAACTCTGACAAACCAGCCTGGAGGGAAAAACGGTGTAGAAGTGAATGTGGTCCAAAATCTCGATGATCATGAGGTGGTGAGATTTGTTTCTTCTCTACTTTTAAAATGTTTGTGAATTGACAACTGAAGGGACATGGAAGTTAAAAACTGCCTTTGCTTCCCAAAGATACACATTCCACAAACATCAAGAGAGATTGAATTAACCAAGTAATTGACTCACTTGACTCAAATTAATTTTCATGTCTTGTGATTATAGATGTGGACCATATGGCCGGCCCCACATCTATAGTTTTAATAAATACATTTAACAACACAATGAGGTTGCTCATGATCTGATCCTTTCTCTGCAAAAAGTTGAACACCACAGAATATTTGGCAAACCCTAAGGAGATGAAAAAAAAAAAGCTGGATAAACAGACTGAGAAATACTGATAAAAGAGAAACTTCCCTTATGACTCATTCTATGCCATGGATTTTTTTCCTTTTTTTTTGTAATCGTATGACGCTACAGTTTATTCATTTTCATTGCTGCACATTGGGGATGTATAGGGAATGTTCACAAACCTTCTTGTAACTGTATCCTGATGCCCATAAGTACATATTTCTGTTCAGTGTATGTACCTAACAGTATAGTTAGAGGATCACAGTGTTGTATGTGTGTTTTCACTTTTATTTCATGATGTCCACTGCTTTCCAAAGAGGTTGTACAAATTTACATTCCTACCAGCCAAATATGTGTTTCTGTTGCCCCATATCTTTCTCGATACTTGCTATTGTCGCAATTTAGAATTTTCCTCATCTAACGTAGCCAGAGCTTTCCCATGAACACCCTCGTGGAGCTTATCATCAAGCAGGAAAGATGGCAGACTAACACATAAATATATATGATCACAAGGTGTGAAAAATTATGAGAAAGAAAATTACAGTGTGTTATGAGGAAAAATGAGAGGAGTGACTTGATGTAGACTGAGGGAGCTGGGAATGTTCACTAAAAACATGACATTTACTTCCAGACTCACAGGATAAGTAGGTGAAGGATAAGTGACACTTACATCCAGACTTAAAGGATAAGTAGATAAGCTGGGTGAGAGTGGGGAGAAGAAGGGAAGGGCATTTGGGGGAAAGGGGACAGCTTTGGAAAAGGCCCTGAAGTCTGAAAGAGCTTGGAGACTTAGAGAACTGGGGAAGGGCTTTGCCCAGTAGAAAGTGGCCAGGAAAGTGGTTCAAGACAGCCAAGAGCCATGGTTTGCAGACCATGTGAAGAACCGAACTGTGTCCTCTGTGCAACAGGAGGTCAGCACAGTGATTTGAGTGAAACTTGAGATCTAACTTGCAATTTTAAGAGAATCATTATGGCTGCGGTCTGGAGCAGAGATGAGAATGGAACAAGCATAAAAGAAGCAAAAGGGCTTCCCTGGTGGCGCAGTGGTTGAGAGTCCGCCTGTCGATGCAGGGGACGCGGGTTCGTGCCCCAGTCTGGGAAGATCCCACGTGCCACGGAGCGGCTGGGCCCGGGAGCCATGGCCGCTGAGCCTGCGGGTCCGGAGCCTGTGCTCCGTAACGGGAGAGGCCACAACAGTGAGAGGCCCGCGGACCGAAAGAAAAAAAAAAAAAAAAAGAAGCAAAAGACCTTTTTCAGGGATCCTGTGAGAGAGACAGTAACTTGGACTAAGGTGCTAGCAGTGAAAGGTGAAGGTCAAGGCAGATCTGAGTGATATTTTTGAGGTGATAAATACTCCGATGACAAATCTCTACTTCTTTATCCAGATGGTTGAAGTGGCATTCTGTAATTTACTACCGGAAGAATCTGGACTACTCATCATTTCATGCCCTTTCAGTCATCCGCACCTTGAGCTGTGCTTCTCCTACCCCTAAGAAGGCCAGTACCCCTTGCTAGGTGGAAGATTTCTCTAATCACACTGTATATGCACCTCTGTTTATTGCATGATATCTTTAGTCTGTCTACCCAGCCCCTTGCACAACGCCTGGCACATAACTTTACTCAATAAATGTTTGAATGAAGCAAGGATGCAAGGAGATAGGAAGAGAGGGAAAAGGAAAGAAGTAAGGGAAGAAGGTAGAAGAAAATTGGCTTTTCCTGGCCACTCCAGCTGTGGTTGGCACAGAGCTGTTAGCAGAAAGAAATGTGATGTCTTGTCAATCTGGTTGGCTTCATCGGCAGAGACCGATGTAAAAGGGGGCAGATCAGGGGCTGCCTTCCCTTGAGGCTCCTCTCTCCTGTTGGAAGCCCAGTTGCTTCTCAGATGTGGAAATGGGGGACGTGTGTCTTTGCAAATCAGCAAGGTCCCCTCACTCCCACTGCACAATGTCACTCCTTCCCTGGTCTGCCGAGAAGTCATTTGCTCCAAATGAAGCAGACTGATCTGGTGTCCTTGCTCCTTTTCAAGTCTACCCTCAGCTTCAGAGGGCTTAGCAAGGTGCTGATGTGTCCCCAGGGCCACTCATCAGAGACACTGGGTGGGCGTGAGGTTCTCAATGATGAGTGTCATTTACCAAGCCAGCCCCGCCCTGGGGGAACCTAGAGCCTAGCAGCAGGTGGAATGTATACCCTCTTCCTCCAGGGACTGCTTCCGCGAGTTTAGGAAAAAGATAGGTTGGAATCTGCGCTCTAACTCACTGGGCTGCATCAACATGAATGGACCCTTCAAATACAACCACAACTGGGCTCAGACATAAGCGAGCCAGGCCACTTCTATTATGCTTAGACCACAAGCGTTCAGTTACGTGGCATCACAGAGATCAATCGTTTGGACCACTGACTGGATTTTTCTCCTTTTCGATTGATGTTTTATAGTCATTGGGTGTTTTCTCTCCAAAAGTCAGAGGAAAAGAGGGTAGATGGCTGCTCCTGGAAGGATCTGGAGTGAAGGGCCTCTGCATCCCACTTGGTGAAAATTGTGAAACAATATAATACCTGTGTATCCTCTCTGCTTTGTCCTCCTTCATAATTAAAGGTGATATACCCCCAGAGAACAAAGACCCACATTAAATGGATTACAGGAGAGCTCATGCTTTAAGCCAGTGCTAACCCTTAGGTCCAGCTTTCAAGGTTACACTGCTCCATTTCTCCTGATCTGGAGAACAGAACCAGACATGGTGAGCTAATCTTGCCCAAGTCCAGAACCAGAACACAGCTGAGAGTTTTCAATTTTGTTCTCTTTTAGGGAAAAAAAAAATGAGTTCTTTGACCCGAGGAAGCATTTGTGTAAATAATTTTTCCTTCCTTCAAAGGAAAAATTACACAAATGCTTCCTCGAGTCAAAGAATTCATTTTTTTTCCCTAAAAGAGAACAAAATTAGGAGAGGGATGGTCAGGAAGAGAACGTAACCATATAGTTTGGGTGCTTTGTGGAAAGCTGGAAAAGAAAAAGAGCCACAATTCTCTCTCTCTCGGAACTCACCCTCTAAATCAAAAAATATTGATACAGGGCTTCCCTGGTGGCGCAGTGGTTGAGAGTCCGCCTGCCGATGCAGGGGACACGGGTTCGTGCCCCGATCCGGGAAGATCCCACGTGCCGCGGAGCGGCTGGGGCCGTGAGCCATGGCCGCTGAGCCTGCGCGTCCGGAGCCTGTGCTCCGCAACGGGAGAGGCCACAACAGTGAGAGGCCCGCGTACCGCAAAACAAAAACAAACAAACAAAAAAAATTGATACAGGTTTATGACAAAAAGATACACAGACAACTGCACTAACGTTTAAAAAAAACCTAATTAAACAAGAGAATAAAAGTACTGATAGAAACGTTTCCTTGCACTTGTACAATTTACTGTTGCTACAAACTTATTTTTCTCACTTTTCTTGTATGTCAGAGGCATGTGGCTGAAAAGTGCAGGAATGACAGATCAAAGGATGGCTGGAGAGCGCAGTGGCCCAGACCAGGGAAGGGCCGATGCAGGTCCTTCCTGAAGAGAGGCTGCAGAGTCCATTGTAGAATGGGCTCTGAAGAACCAAGTTCTAATCCTAGCTCTCCACTAATTTTCTAAAACTTGGGTTTCAGTGCCTTTAATCTGAGAAATGGGAGTGATAATCACCCACTCTGGTTATTTCACACAGATGTTTAGAGGATAAAAAAGAGGCAATAGGTGAGAACATAGTTTATTTTTTTATTGAAGTATAGTTGATTTACAATGTTGCATTAGTTTCTGGTGTTCAGCAAAGTAATTCAGTTATATATATATATATTTTTTTTCTTTTTCATATTATTTTCCATGGTTTATTACAGGACATTTAATATAGTTCCCTGTGCTATACAGTAGGACCTTGTGGTTTATCCATTTTACATATAATAGGTTGCATCTGCTAGTCCCAAATCCATCCCTCCCTCACTCCCTTTCCCCCTTGGCAACCACAAGTCTGTTCTCTATGTCTGTGAGTCTGTTTGTGTTTCGTAGATAAGGAGAACATACTTTAAAAAACCCTGTAAAGACCCCTGTAGGAGATTTAACCTTAGAGCCTGCAAGGATGATTCTTTAGGCACTAGTTCTTTTATCCAGACAAAAAGTTGAGAATCTAGCCCTGTTTTATATTCACAGTAAATCTAAACTCATCCGGAAAGGAAAGAATCTAACTGTGTTTAACAACAACAAAAAAAAGTACAAAGCAGTAAACATTGCTGCAGCCTTGCTCAGCAAAGAAGCCATTTATTCAAAGTAAATGACTCATTGAAGAGGAAGAAGGAAAGAGCCGGGAGGAGAGAGAAGGTTCGCTGGCGGTGAATTAACCCTTGGGGCTCTCTCCCCACCTTTCAGCCTAACAGATATTCTAATAGGAAGATGATGTCACCAAGAAGAATGTAAATGGGAGGGATGGTCCTGGGACTGGAAGAGCTTGAGAAATCCAAAGGGAGGTATTACCCCAGGGCTTATGAGGGATGGGGAGGAATCCCTTTTCTTGGTGAAAAAGGAAGCAGAAAGCTGGTTCTCTAGGGAAAAGTTAGACGTTAGGATGAGAGAACACAGTGACAATAACAGAGTTTTCGAGTCCGGGGACTGCTGTTTACATCCTCCTTCAGCTTCACATTGGCTGTGTAATTAACTCTAGTTCAACTTCTTTTGTCTCTGGGAACTTTGGGGGCGATGACGTCTTGTCTGTCACAGGGCTGCGAAGAGGATACATGAGAGATTGCCTGTAATGTTTCTGGCACTCAAAAAAATTCTGTAACATAAACCATATAGTCTGGATGTTTTTTGGAAAGCTGCAGAAGAAAAATAGCCATAATTCTCTCTCTCTCTCTCTCTCTCTCTCTCTCTCTCTCTCTTTCTCTCTCTCTGTCTCTCTCTCTCTCTCTGTCTCTCTCTCTGTCTCTCTCTCTCGGAAGTTTTTTTCAGGAAAGGACCACAGGATCAGAAATTGTTAAACATCCATGAATTTTTCACTGATAACCATTGGTGAAATATAGCCTCTTATTTAAAATGTGCATATTTCAAAAGGCGTTGAATCAATTTTATATACAGGTATGATTATACTTAAAGTATACTTGTTAGGCAAGAGTCACTCTGGGGAACAAATCCATTAAAATAATAGTATTTGGCAAACTGAATTATTCTCCATCATCAAAAGCCCTGTAGAATATAGTTTGACTTTTCTAGTCATTGAAATAAACTTTACACCAAAATGTATAGGGCTGCCAGCAAAGCATTTGAAAAGTTTGGACTCGACATGGAAACACTGAAATCTGAAATTCACTTGCACAGATGAAGCACCTGTGAAGAATGGAAAAAAAAAAAAAAAAGATGGGGCTTGGAGAGAATGTTACAATGATTTAAATCAAAAGAGAAGGCTCAGGGGTCCTACTCCCAACTTATCATCCACTGTGACAGTTTGGGCTTTGATCTTTGTACATCTTGCTTCTGACTCCAGGTTTGAATCTCTGAGGGAAGCACCTGGCTTTGATTTTAGCTGCTTCATTAAAAAGACTGTGGTCCAAATGTTGGCCCGAGTTTGCCCACAGAGCCAGAAATACCAAGATGGCTCTGGGATCCTTGCAATATCTCCCTGGTGAGCCTTGATAGACTGAACCATGTCAATAGGAGGGTTTCCTGAAACTTCATTTGACAATATTGGGTAGGCACTTCCTATATGCCATGGACAGCTCTAAGCCTTGAAGTGGGTTCTGCAAAGGCAGCCGGAAATGCTTAAAACAAGATTCATGTATATGACCATTCGTGAATGTCTTTGAAATAAATCTACTTTAAACAAATAGTTACACACAAGTGGACACACACTCACACGCAAACGTAATTGGTGATTTCATCGATTCTAAGGTCAGTGATGAGAAATGAATGTAAAGTGTAAAATTCGGTTGCTACTATCCAATCCAATGGAATTCTGACTCCCTACACTTTCTTAAATCAGTGAGGTTTATGTGTTTTCCCCTATAACTTCAAGTTCAGTATGTTTTTCCATATCAGTAAGAAATTGCACTCTTATGAGCCACAGAGAGCTTGAAAAGTTCCGTATTTTAGAGCCCTTGATTCTGAACAATGTCCTTGATCTGATGAAGCAACGCAGTAAATCGCTTCAATAAGATGCTTGACCAAATCGTCAGGCCACATTTAATTAAATAAAAACTCATTTTATAAGTCTCTAATCCTTCACAGATAGAGAATAGATTCCAAATACAAATAAGGCAGGTCGAGTCACCCTCTCCAAGGTATCTTGCTATCTGGCCCACCTGGGAGCTCACCACTTCCATCACTCAGAACTGGACTTGTGGGCAACCGACAGTGTTCAGAAAGGCCCCGTGCTTGCGATTTAGTACTCTGCAGTTGTTTCTTCGAAATTCTTAATTTTATCTTAGAATATGTGCTTTGTAGGTGAAGTCCCAGAAGATGAGATGGGGGAGGAGGAGAAGCAACGCGGGGCCTTGCGCATGCGCATCCCACCTTTTTTGCAGCCCTCCCCCTCTACATGGGCCCCACCTCCTGGGGGTACCTGGCCCCAATCGGCCTCACTGTCCCCACCCCCTGCCAGGTAAGACCATTGCTGCCTTCCACCCACTTCTGTACACACACACACCCCCGGGGGCCTAGGAAGGTCAAGGTTGGGCAAGATAGGGTCGTAGCACATTCTATGGGCAACTCGGCAGGGATGCTTGTCTCCATCCAGGTACTTGGTGCTCCCCTGTGCTTGGAGATGGTCATCTGCTGTGGGCTGGGGCAGTGAATCTATGGGAAAGGGAGATCCCTAGCTTATCTTCCCACCCTGGCTGGGGCCCAGTTTATAAATCCAGTCCCTGGCTGGAGCAGGGAACCAGCAGTTGTCAGGCCGGAGTGGACTCAGTTTCCCTGAGTTGCAAGGGATCCTCCAGGTGCCTGGAGAGTCTGTGCTCACCCCAAGAGTACCCGCAGGAAGGAGCATTCTTTCAGGTCTCTGTTGTGCCTTGAGAGAGACTCCTCCTTCCAACAATCCTGAATCTGGATGACTTTTGTCTTTTCTGGCCGATTTGAGGCACCGTCCAGAGACAAGCCACGAAAAACTATTGTGTAAGTTCAGTGATCCCACGTGGGAAATAAATGTTTTGATACTTGCATTTTAAACGGACATTGTACAATATAAAGATGAACAAGAAAATCCTCGTTAATAATACAGACTTAATTTTTCTTTACTTAGAACAACATTAAATAGCGAATTAAAAAACACCTTGACAAGTTGAGAGAGAGAACAGAGGAAAGGAAAAAAACGTATATTTTAATACCTTTAATGGCAAATTGTTTCTACTTTTTGAACTAAAAGTCTTGCATTTTTATTTTGCACTGTGTCCTGCAAATTATGTAGCTGCCCCTGCTACCACAGTCCCAGCGAAAGCTGTGGAAGATGAGTTAGAAAATGATTAGTTTAAAACCCATGCTTCTCAGTTGGGTGCTGAATTTTTGTCAGGACACAGGTCTCTCCCTGGTAATCTTTCCATTTCATTCCATTCCGAGATGATGACCTACATTTTTTATAGATCCCAAGGCCAGATCTTGTTTCCTTCTGTTTTCTCACCTTATATGAACTATTTTGCCTGTGGAGTTTTCTCTTTCTAGGGCTTCTGTGTCGTTGGAACATAACAATTCATGGAAAATCATGACATGGTTTTCTCTCAAAAAAATATACTCCTCAACTCTTTTTATTTTTTAAAATTTTAATAAATAACACTTACAAAGCTATCACCCTAAAACTCTAGCCTGACTGATTAAAGAAATAGACCCCATTAATAAGAAATAAAGTTCGAAATAATTCAAATTCTTTACTTGTGTTTTTCCTATTCAACGACGATGACAACGCCTGTTGATATTCTTGAAATTCCATGCCTTCCTCCCAGCCACTTCCCTCTGGCACTAAGTTCACCCAATTAGGAAGGGATAGCGTCAGGATCTAAACCCAAGTATTGACTCAAAAGTCGTGCCCTTTGCCATTACACTTACATCAATGGTTCTTAAATTTTAGGAAGCCTAATCCAGAATCACGTGGATGTCTTATAAAAATGGATTGTTGGGTCCCACTCCAGAGTTTCAGATCCATTATGTCTGAGATTCTGCATTTCTTACAGGTTTCCAGGTGATGCTGATGCTACTGGTCCAGGTCCACACACTCTGAGAGCCTCTGACTATGTAGTAGTTTAAAGTCTGATGTTAAGTGAATCGCAGAAAGAAACTTCATCTTCCCAATGCTCTTTCTTGCCCAAAGGAAGGATTCTTATCCGTGTGATCGTCTTTGCATGAAAGAAAGATACCTGCCAGCAAATAGTTTTCTTTAAATCTTCAAGCATGTTTCAGAGCTGCTTTTAAATCTCACCTGATGCTGCCTTTCATGGGTGATGGGGAGCAAAAGCTGGCCCTTGTCCCACAGGCAGTGACTTTGGGACAATTGCTCCTTTCTCGGGCAGCCAGATTTGCTCAGTGCTGCCTAGACTAGGTCTTATAAAGATATCCGTTGCCTATTAACGTCATGGCATCTATGTGGAAGTGTAGAAACCAACCTGTGCGCTTATCATCCAACAAGTCCAGTGAAAAATATCACGTACTCTCACAAGTAAAGATGACAATTCACTTTGAAACTCTTTGAGACCACAGAAGATTGTTGAACAGTAGCAGTCAGCTTGGAGTTTCCAGTTACACAGAACAATGAGAATTACCAACTGCTTTTCTGGAAGCTTTCTCACTTTGGTCTGGTTAGTGCAGTAAATTCTCTTTTTTATGTGTTCACTATACAAATAATTTTAAAAATTTATGGGCAGTTTGTAAAAGAAGGGGTAAGTGACTCAATCTCATCACTCCAACAAAACTGATACTGACGTTGTGGTTTATTTCCTTCTGGTCTTACTTCTATTCATATTATTTAATGTGGCCGTAATTTGTAATTATGTTGTCATAAATCTCCTGTCACTTTACATTATAAAGTATAATAATCCATGTAATTACTTAGATTTTAAATACAGAAGAGTCTTTAAACATCCTCAGCATTTCCTCCAGACACTGTTAGGATATAATCAACAGTCGTACTTAAGACAGGCTCAACCTTTCACTTAGATTCCAGGGATTTTTCTGTTTGTTCATTTTTGCTCTGTAGTATTTATTCAGATGGTTCAATGCTTAACCCAAGAGGAAAGGGCCTTCTCAAGCCCTACTTAAATATCTCCAAGTTCACAGAGCATAACTAGAGACCTGTCCTTTGGTTGGAAGGCAGCTTACTCCTTGGGTTTCACATTTCACTCCTTCACTTCTGTTACAGTCTCCATAGTACTGGGCAGCAAAGCAATTGATCACTACTATCTTCATAATGAATGCTTCCTTCTTTTATTTGGGGAAAGACGCACCCTTTTCCACCAGAATTCCTTTACATTCCTATTCACCTACCTAAACCCTACCAATCCTACAGGCCACAGTGATGTGATCTGCATATAAACCCGTTCAAACAAGATTGGGACCTCTCACAGCATGCTAACCTGTCCTGTGCTCCTGACCTTACTATAGGCTCTATTGTCCCCGCGGAGCCTGGACAGCCCCTGGGCTCAGTGCCTTCGTCCTCTAGTCTCTGCATTGTGCTGCAGAAACTGTGCAGTAAACCCCAAAACAGAGATCAGGACTGAAATGAGACATGATCAAGGCATGCAGTATCCTGCAATAATCGCTGTCCGTTTTCTGAGGTTTTCTATTAGAAAATTAATTTATCAGGTTTTTAAAAATCAAATATTGAGTAGAAAAGAAATAAATTTTCGTGATCGAGATAATCAAGGGTAACTTTAACAAAGAATAATCACAGGAGAGAGCCTTTAAATCTATTCTTTTAGAAAAAGAACCTTTGTAAATAAAACTCGGGTACAAACACACAAACACACACTCACACATTTATCGAGGTACCGCTCCAGGTAAAGAGAACTGTGTAGGAGCTAGAGTGAACAGTAATGCTTCATGAAGAAACTGAGAAACTTGTTAGTAGTATGGAAGTTCTCCCTCAACTCTGACTCTGATCTCTCTCTCACTCTATACACACATCCCCTATACACACACAAATATACACAATCTACACATAAATATACACCACACATACATACGTTTTTTAGTCTGGCAAAAAACAGGAAGTCTTTAGTACATGTATATCATCATTTAATGGGAAAACATCAAGTTTTCAGTACTCTAAGAATCTGTGGAGAATATTTGAGTCAGATGAACTTTCTTTTTTTTTTTGTGGTATGCAGGCATCTCACAACTGTGGCCTCTCCCGTTGCGGAGCACAGCCTCCGGACACGCAGGCCCAGCGGCCACGGCCCACAGGCCCAGCCGCTCCGCGGCATGTGGGACCCTCCCGGACCGGGACACGGACCGTGTCCCCCTGCATCGGCAGGCGGACTCTCAACCACTGCGCCACCAGGGAAGCCTCTCTCCTTTTTTATTTTTAGTACAGTTTTTAGCGCTTGTTATCATTGGTGGATTTGTTTTTTGGTTTGGTTGCTCCCTTCTTTCATTCTTTTTCATTTTATTACTTTTTAATTTTTAATAATTTTTTATTTTAATAACTTTTCTCTTTCTTTCTTTCTTTCTCCCTCCCTTCCTTCCTTCCTTCCTTCCTTCCTTTCTTTCTTGCTTGCTTGCATGTTTGCTTTTTTATCCCTTTTCTTCTGACCTGTGTCCCTGGCAGGGGCTTGGTGCTCCAGCTGGGTGTCAGGCCTGTGCCTTGGAGGTGGGAGAGCGGAGTTCAGGACATTAGTCCACCAAAGGCCTCCCAGCTCCATGTAATATCAAACAGCGAAAGCTCTCCCAGAGATCTCCATCTCAACACTAAGACCCAGCTCCACTCAACAAACAGCACGTGACAGTGCTGCATACCCTATGCCAAACAACGAGCAAGACAGGAGCACAACCCCACCCATTAGCAGAGAGGCTGCCTAAAATCATGATAAGATCACAGACATCCCAAAACACACCACCAGACATGGACCTGCCCACCAGAAAGACAAGATCCAGCCTCAACCACCAGAACACAGGCACCAGTCCCCTCCACCGGGAAGCCTACACAACTCACTGAACCAACCTTAGCCACTGGGGACAGACACCAAAAACAACAGGAACTGCGAACCTGCAGCCTGCAAAAAGGAGACCCCAAACACAGTAAGTTAAACAAAGACAGAGAAACACACAGCAGATGAAGGAGCAAGGCAAAAACCCACCAGACCTAACAAATGAAGAGGAAATAGGCAGTCTACCTGAAAAAGAATTCGGAGTAATGATAGTAAAGATGATCCAAAATCTTGGAAACAGAATGGAGAAAATACAAGAAAAATTTAACAAGGACCTAGAAGAACTAAAGAACAAACAAACAATGATGAACAACACAATAAATGAAATGAAAAATTCTCTAGAAGGAATCAATAGCAGAATAACTGAGGCAGAAGAACAGATAAGTGACCTGGAAGATAAAATAGTGGAAATAACTACCGCAGAGCAGAATAAAGAAAAAAGAATGAAAAGAATTGAGGACAGTCTCAGAGACTTCTGGGACAATATTGAACGCACCAACATTCAAATTATAGGAGTCCCAGAAGAAGAAGAGGAAAAGAAAGGGACTGAGAAAATATTTGAAGAGATTATAGTTGAAAACTTCCCTAATATGGGAAAGAAAATAATCAATCAAGTCCTGGAACCACAGAGTCCCATACAGGATAAGTCCAAGGAGAAACAGACCAAGGCACATATTAATCAAACTACCAAAAATTAAACACAAAGAAAAAATACTAAAAGCAACAAGGGAAAAACAACAAATAACACACAAGGGAATCCCCATAAGGTTAACAGCTGATCTTTCAGCAGAAACTCTGCAAGCCAGAAGGGAGTGGCAGTACATATTTACAGTGATGAAAGGGAAAAACCTACAACCAAGATTACTCTATCCAGCAAGGATCTCATTCAGATTCAATGGAGAAACGAAAACCTTTACACACAAGCAACAGCTAAGAGAAATCAGTACCACCAAACCAGCTTTACAACAAATGCTAAAGGAACTTTTCTAGGCAGGAAACACAAGAGAAGGAAAAGACCTACAGTAACAAACCCAAAACAATTAAGAAAATGGTAATAGGAACATACATACAGATAACTACCTTAAATGTAAATCGATTAAATGCTCCAACCAAAAGACACAGACTGGCTGAATGGATACAAAAACAAGACCCGTATGTATGCTGTCTACAAGAGACCCACTTCAGACCTAGAGACACATACAGACTGAAAGGGAGGGGATGGAAAAAGATATTCCATGCAAATGGAAATCAAAAAAAAGCTGGAGTAGCAATTCTCATATCAGACAAAAGAGACTTTAAAATAAAGACTATTACAAGAGACAAGGCCACTACATAATGATCAAGGGATCCATCCAAGAAGAAGATATATTAGTTGTAAATTTTTATGCACCCAACATAGGAGCACCTCAATACATAAGGCAAATGCTAACAGCCATAAAAGGGGAAATTGACAGTAACACAAACATAGTAGGGAACTTTAACACCCCACTTTCACCAATGGACAGATCATCCAAAATGAAAATAAATAAGGAAACACAAGCTTTAAATGATACATTAGACAAGATGGACTTAATTGATACTTATAGGACATTCCATCCAAAAACAACAGAATACACTTTCTTTTCAAGCGTTCATGGAACATTCTCCAGGATAGATCATATTTTGGTCACAAATCAACCCTCGGTAAATTTAAGAAAATTGAAATCATATCGAGTATCTTTTCCAACCACAATGCTATGAGACTAGACATCAATTACAGGAAAAAATCTGTAAAAAATACAAACACATGTAGGCTAAACAATATGCTAGCAAATAACCAAGAGATCACTGAAGAGATCAAAGAGGAAATCAAAAAATACCTAGAAACAAATGACAATGAAATCACCAGGACCCAAAACCTATGGAATGCAGCAAAAGCAGTTCTAAGAGGGAAGTTTATAGTAATACAATCCTACCTCAAGAAACAAGAGATATCTCAAATAAACAACCTAACCTTACACTTAAAGCAATTAGAGAAAGAAGAACAAAATAATCCCAAAGAAGGCAGAAGGAGAGAAATCATAAAGATCAGATCAGAAATAAAAAGAAATGAAGGAAACAATAGCAAAGATCAATAAAGCTAATAGCTAGTTCTTTGAGAAGATAAACAAAATTGGTAAACCATTAGCCAGACTCATCAAGAAAAAAAGGGAGAAGACTGAAATCAACAGAATTAGAAATGAAAAAGGAAGAGTAACAACTGACACTGCAGAAATACAAAGGATCATGAGGGATTACTACAAGCAACTATATGCCAATAAAATGGACAACCTGGAAGAAATGGACAAATTCTTAGAAAAGCCAAACCATCCAAGATTGAACCAGGAAGAAACAGAAAATATAAACAGACCAATCACAGGCACTGACATTGAGACTGTGATTAAAAATCTTCCAATAAACAAAAGCCCAGGACCAGATGGCCTCACAGGCGAATTATATCAAACATTTAGAGAAGAGCTAACACCTCTCCTTCTCAAAGTCTTCCAAAATATAGCAGAGGGAGGAACACTCCCAAACTCATTCTAGGAGGCCATCATCCCCCTGCTACCAAAACCAGACAAAGATGTCACAAAGAAAGAAAACTACAGGCCAATATGACTGATGAACAGAGGTGCAAAAGTCCTCAATAAAATACTAGCAAACAGAATCCAACTGCACATTAAAAGTATCATGCACCATGATAAAGTGGGGTTTATCCCAGGAATGCAAGGATTATTCAATATACAGAAATCAATCATTGTGATAAAACATATTAACAAATTGAAGGAGAAAAACCATATGATCATCTCAATAGATGAAAAAGAAGCTTTTGACAAAATTCAACACCTACTTATGATAAAAACCCTCCAGAAAGTAGGCATAGAGGGAACTTACCTCAACATAATAAAGGCCATATATGACAAAATCCACAGCCAATATCGTTCTCAATGGTGAAAAACTGAAACCATTTCCTCTAAGATCAGGAACAAGACAAGGTTGTCCACTCTCACCACTATTATTCAACATAATTTTGGAAGTTTTAGCCACAGCAATCAGAGAAGATAAAGAAATAAAGGAATCCAAATCAGAAAAGAAGAAGTAAAACTGTCACTCTTTTGCAGATGACACGATACTATATATTGAGAATCCTAAAGATGCTACTAGAAAACTACTGGAGCTAATCAATAAATTTGGTAAAGTAGCAGGATACAAAATTAATGCACAGAAATCTCTTGCATTCCTATACACTAATGATAAAAAGTTTGAAAGAGAAATTAAGGAAACACTCCCATTTACCATTGCAACTAAAAGAATAAAATACCTAGGAATAAACCTACATAAGGAGACAAAAGACCTGCATGCAAAGAACTATAGGACACTGATGAGGGCTTCCCTGGTGGCACAGTGGTTGAGAGTCCACCTGCTAATGCAGGGGACACAGGTTCATGCCCCGGTCCGGGAAGATCCCACATGCCGCGGAGCGGCTGGGCCCGTGAGCCATGGCCGCTGAGCCTGCGCGTCTGAAGCCTGTGCTCCACAATGGGAGAAGCCACAACAGTGAGACGCCTGTGTACCGCAAAAAAAAAAAAAAAAAAAAAAAAAAAAAGACACTGATGAAAGAAATTAAAGATGATACAAACAGATGGAGAGGTATACCATGTTCTTGGATTGGAAGAATCGACACTTTGAAAATGACTATACTACCCAAAGCAATCTACAGATTCAATGCAATCCCTATCAAACTACCAAGGGCAATTTTCACAGAACTAGAACAAAAAATTTCACAATTTGCATGGAAACACAAATGACTCCGAAGAGCCAAAGCAATCTTGAGAAAGAAAAATGGAGCTGGAGGAATCAGGCTCCCAGGATTAAGACTATACTACAAAGCTACAGTAATCAAGACAGTTGGTACTGGCACAAAAACAGAAATATAGATCGATGGAACAGGATAGAAAACCCAGAGATAAACCCACGGACATATGGTCACCTATCTTTGATAAAGGAGGCAAGGATATACAATAGAGAAAAGACAGCCTCTTCAATAAGTGGTGCTGGAAAAACTGGACAGCTACATGTAGAAGAATGAAATTAGAACACTCCCTAACACCATACACAAAAATAAACTCAAAATGGATTAAAGACCTAAATGTAAGGCCAGACACTATAAAACTCTTAGAGAAAAACATGGGCAGGACACTCTATGACATAAATCACCACAAGATCCTTTTTGATCCACCTCCTAGAGAAATGGAAATAAAAACAAAAATAAACAAATGGGACCTTTTGAAACTTAAAAGCTTTTGTACAGCAAAGGAAACCATAAACAAGAGGAAAAGACAACCCTCAGAATGGGAGAAAATATTTGCAAATGAAGCAACTGACAAAACATTAATCTCAAAATTACAAGCAGCTCATGCAGCTCAATATCAAAAAAACAAACAATCCAATCCAAAAATGGGCAGAAGACCTAAATAGACATTTCTCCAAAGAAGATATACAGACTGCCAACAAACACATGAAAGGATGCTCAATATCAGTTATCATTAAAGAAATGCCAATCAAAACTACAATGAGGTATCACTTTACACTGGTCAGAATGGCCATCTTCAAAAAATCTACAAACAATAAATGCTGGAGAGGGTGTGGAGAAAAGGGAACCCTCTTGCACTGTTGGTGGGAATGTAAATTGATACAGCCACTACGGAGAGCAGTACGGAGGTTCCTTAAAAAACTAAAAATAGAACTACCATACAACCCAGCAATCCCACTACTGGGCATATACCCTGAGAAAACCATAATTCAAAAAGAGTCATGTACCACAATGCTCATTGCAGCTCTATTTACAATAGTCAGGACATGGAAGCAATCTAAGTGTCCATTGACGTATGGATGGATAAAGAAGATGTGGCACATATATACAATGGAATATTACTCAGCCATAAAAAGAAACGAAATTGAGTTATTTATAGTGAGGTGGATGGACCTAGAGTCTGTCATACAGAGTGAAGTAAGTCAGAAAGAGAAAAACAAACACCATATGCTAACACACATATATGGAATCTAAAAAAAAAAAAAAAAAAAGGTTCTGAAGAACCTAGGGCCAGGACAGGAATAAAGATGCAGACATCGAGAATGTACTTGAGGACAAGGGGAGGGGGAGGGTTAAGCTGGGACGAAGTGAGATAGTGACATGGACTTATATACACTACCAGATGTAAAATAGCTAGTGGGAAGCAGCTGCATAACACAGGGACATCAGCTTGGTCCTTTGTGACCACCTAGCAGGGTGGGATAGGGAGGGTGGGATGGAGACACAAGAGAGAGGGGATATGGGGATATATGTATATGTATAGCTGATTCACTTTGTTATAAAGCAGAAACTAACACACCATTGTAAAGTGGTTATACTCCAATAAAGATGTTTAAAAGGAAAAATAGACATATCCTGTTAGCTTTGTCTTCTACCAGTTTGGGGAGGGTGGAAAATCAGCCTTATATAAAACAAAGAAAGACAAATTCCTCCTTCAGATATTCACCCATAAGTCCCTCTAATTTCATGTCAACATGCACACATTTTTCTGAGCAAAGAATTTGGCCAAAACCAACCAAATGCTAATTTAACGTTCCTGTCAGATTTAACAAATTATGTGTAACTCAGTGCATATGCTCATCAAGTTTTTAGAGATGAAGAGCATATTTACCCTAGTCAATATTCATTTCTTTGCAAAAAGCTCTTTTTTCTTTTTTCTTATGTATTGGTGCTTTGACACAAGCTCAAGCGAATCTGCCTATTTATTCTAAGAGGACCGTCTTCTTCAGGCCATCGGAAACTAGCAAAGATCTGCCATCTCCTTAGGATGTTTCCTTAATCATACCTGAACTTAGAGCAGCAATCCCGATTGGTTAGCTCTGCATTACAATCTATAACACCCAGAAAATACATATGGGTTGCATGAATTTGAAATCTCATCTGACATCTGAGTAATGTTAATCTTGTTTATATGACAACCTCATTATGGTACATAATTGCTAAGCAATCTCCTAGCAAATACTGGGTTAAAAACGCCTGGAAGATGCTTGTTCTCCTCATTATTAATTAGCATGTGTCCACTTCGCCAGATCCAGTGCCCAAACTTCATTAGTTATGTTCAGCCAAATGCATGAATAGCTTTGCAGTAATTATTTTCCAACATCATCTAATACCTCTCTGCACATCAATTAAAAATCCTCTTAACAAGGAACTGCATTTTGTTTGAGATCAAATGCCTGGTCCAAAGCTATATCAATCATGTAGAGCTAATTAGTGGCTCTGCTTTATATCATTTGTTTTACTTTATTATTTCATTGTACACTTCCTAATGAAACCAATTGAACAATTTTAAAATCTTTGTTCAATTAATTGAAGGCTTAAAGGCCAGCTACCTAGTCAGACTTTCTTCCCTTTGAAAAGAAATACATGTAAGCGTTGGGGGGGGACCCCAAGATGTGTTATAATACCTATTTACTTTCTGAAGTGCCCACTCTATAGATACAAGTTTTAAAAGGTTTATCACCAGTTTTATACTGCTTGCAAATAATTCGTTGCTCGCCATATCTTTACAGCTTTTCTCTACGTGGCCAACCATTTCTGAAGGATGCGTTGAAACAACAAGAGGTGTAGGGCATTTCATCTTGAAGACTGCGCATAGAGGCTCTCTAAAGTACTGTGTATTTCTGTCAGCATTTTATAAACTGGTTGACCAGCTTTCTTCCTTAGTGCAAAAAAAAAAAAAAAAATGCTGAGCTGTGAAGACTGTTGAGTAGCAACTCCTTTGGGGTCTGGATAGAGCAGTGGACTCCAATACAAATATGAATGGATTAAATGCATACTAACTACCCAAAGTGGGAAACTATAATGAGAGGAAGGACAAATTCCAGCTCTTTAGAATTTCTGCTTGTTCATCAGAACCAGGACTCAGCGCCGGCCGGGCAGGCAACAAGGCTGCCTCGTTTGCCCCAAGTGTACGGAATCCCAGACTGCGCCCTCTGTCACACCCACCCTCCCTTTTAGAATTCATTGTGATTTATGAAAACATCCCCAATTCACCAAATCTGTGAAGTGGTTTCCCCAGTCACAAAGCGTATCACAATTAATGCAAATTCAGGGGAGTTAATGTTGGTAAAAGTAGAACTAATTTTCTCCAGTGCTAGCTCCTCTAAAGGGCCCCTTCCTCACAAACGTAAATCAATTTTAACTAAACAAAACTGACAAATCAGCAGATGTCAGGGCCTTCAACAAATGGGCTGTGGTTCTCTCTTTGGTCTGTGCCAGACGGGGAAAAATTAAGACCAAATTTTCAGAACAGTTAGGCTGGATTAAAAAATGCTACAGAATTGCACCAGTCTATAAACTTACAGCATGTATTTACACATTTATTATTTTTAAAATAAACTGATGGGAGGAATTCTATCCCAGGATAATAAGGATGAGAGTCTTTTTAAAGCTTTTACAAGGTTTGAGAATCTTCTGGAATCACTGGGGGGTGGCGATTAAAAGACTTGGGAATCCCCTAATTTACTTGTTCCTCTGTTCTTTATAATGGTTAAGTTACTAACTTTTATTTGTCAGTAATAATTGAATTTTACACCGAAGTGAATTATCGTAACGCATGAACTGCTTGGCCGCAGTTTTAAATAGCCTTCTTTGCAAATTATCTCTCATGATTTATATTCATCCTATCGGGAAGGCAGAGAAAAATTGTATGAGGATGGATGATTTGGACTTAATGTGAATGGATAAAAGTATGAGATAGCTTCTCGCGGTTCTGCCAATGAATTGAACACTTCCTCCTGTCTCCAGTATTCATTTCAAAATCTGGGTAAGCAAGTTAGAGAGAAAGCGAGCGAGCGAGCGAGAGAGAGAGAGAGAGAGAGAGAGAGAACTTAAGGTCACATTACTTTCATTACTCAGAAAACCTTGGACTTCGAGGTTGTAAGCACCTCTATAAAATACAATTTTGCAACTTACCCAGGGACTCATTTAGTTGTATGTTTCCCTTTTCCTGCCGATATGTTTCCTCCAAGAAGCCTTCCTGAACACTTGTCCTGTGAACTTTCTGCCTAATTTCTGCCCATCTCTTAATGCTTTTCTCATGTTCTGGCAACTCCCAATATCTCCCCTGATCATTCTAGCTCAGAGTTTCCCAAACTTCTGTGATAACAGAAATCATCTCGGAAAGAACCTTTCCCCAGGCCTCTTCTCTAGAGATTCTGAATTAATCAATCTGGATTGGGGCCCAGGAATCTGTATGTTTAACAAGCAACCTAGGCAATTTATAACATCAAGGAAGTTCTAAAAGCATACTGGGAGAGGGCATGGGCCATGTTCTCTGAATGCCTAAGCAATTATAGCATTTACCACACATTTCTGTCCACAATTTTTACTGCTGTATAATATTCTATAATTATTTCCTTTATGTCTTCTCTGGGGAGTTATAAATATCTTGAATGTGGAGAATACTTTATTTTGAATACTTCTACTCCATCTGATCCTCCTAGAAAACCAAGAATACCTTGTAGGTTCTTAATAAGAAGTAATTGGATATACTGTAATTTAAATGAAAGTGTTGTCAACACTTCGAAATACTGCAAGAGACACAGCAGGGAAGACAAGTGGCCAGGAAGAGCTAGAGGAAAAGGAAGTGTTTTCTGCCTTCTGAAGGTAAGAAATTTTGTCATACTGTCCTCAAAAGACCAGTGACATTCACCCACTTTTTCTGATGAAGTAATATTTGCGGAAATATTAGAAAACATGGAAAACACAAAACTTCTTTTTTTAAAAAAGGGGGAGGTGGGAGAAATGGGTGAAGGTGGTCAAAATGTATAAACTTCCAGCTATAAAATAAACAAGTCGTGGGATGAAATGTTTAAAAAAAACAAGTTACCATGGCAACCACCAAGAAATGATTATTGTTAATATTTTGGTATTTATTTTTCTAATTGCAAATTGTCATTTGCTTAGTAGGAAAGTCCCATGTGGAGTTGGTGAATTTGACCTTTGCCTGTGATGGGTACAGTCAGGGGAGCTTATCTCATTTGTGTCTTTGGAGCTTACGATGTTGGGTCCCATAAGCCTGGTACTAAAGACAAGCCCTGGAAAACAAACAAACAAACAAACAAACAAAAACCCCAGCAAAGTAGATCGTCACTAAAACCAGAATGAATAAGAGAATATTCAAATCCAAAATAATTAGAGTCCTGCCACTTTAAAAGACAGCAATGGCCAACCAATAAAATGGTATGAAAGGCAGAAACATGGGAAATGTAGCATTAGTCATACATTAATTTGAGGATGCAAAAGAGGAAACCTAAAGGGAAAAAAAATTCAGAATGCAAATTTCAAAAGTACCTGAAATTAGAAGGCCTTGAAAAGTGTCTATAGTCATTAGTATCTTAATAGAAACAGATGAAAGTAAAAATTCTAGTAATAGAGATACGGATGATAAATTGAACTTCGGGTCATTTATTTAGATGTTTGACACTGGGTAAATCCAGCCACATATTAAAGGAGCTCTTATTCTTCGTCCTGCCTTCTTAATATTACAGTTACACAGATTTTCCAAGAAGAACATTATTTCATCAATATTATGCTTACTTTCTATGCAAAGCTCACAATGTCTTCATGATTAATATGTACAGAGACAATGTTGACGTATTTGATTTGTGTCTGTGTTTATTTTTAAAATACATTTAGGCCTAGTTCAAATATGAGAAGTCTCTTCAAACTGGAGGGTTATGGAAAAAAAAGCATAGATTCATCTACTTAATAAAGTCTTCCTGAATGTTAGAGGATATTTTGAAACCTAAATCTGCTTATAAATAAAAGTTCCATCTTTGAGAAAGAATTGGAGATAAACAAAAAGAAAAATATAGCTAAATATTCTGTCTAGTATTTGTATTGTTGAAAGATAATTGTCTTATTTTCTTCACCCTTCAAAATTCATTGAAAAATTTAAATATTTAAGGGAGTGTTTCCCAGAGTTCTTCTTTTCAGAATTTCAATGGCTATTTTTGCTCTGTGTCTTTCAAATAAACTTTATAACCAACATGTTTTGCCGAAGGAAAAAAAAGTATGGTACTTTTACTGATATTAGATTAAATTTATCTCTGTCGTATTGCATTTTTCTATTCATGAAAAAGGTGGGTCTAAAATGAAGTCTTCCTTTATATCTTCTTCTGGAATATTTGTATAATCTATTCTTTTAAAGGTTTGTTTTATAACATGTTTATAACATTTTTGCAGTTTTCCCATTGACTCTCAGTTTCTCCAGATTTATAATCATATCATTCACAAAAAGAGATAGTATTTACTTCTTGTACACCAGTTCTTTGGCCTTTAGAGCTTTTTTGTATTTTTATATGTCAACTAATACTTCTAACTCATTATTAGATAACAATGATTATAGTCGGCATCCTTTACTTGTTCCAAGATTTAGCAGACAAGACTTTGGTGTTTCTCTAATTATTAAGAAGCTAGCTTTACCTACCATCGTTCTTTAACCAAGTAGCCACCCATTCCTACATTACTGAGTATGTTTTACTGTGAATGGGTATTAAATTTTTCAAATATTTTTCATTTATCTGTGGAGAGATTATATGAATTTTATTTCTAGCACTATAAATATGATGAATTATAATAATCAATTTTTTAAAAATATTGAACTTTTTTGCAAACAATCTCATTTAGTCATGGTATATTATTGTTTTAATGTGCTCTGGATTCTGATTACTAATATTCCCTATATGTTTTCCACTGGTACTCATAAAAGAGATTGTTGTATCGTTTACATTTTGGGTTGTAATATTCCTGGGTATTCCTCCTTGAATCTCCTAAAGTTGTTGATGTATAAAAACTGTTAATGAGTCATTGTGTACATATTAATAACTGTTCTATCTTCACTGCAACTTTAGCTTTTATGTTAAAACTTATTTGTCACTTCTACTGTATTTTGATCTGATTTCAACCTTGTCAGGAAATACGATTGCAACTCCTGCTTTGATATAGTTTTGTCTATCTTTTTTTTTTTAATCTTTCTGAGTCTCTTGACTTTAGGTATATTTTTGTAGGTAGCATAGGGTTAATTTTTTTTTTTTTGGTCAGTGTCTTTCAACTTATTTTATCTAAAGCATGTTTACAAATAAAGTCTTTAAGAAATGTTCATGGAAAGAATATTCCTTGGATTCTTTCTTGCATATTCATAACAGTTTGTCCATAGCCTTTATGTTTGGAAGTTCTTTCAGCTGGGTATAAAATCGCTGACTCCTTTTTCCCCTTTAGTCTCTAAATGAAAGTAACTTACTTCATTATCATCTACCATAAACCATCACAATCAAAAAGTCTAATGAAAATGTGATTTTTTTCCTTTATAAGTAACTTTTTAATTTATATTTGTTTTGTTCTGGTTGTTGGGATGGTGGTTCCTAGATGTCCAAATGATTTTTTTTTTTCCTTTTTATTCAAGGTCCACTAACTAATTTTACTAGCATACATCTTGGTGTTGGCTGTTCTAAGTTGATGTTCTCAGAACTATGTCCCCTGAGGTGTCCCCTTTCAATATACAGTTTTGAGACTTCTTTCATTTCAGGAATATTTTCTCAAATTATAGTTTTTAGGATCTCTTCTGTCCCGTTGCTTTTTCTGCTATCCTCTCTCTCTCTTTTTTTTAAAATAATAACTTTGTATGAGAATCATGGTTGTATTTAATTTTAAAATAAATGCTAAAACCTGGTTTTTGAACACAGTGGTGGTGGTGATATGGGGTGAGGGAATCATGGGGTGAGAGGTTTATGCGGTGAAAGGAGAGGAAGGAAACATAATACTCATTTTGGTGCAAAGAAATAACACTACATTCAAAGCTGGCAAAAGAGTTTGAGTTCTGGCTCTGCCTTATCTTCTCTGAACCTTGATACCTCATGAGTAAAGTGAAAATATAGTTCTACTTATCTCATGGGGTGGTTGTGAGAATCAAGTAAGATATTGAATTTGAAAGAGCTTTAAGAGTATTAAAAAATGCAGAGGACCACACAACTCTAAGTACAAATAAGAAAGTGAAAAGCGGCCCCCACCACAGGAGTTGGCCTGAGGAGAAAATCATTTCCTGCAGGGGAGCAGAGGGAAACACACAATTGACTTCTGCTTCTGCTTTTCCTTTCAGCCGCTTGCTCGAAACCCTACCCTCTGCTTCTCCCACCTCAGAGAGCTCATGAAGAAAACCACAGGCTCGAATCTTTCGTAGCCTCAACAGACTGAGGACATCTGTTCAAAAAGGGTGATTATAAATGCAACCTCTAAAAAAAATAAAAATAAAAATAAAATAAAATAAAAAAAAATAAATGCAACCTCTGCCTCCAGTTTACTTACTAACTCTTTATCTCAGAAACTGAGCGTGAGAAGGTGCCCTGGAAAATCATCAAATATCCATCTTTTTTCCTTTGGGCAGAATTATGAAAAGATCTTTCTTCAATGGGTACTGAGCAAAATAAGTAGTGAACAAAACTATTCTATGATCCCATTTAGGCTTTATACAAACATGTATTCATACGGTGAGTACTAAATGAAATGATTTTGAAACAAATATTTTGCTCTCAACAAATTGTGACTCTTTATATCATGGTATGTAAAGGAGAAACCATTGCATTTTTCTAAAAAACCATATGAGAAAGTAATTCCACACCCTCCTTTATGAGTTTTACTTGTTATTTAGCCTTTCACTTTAGAGTGTTCTGATATTCTTCTATCATTGGAACATTAATATTCAGGGTTACTTCTTGTCAGTTTCCCTTAGAGATATCATCAGTGAAAAGTGGAGACTAGTTGATGGATGCTATTTTAGCATCTAAGCCCCAAGCATCTGATATCTGGTCCCTGCCAAATGCAACACTAAGAACTTGATGTTTCTATTCTAAATCCTACAACATCCCTGATGCAATATGGGGACTGGGTCTCAATGAAGACTATAATTTTTATCATTATCAACAATAATTGTTATTATAAAGAAGGTATTTTAGGGGATAAAAAAGGGAAAGAATTTTTCACTTAAGGCAACTAGAGAGGTTCATAGGAAAGATGATGATTGAAAGCAGATTTTAAAGCAAAATGATTTAAATGCAAAGTATATCCTGATTGAGAGTACACTATTTACACCAAAATGAATTTGCAAAACATTTTCAAACTATTAAAAAAATTTATCTGTAAATATACTAAGAACCACTGAATCGTACACTTCAAAAGGACGAATTTTGTGGTATTATATTGTGGTTGATTATATTTTGATAAAGCTATCACTTAACCGTAAAAAAATTTAAGGTTAATTCTGTATGAAAATAAGAGAATAATCATTTGAGTAAGTAAAGAAACTTAGAAATCACCTTGGACAGCTATTTTTTAAATTAAATTAAATTAAATTTAATTTATTTTCATCTGGGTCTTAGTTTCAGAAGGTTCAGTTCATTATACTTCTCAGTTGATAGCATACAATCATTGTACAAGGCATTTTTCTTGTTTTATTTATTTATTTACTTCCTTTTATCCCCTTTTTGTATTCCCATTCTCCAAACTCTCCTGTGATGGTCACCAGACATCCTCCCTGTCTTGGCATGACAAAGAATGTTTCAATGAGCATCCTCATACATGGGCCCTTATATGAGAATTTCTCTGGGATTAAGAGCCAGGAGTGGAGTTGATATCTGTATTTATAATTTGACTAAATACTACTAATTTGCTGCCCAAAATGGTTGGATCAGTCTACAGTCCATTAGAACTGCTTAAAGGTTCCCTGTATCCCACGAACCCTTGGCATCATCCATCTCTCTGTTTTTTTGTCCACTTTATGTTTTTGGGTTAGTTGTATTTTCCAGACTACCCATTATTCTATTTGGGTTGCTGCCTTATTCTTGTTGCTTTTCAGCAGCTCTCCATATAGTCTAACTATCTATTTCTTGTCTGATTTAGATATTGTAAATATATTCTCCCAACCTGTCATCAGTCTGTTGACTTTTCATAGTGTTGAAGAGATATCCTTAATATTGAGGTAAGCACCTTTATTTACAGGGCTTTTTGGGTTTCTGCTTTGTTTAAGAAAAACCTTTCCTCATTCATCCATTCATTCAACAAATTTTATTGAGTGCTCACTATTTGCCAGGTACTGTTTTAGTAGCTGGTGGTACATCAGTGGATAAACAAACAAAAAGCACTGCCTTTCTGCAACTTACATTCTAACTGGGAAAGACATGTCATAATCAATAGACATAATAAAGAGGTGAATTACATAGTATGTTAGGAGGAGTAGACCTAGGGAGAAAAACATGAAGCAGGGTAATGGAGATCAGGACTGTCAGGGTGCAGAACTGAATTTTTAAATGGGATAGTCTGGGCAAGTGTTATTGATTTAAATATACAAATTTTCCTCTAAATGTTGTTTTAAACTTAGACTTCCTTACCAGCTGCACTGGTGGGCGAGATTCCTCTTGCGTCCCTTGGAGTAAGGTCCTAAGATCCAAAAGACACACTAAAGCGCTTTTGTTCATGCTTGGATGTCTAATTTGTTGACTAAAAAGGGGGATTAAAAGAAGGAACATCTTACGCCACCATGTTGCTGACGTCACTGAGCCTAAATTTAGACTTCCTGTAAGGCCTAAATCATGGTCTGTTTTTGTAAATGTTCCATGTGTACTCAGGAAAAAATGTGTTCTCTCAATTTCTTGAAGACATATACATATACATACACACATGCATATACGTGTCCCTAGATACCCACAGGTACCAAAATCCAGGGATGCTCTCAAGTCCCTCATATAAAATGGTGTAGTATATGCATATAACCTCTGCATATCTTCACATATATGTTAAATCATCTTTAAATGAATATTGTAAATACAATGTAAATGCTATGTAAATAGTTGCCGGAGTGAGGCAAATTCAGGTTTTACTTTTAGAGCTTTCTGGAATTCTTTTCTTCCGTATATTTTTGATCTGTGGTTGGTTGAATCCATGGATGTGGCACCTGCGGATATGGAGTGCTGACTGTACATATCTGTATCTATATCTAATCAAAACTTTATTCATTTCATAGTTTATTTCCCTATACCAATTTTCCTTTCTTGACCTTAGTTTCTGAGAGACATTCGATAGAGCCTCCAACTACATTATTTATCTATTTTCCCTTTCATTTTATAAATTAAAAGCCCAGGTAGGATTCACTGAGTTAAAACATTGATTCACTTTCATCTTCAAGCACTAGCTCAAATCGCAGAAAAATTTTTTATTACATAAGTTTGTAGAAATGGACTAGCTATTGTGTTAATGAAAAGCAAAGTAATTTTAAAACATCATTCTAGTATTGAATATGCCCTCAGCGAATGACCTCAGCAGATTTTGAAACTACAATTATATTTGTAGTCATCGGACTATATGGTCCTAAATTACCTCATACAGATTAAAGTGGATATGAGATGCAATACATTTTGTGGCATATATCTATTGTATAAATAGGATGAAATAGAAGAGTCTCAAAATCTGCCACTGTTAATTCAAACTGTAACAGGAAAAGTTACTAAATTTAAATGATAATGTACTAAAGACCTCTGGATGGGTATATCACTAAAGAATACACTTATTGAAGTTATTGTTTCCATGCAATGAGTTTCAAAACTTATACCACTTGGGTACCAGATTTTCTCTTCCTCCTTGGAACCCTTCCTGACTGATCAGTCATTTTGCTCTTTCACTTTTCTGAGCTGCTATTGCCCTTACTTAGAATCAACACCACCTAAAATGATGCTTAGCTCTTTCCTCTTTGACTCCATTTAACAGAATTTTTTTAAAGATCGGTAACAGATTTTTATTAAAGTGAAATATTATATTATGTAATATGGATGAAAATAATAAACATGGTCCTCAAAACACTTAAATCATCATTGTTTGTTAGGAAATACTTTCTTGTTTGTAACCTTGAGGCACCTTGGTCCAACTACTGAAATTTACAAATGAAAAAAAATGGAAAGCCATGCTCATTGGTTATTTGCATGTATTTCTAACAACACTATCTCTCATTACTTTAACAGAATTATTTTGAACTGTCACTCTATGCAAAACACAATGCTAGACATTAATGAGTATGTGGATAGGAGAGGGTCAGGGAAGGCTGGTGCAAAGACAGCTGAGCTCAGAACCTAGTGATGGTGCAGAAAGATATGTCACCCAAATAGTACAGGACGTAAAGAGCAAGGGAGAGGAGGCAGCCTGGTGTGACCTGAGAGTGACCTGAGACTCAAAACAGTTACCTCAAGAGTAGTGAGAGAAAGGTAGTTTTTCAGTCTCATTCCAGCTGCTCAGGCAACAATAGACAGACCTACCTGGATCTGGGCATTCCCAAGTGGCATGAACATCAAAGAACACAAGAACAGACCAAGTGTGTGGTCTTTCTGGAGAGGAGGGAGCATGCCTAAGGCTGCCTATACTACCTATGCTAAGTACCTAGTAGATTCATAGAAAATTGAAAACCCATGAACTGGTCTGTAAGTCTGTGATGAACCCCAGGCATCTGCTGGTTTAAAAGCTCCCCAGGAAATTTTGATATAACCTGGTTGCAGGTTATGTGTTTCAGAAGTGCAGGAGCTTTGGAGTTAGACATGTGTGAGTTGAGTTGGGATCTGCCACTTATTAGTTGTGTGGCCTTTGGCAAGTTGCTTAACTTTTCTAAGCTTTGGTTTCCTCATCTACACAATGGGACTAATTATACCCTCCTCAAACATTTGTTATGAGGATTAAATGAGATATTACATATAAAACACTTAACAGAGTGCCTGGCATGTAGTAAGAGTACAGTAAATAATTTCTATTGACAATATTTCCCATAGGATGGACCTGCCTGTTGCCACAGTTATGAAATTGAATGAGGTAAATTGTCTCCAAGACATCCTTCTCCATTTCTGTTGCCCTCTGGCAAGGAGCTAGGCCAGCTGCTAAGGATATGGCAAGGAAGGGACCTGACTCATGGTCTAGCCTGGCTAGCACAGTTAGATCTGTTGGAAAATAAGATAAAAGGAATAATGGAAGAAGTAGCTTTTAGACCAGAGCAGTTCAATAGAACTTTCTGCAATGATGGAAGTGGTCTGTATCCCTGTGTCCATTACGGTAGCCACCAGCCATATGTGGCATGTGGCTAGTGCAACCACAGAATTGAATCTTAATATTGTTTAAATTTAATTAATTTAGATTCACAATTAAATAGCCATATGTGTCCAGTGGCTACCATATTGGACACTGTGTTCTAGAGGAAGCTGTGTACATTGATGAGCTCCTCTGAGGGCTCGGTTCTAGAGAAGGTGGCTGAATGAACAGTCATAACTGGGATGTTTCAATGGGACTACACATCACAAATAAAGGATGTAAGTTTACACTCTGTTGATTACCAAAGGGAATAACCCAGAATACCAAAATTGACATGGGCTCTTGAACTTGAGGCATAGTTAGTCTACCTGTATGGATCGATGCCTTCAGAAGATGGATTAGACCTAGATCAAAACCACCTTCTCTCTGGAACCTTAAACAATTCTCCCAGGCAGAGTTGGCTTCTCCCCCATCTGTGTCTCCACCACTACAGCTCTCCTATTGCACAGCACCAGAGTAAACAATTTCCTAACCTACCGTCATGTGAGCTCCTTGAGGACAGGACCTATGTCCTATTTGTTCTTGTGTCTCCAGAGACACAAATGATACAGATGATTAATCAATGTTTGTGAAAGGAAAAGGAGAAGATAAAGGAAAAAAGTAGTTATTAGTGGAAAGAGGAAGGAAGGAGGGAAGGAAGGTGTCCGAAGGGACATTGGTATTACTGTGGTATTAAAGACAGAACCTCCAGGTTCCCAGCTATGTTCATTCCTCTACACCACATTGGAACTTCCTGTTAAAGATTCTAAAAGGAAACACTCTTCAGACATGACCACAGTGTTCCTGTTTCAAGTTATGAAGCACTATTTGACCACAACATTTTCTTTTCCTTCAGTAGCTCAGAAATTCATTTCTAAGAGCAGAGGAAACATGTGGTTGGATGATCAGGAAGCTGTGTCTTACAGGGTAAATGTACCTGAAGACCAAAGAGATAAGGGAGGCGATCAGCCAGTGAACAATTGAAATGACATATCATTGAGATCAAAGCTAGATACATAAGTGAAAATTAAACAGTCCAAAATCTGGAGGACTCTGTGAGGCTAATGAACGCATCTAATGGTGGTAAAAGACTGAGTTGGGAGGACAGAGAGATATAATTAGAGGTTCCAAAGGTGGAACCATTCTGAGTATGGCCAGGAAAGTATGCTACTGCAACAGATATGGTGTAAAGGTCTTTGGATCTGACAATTTCAAGGGGAAAAATGAGGGGGCTTTAGATGGATTACTTGAACATACACTGAAGATGCTTATTATGATCGCTGGCAGAAATCTGAATCACAAGTCAGAAAGCAAAATCATGGTTTGGGGCATAGAGTGGCATGGACTCCACAGATGAGAGAGAAAATAAGCTATACACCAGAGGGTAGTCTGAAGGGGTGCTGCCGTAAGTATCCAAATAGATGAAGACTTTCTGCAAGGGTGGAAGAACCATGAGGGCAGAGTGGCCATGGGGGTCAAGGAACATGCCCTAGTCCTCCCTTCCCCTCTCTTGCCCTGGGTCATGTGGAGCGTAGAGAATGAACAACCTTTGCTCTTTTGAGCCCCAGGAGACTCTGTGGCCCCAGAGAAAGCCAATTACAGTTAAGGCAAGAAGTCTAGTGAGGATTCCTGGGAGACATCCACTTAGAGGAGGAGGAAACAGAAGAAAGCCCAAGTCAAGACTGGAATTAAGAATGGGAGAGGTGGGTTCAGGGAACTGGGAGGAGAGAGTTTGGTGAAGTGGAGCTCCCGGGAGCAGGAGATGTGTTTGGACTGATGGGTTGATGATGGTCCCTGCGCAGCCTTGAATCCAAGTTGAGTCTGGACTTCTATTGTCAGCAACAGGCTGTCTTCCACTCAGTGGAGGCCTCTGAGTGGGTGAGTAGTGTGACAAAAGCTGATGTTTCCTTGAATATAGCCATCTATACATTTTGAAAAATGTTTTAATTCTACCCACATATGAGTTTCTGCATAGTCTCTGAAGGCTAGTCCACAGAAGCAAAGCATTGTGGCTTTACACTTTTCATAAAATGATTGATCTTTGAAATAAATACCTACACAATATCTATATATGTGAGCCCAGATAAAAATGAGTGAAGAATTATTGGCAAGGTACTTCTACTTTCATCTGTACAAATAACTGTGCTTTGACTACATGTATTAAAAAGACACTACTAACAATTTACCAAAAAAAAAAAAAGCTGATGTTTCCAAGAAATCAATTTGGGGTGCTGTTCAAGATGAATGAAATAAAAAAGAAATTGGAACCTTCCCTCCTGGGGGCTGTAGAAACACCATTAGACTTCACACACCAGATTTTTAAAATAAGACCCTATGGAGCTATTACCTATAATATCTTCCATCTTGGTCTTATAAAGATGCCTACATCATATTAAATACACTGGGTGTGGCTTCAATGGCCATTGATTCAGCTCTACTGAGTAGAATCAGTTGGTTTCAGGCATCTGAGTGGTTCAGAGCAGAGCAGTGGATCATTCGGTGGTGTGGTCTGTCCAACCCAGACAGCTCAGCATCTGAGTTATGATGGATAGCCTGACATGTCTCCACAGTCATTGCCCAGAACACACCCTTCTCATGGACAAGTCAATGCACCACATGGCCAAGGCATCTGCCTTAAAAACCTAGAATAGAGAAAAGGAACGCTGGCACAGGTCACTGTCAGGGTGAAACTTTTTTACCTTCAGCCTGTCACATTATTTTTCATTTCCATATGGGCCACTGACAGCTGTCAGTCAAGCAAGACTTAACCCTGCCCCTGGCAAGTCTCAAGGCATAAAAAAAAAAGAGACTAATGCAAGCCTGTCTTAATTAGGTGATAATTAAACATTCTAGGCAGAAATTTCCAATCAATCTGACAGAACACACCCATTCAAAACAAGGTTTTACAGCAATATTCCAACCGACTGATAAGGTTTTTCTTGTCTGGGAATAAAAAAAAAAACGAAAACTTTAAAGTCCTAATCAAGTCTCTGGCAGATTTGAGGTGAGGATGAAGCAGGAAGATACCCAAAGGGAATCAGGAAACTGGGGCATCCCTGGGGAGTTGTGTTCCTCTTCCCCTGCAAGGGAAATTGGATTACAATGAGCATTGTGAACAGACTTAAAGGTGGAAAAGGGACGCGCAGCTCAGAGAGAGTGAATTACCATAGAACCTTTGCTCCCCGTTTGCCTCCTTAAAGATGAGGAGAGGTACACAGGCTAATTACCCGTGTACCTGTGAGCCTCATCTCCTTCACAACCACTCGCTGGCAGTTACCATTCTCATCCCCACAGAGCATCGCCTGGGTCCAGACCCTGGGCAGCTCAGCTCAGCTCCCACCAAGACATCTAGAGAGAGCGCTTCTGTTTCTTAGAACACAAGTCAAGGTATAGGTGGTGCTTCTATTAAGAAGGTTTTAAATATTATTAAACTCAGAATTTCCTATCTAGCAAGTTCATGGCATGCAGAGTTAAATATAGAAACAGTGTTTAGACAAAGCCTGTATTAGTTGAGTTCCCTGCTTAACTGATATAATTAAATATTGAATTGACCCAGAGTGCTAAATATTACTTTCTGGTGGGACCAGTGCCACCAAATATCTAAAAGTCTTTTGTTGTTTCCCTGCTGCAGTGGATCAAATTAAGCTGCAGCTCCCCAGGCCTCATTTGACCTAAAATTATTCTGAGGCCGAAATGCTTTTCCAGGTTATATGTGATCTAAGACTCAATTGGACGATCGCTTGAAGTTCACGGGGCAGCCTGGATGGGGCTGGATGGTTACCGTGTGACACTTCTGAAAGAAATATTTTGTAGCTCTCACTAACCTACACACACACACAGCAGAGTGGGGCATTATCAGAAGTGTTGGTATTATTCCTTAGAAATCTTACCACATAGGAAACAGACATTTTCTCTTTTCCACTAATCTCTAGAATTAATAAGAGGCAAAATTATAAAGAGGAAAACTAAAGTCTTTGATGGACTAGGGGTTGAGGACATCCAGAAAGGAGACCCATTGGACTAAAAGTTGCCCACATGGTTCAGATAGGGCTGTTTCTGAAGAAAGATTTATAAAGATTTAACAATTTCCACTAACATTATGAAAGGTGGCCTAATTCCATTCTTCTCTCTGAATATTCAGTTTTTCACTTTCTTCTATTTTGTTTCCTCTGAGATAAGAGCCTAATGTCCAATTCTTTCATTTTTTTCATTCACAGACAAAAGCAACCACAACACTTTCAGTCAACTTCAAAAGCTTTTATGTTGCTGTGTTGAGTTGGTGTGTTTTTCACAGTTCATGCAATTGAAATCACGTTGTGAAAGCTGAGAAAACTTGATCTGAATTTTTTAAGAGGTTCAGAGTGTCCCACCAGAAAACTCATCCATGGAGAACAGGAAGACGTGCCTTACAGCTTCTGTCTTCTAAGAAAAGAGTTTATTGCTGGTTGAAGGAAAGGCTCTGATTGCCAGGGTGTTTTCATTCTCCGAGGACACTGAGAGGTTTCCACTTCTGAATCTAGCATCTTGTGTCCCAAATAAAATGTTTCTACACTGAGGACCATTTCCTTTAGGGGGTTGCTGTCCCCTCCTCCCACCCCAATTAATTTGTGGTTCTGAAGTTCTCAGTGTTCTTGCATTTCCACAACCTCACCCAAGAACAATTGATACAACCATGTGAAGAGGTTTGGGGGTCAAAGGACACACACCTTAAGTATTTGCCAAAAAGTCTTCCAATGACCTCCAATCCCTGTCCCAAATAATTATTCATCTATAGGGGAAGTGGTGTACCTCACTGTAGCCTTGATATATAGACATATTTCAGGTTTTATATTTGTACTGGTCATTTGTCTGTAGCTCTTAGGCCCATCTCCATCCTTCCCCTCTTTGGCTCTCTGGAGAGCTGGTCTCTGTAAGTTACATTTCCCAGGCTCCCTTGCTCATTGACTTCCATTAAGGTTATGTCAATGGCAGCACTGGTGGAAACTAGAGGGTGGAAGGAGGCAAGAAGTCCACTTCATGACACCTCAGGAGGTCCTCCAGCAGCTCCAGCAGCTTTTGTAAAGACCTAAATAAATGGAAATCTGAAGGTGCAATATCTGGTGAATACGGTGGATGAATCAGAACTTCCCAGCCAAGCTGTAACAGTTTTTGCCTGGTCATCAAAGAGACATGCGGTCTTTCATTATCCTGATGGAAGGTTATGTGTTTTCTGTTGACTAATTCTGGTCACTTTTCATTGCGTGCTGCTTTCATTTGGTCTAACTGGGAGCAGTACTAGTTGGAATTAATCGTTTCATTTTCTGGAAGAAGCTCATAATAGAGGACTCCCTTCCAATCCCACCATATACACAATATCACCTTCTTTAGATGAAGACTAGCCTTTGGTGTTGGTTCATTTCACTTGCCCCATGATTTCTTCCAGTCTACATTGTTGTACAGTATCCACTTTTCATCTCCCATCACAATTTCTTTTATAAACGGAATGTTTTCATTAGAGAATCACATTCAGAAATACGGTCAAGAAGGGTTTTTTTTGCTTAACTTATGTGGAACCCAAGCATCAAAGCGATTAACATAACCAAGTTGGTGCAAATGATTTTCAACGTTTGATTTGGATATTTTGGGTATGTCTGGTGTCTCCCGTGTGGTATAACATTGATTGTTCTCAATTAATGTCTCAGTTTGATTGCTATAAACTTCAACTGGTCTACCCGACCACGGAGCATTGTGAAGCAAGAAATCTCCAGCATGAAACTTTGCAAAAAACTTCTGACACATTCTATCAGTCACAGCACCTTCTCCATACACTGCACAAATCTTTTTTTGTGTTTCAGTTGTGTTTTTACCTTTCTAGAAATAATAAAGCATAATATGCCAAAAATGTTGCTTTTTTTCTTCCATCTTCAATATTAAAATAGCTACACAAAAATTCACCAATTTTGATAAGTCATTTTTTAAATGCATGCTGATATGACAGCTGTCACACACAATCAAACAAAATTGTTTCGAATGAAGTTAAAGATAACTGAGTGCTACAAGAGCCAACTTACGGAAAAAAACAAACGAAACTTTTGGCCAACCCAATCCAATGTTTACAGAGTTATCCAAATTCAGCAGTGAACTGCAAGTGCGACTAGTATGTATCCAGAGAGCCTCTTTTCCTAGGAATAGAAAGATTTCTTTTTCTCTCTCTGCTAAAATTAATTTCATATCTGAAACATAGGAAGAAATAAAACTCATCCCCTTAATTTTTTCTTAAGACTTTATTTGTTTAGAGCAGTGCTAAGTTCACAGCAAAATTGAGAGGGAAGTACAGAGAGTTCCCATATATCCCATGACCCCAATATACACAGCCTCCCTATTAACAGCATCACTCACTAGAGGGTATATTTGGTACAACTGATGAACCTATGTTGTCAAATCGTAATCACCCAAAGTCCATAGTTTACCTTAGGGTTCACTTTTGGTGTTGTATTTTCTATGGGTTTAGCTAAGTGTATAATGACATATATCCATCAGTATAGTATTTTTAAAATTTTATTTATTATTTATTTATTTATTTTTGGCTGCATTGGGTCTTCGTTGCTGCATGCGGGCTTTCTCTAGTTGCAGCGAGCAGGGGCTACTCTTCTTGCACTGCGGTGGCTTCTCTTGTTGTGGAGCATGGGCTCTAGGTGTGCAGGCTTCAGTATTTGTGGCTTGCAGGCTCTAGAGCGCAGGCTCACTAGTTGTGGCTCACAGGTTTAGTTGCTCCGCAGCATGTGGGATCTTCCTGGACCAGGACTAGAACCCGTGTCCCCTGCACTGGCAGGTGCGTTCTTCACCACTGCGCCACCAGGGAAGTTCCATCATTATAGTATTGTAAGAGTATTTTCATTGCCGTAAAAATCCTCGGAGCTCCCCCTATTCACTTGTCCCCACACCAGTCCTTGACAACCACCGATCATTTTACTCACTCCATAGTTTTGCCTTTTCCAGAATGTCATATAGTAGGAATCACACCTACTAGAAGCCTTTTCAGATTGGCTTCTTTCACTTAGTAATATGCATTTAAGTTTCCTCTATACATTTTCATGGCTTGATAGCTCCTTTCGTTTTAGCACTGAATAATATTCCATTGTCTGAATGTACTAGAGTTTATTTATCCACTCACCTACTGAAGTACATCTTGGTTGCTTCCAAGTTTAGGCAATTATGAATAAAACTGCTATAAACATCCATGTCCAAATTTTTGTGTGGACATAAGTTTTCAACTCCTTTGGGTAAATACTAAGGAGGGAGATTGCTGGATCGTATGGTAAGAGTATGTTTAATTTTGTAAGAAACCACCAAACTGTGTTCCAAAGTGGCTGTACAAATTTGCATTCCCATTAGCAGTGAATGAGAGTTCCTGTTGCTCCGCATCTTTGCCAGTGTTTGGTGTTGTCAGTGTTCCAGATTTGGTCCACTCTAATAGGAGTGTTGTAGTATCTCACTACTATTTTAACATGCATTTCCCTGATGACATATAAGGTGGAGCATCTTTTCATATGCTTATTTGCCATCTGTATTTATTGTCTTAATTTTAAAATTTTTAATTGGGTAAGATACACATAAAATTTATCATTAACCATTTTTAAGTGTACAATTCAATAGTGTTAAGTACATTCACATTGTTGTACAACACATGTCGAGAAGTCTTTTCATCTTGCAAAACTGAAACTCTGTACCCATTGAAAAACTACACATTTCCTTCGACCCATGATGCTAGCAATCACCATTCTACTTTCTGTTTCTGAATTTGACTATTCTAAATACCTCATATAAGTGGAATCATACAGTATTTTGTAACTAGCTTATTTCACTTAGCATAATAGACTCAAGTTTCATCCATGTTGTAGCATATGTCCGAATTTCTTTCCTTTTTTTTTTGCGGTACGTGGGCCTCTCACTGTTGTAGCCTCTCCTGTTGTGGAGCACAGGATCCGGATGCGCAGGCTCAGCAGCCATGGCTCACGGGCCTAGCTGCTCCGCAGCATGTGAGATCTTCCCAGACCAGGGCACGAACCCGTGTCCCCTGCATCGGCAGGCAGACTCTCAACCACTGCGCCACCAGGGAAGCCCAGAATTTCCTTCCTTTTGAAGGCTGAATGATATTCCATTGTGTGTAGAGACCACATTGTGTTTATCTATTTACTTGTCAATGGACATTTGTGCTGCCCCCAACTCTTGGCTATCGTGAATAATGCTGCTATGAACATAGGTATACAAATATCTCTTCGAGACCCTGCTTTTAATTCTTTGGGGGTATATACCCAGAAGTGGCATTGTTCTATCATATAGTAGTTCCATTTTTAATTTTTCTGAGGAAACTCCATATGTTTCCAACAGCAGCTACACCATTTTTCATTCCCACAAACAGTGGAGAAGGGATACAATTTATCCACATTCTTGTCTACACTGTTATTTTCTGTTTTTCATTCTTGAATGGTATCCATCCTAATGGGTGTCAGGGGATATCTCACTGTGGTTTTGATTTGCATTTCCCTAATGATTAATGGTGTTAAGCATCTTTTCATGTACTTATTGGCCATTTGTACATCTTTGTTGGAGAAGTGTCTATTCAAATCTTTTGCCCATTTTTTAATGGGTTGCTGCTGTTGTTACGTGTGTGTATGTGTTTTTGTTGTTATTTGTATGAGTTCTTTACGTACTCTGGATATTAACGCCTAATCAGATATATGATCTGCAAATGTTTTCTCCCACTTTGTAAGTTGTCCTTTCACTCTGTTGATAGCTTCCTTTGATGTATAGAAGTTTAAAAATTGTTATACAGTCCAATTGATTATTTTCCTTGTTGCCTGTGCTTTTGGTGTCATATCTAAGGAATCATTGCCGAATCCAATGTCATAACACTTTTCTCATATTTTTTCTTCTAAGTTTTATAGTTTTAGCTCTTAACATTTAGGTCTTTGACCCATTTTACATCCATTTTTGTACATGATGCAAGGTAAGGGACTGATTTCATTCTCTTGCATGTGGATATTTACTTTTGCCAGCACCATTTGTTGAAAAGACAGTTCTTTCCCCACTGAATCATTGTGGTATCCTTGTCAAAAATCATTTGAGCACATACGTGAGAGTATATTTGTGGGTTCTCAGTTTTATTCCATTGATATCTATGTCTGTCTTTATGCCACTACCATACTGTTTTGATTACTCTAGCTTTGAATTAAGTTTTGAAATGAGGAAATGTGAGAAATACAGCTTTGTCCTTCTTTTTAGATTGTTTTGACTATTCAGGGTCCCTTCAGATTCCATATGAAATTTAAGATGGATTTTTTTCTATTTCTCCAAAAAAAAAAAAAAAAGCCATTGGATCTTCCTTAGTTTTAGCAATTTTTAAACAATGAGTAAAGTCCAGCCTTAATCCACCACTTTCAGAAGCCCTTCTATGACCTTCCAACCTCCTGAAAATGATATTTTATTAGGATATTTCACTCTAGCTGTCACACAAGCAAATCAATGGCTTAATATAAAGGTTTATCTCTGGTTCACATCATAGGATGTGGTGGATTGAGTGACTTCACAGGGCACCAGTCCTCCAAGTGGTGACTCAGGGATCCAGGCTGCTTGCATATCATAGCTATGCCATGGTCTCTAAGTTTGCCCCAGCAGAGGAAGAGCAAGATGGAAGGGTCATACTGGCCTCCACCCTGAAGAGCCACACAAAACTGCATTCACATTCCACGGAATGGAGCTAGCACTACTGGCTTGGTCCTGTTAACTTTGAGGGGGCTGAAAAATGTGTAGGAGTGTTTCATTTGTTAAACACTGTCTCTGATACAAGCACAGACTGTGGTACCTTTAATTGGATACTTTGTATGCTTTTGAAAGACATCTCTTGTATTATTGGCTTCTCCTCCTATTTCATTTTGTGTCTGTCATGGCTCCCAGTTCTACTGTAAGTACTTTGAGAATAGAAACAATATGTCACACATCTTTGTGTCTCCCTATCTCCAGCAAAATGTCTTTCCTATAATTGGTTCATTCAACTTTCAGTCAATAAATAATTATTGAGCTCCCATTATGGGCACTGTTTTAAACACCAGAATACACAAAATTCTCCATACTGAATTTATACAATAAAACTGACACTAGTCCCACAAATAAACATAAAGTTGCAATCATGCTGAATATTAGGTAGTAAAAATACACTGTGTTTAAAAAAATATTCTTGTAACTAAATTTAAAAACGATGTTGAGTAAACTGAAAAAAATCATCATGTGGATTGTGGGAAGTTTTGCCCCATGGAGATCCCAGGAGGAACTGGGTGAAGGCAAATGCAGTAGTGTGGGGCAATTAGCAGGTGCTCCTGAACCCCCTGGAGGAATGAAGTTTTCAGATAACATTGCCCAGTCTCCTGTACTCTGCCTGGTGTGATAGGCAACATGTCAGGAGTGATAAAGAAAAAAGGCAGTGTAACTACAAACAGAAGAAACACACCTTTGTTACATTTCCATCCTGTCAGCTGTTTTCTTTCATACTCTAATGGGATCATATGAATAATTTTGTTTTCTCTAATAGGAACCACAAAAATATATAATCTCACCAGGTTGTTTTTATACCATTCTATGAAAAGATGAATACTAATATGATGAAAAGAAAAGATAAGCAATAGAAATACAAATAAAATAGAATATTTGTGGACATGATTATTTTAGATATTCATGTGGCATCTTTGATAAGAATGTTGTTTCTGCCCGCTCCTCTGTACTTGATGAACTGTGGGTAGTTATCCGAGCATAGCAGGCATCTTTGTCTTCCTGTGTTTTTATGTGGGGAAAGGAATGTGTCTCCTTGACTTACATATGTTGCTTTATTTATTTATTTAGCTCAACAGTGCTTATAAGCTTTCAGTCTGCTCCCCTGGCATAATCCAAATGACGTGGACAATTTGTCATTGTTGGCTTCTGAGATGAGAACACGAAGGCACCCTGCAACCCTAAAAGCTATCACTTCAAATCCTAGAGATCTTCATTTAAAATTATTTCAGCAAAGCCTCCTCCTTTTCTTCCAGAATTGTCTGGGGAATTTTATTTGGCTTTTGCCTGAGTTATTAGACAAGTTACTAATGGGCTGGGTTGAAATCCAAAACTGGATCAACCGTAATTCACATACTACAGTGAATGCATATAATAAGCATTTAATAAACACTGGTTGAAATTAAGTCAGTTGAATGGAACTGAAGTGAACTGAAAAATGAAAGACTTGTGTGGTTCAGCAAATTAGAACATTCTGTTAAAAATGGACAATCCAATTGCTTGCCCTACAGCGACATGGTCTGCCTCTATACAGAGTGTAGCTGTATAAGCAACCACATGCTTAGCTAGTCATGTATTCAAGCACTAAGGCAGGTTATTTCTGTTGCATAATGTCATTGTGAGTTTCCTGTCTTTGTAACTCAAAAACTATGGGCCTTCACAAGCCAAGGAGGAAGGAATGAATTATTCAACAATGGTGTTGGGAAAATTGGCTCATTATCTGCAAGAACAAAAAAATGTTCAAATAAGGTTTTCACCTCAGACCACACAACAAAATAAATTCCAGCTGATGTTAATTAATGAAACGTAAAAAGTAAAATCATCAAAAATTGGAGGAGTGTCCGTGGATCAGGATTGATAGAAGGGAGGGGGTGGGAAACAAAAGCACCTCTGTTTTTATATTATATTTCTCCATTTTCTTTTTAAAAACAGTAAGCAACAAGTTCATCCATAATTTTCAATATGAGGAGAAAATGTAGGTGAATATTTTATTGATCTTGGAGTGATGACTTTCAAAACTTAAAAGCAATGGAAGAAACACCAAAAGGAAAATCAATAAATTTGGCACAAATTCTGTATGTGAATAAAAGCATCAAAATGTAAAAGATACATGACAAATTGGGGAAACATTTGCAACAAATATTAACCAAATGTTGACATCATAAATGTATAAAGAACAATTACAACATAATAAGAAAAACACACACCCTAAATCAGAAAAAGATAAAATTGATGTTGCACAGAATATATTTTTTTAAAAGTTCAATAAAGTAATAAATAAATGTACAACAATTGTTGTACTAGGATGTTCATCATAGCTTTTATTATGGTATAAAAAAATAAGGACTGATCTCAATGTGTAATAAAAGAACATTAAGTGGACTCTTGTTTAAAGAATATGTAAAATGGTATGGGGATATTCTAATTATTTAATATATTCTAATATTCTAATTATATTCAAAAAAGACTTCAAAACGAAATACAGAATATCTACGTCTGTGAAACATATATGTGTGTGTTTTTATGTGCACATGCATGCAAGAAAATGCTTAGAAGGAAATATATCAAAATATTAGCAGTTCTTTTTTCTTGGTAGTGAGATTATTGTCATTTTAACTTTTTTTATATTGTAATTACTGTTTTTTATAAAACGCATGCATTATTTCATAATTAGAAAAAACAAAAGAAACATTTAACTTAAGCTCAGTCTTTTTTCCTTTCAAAAAATTCCACATATTAAGCTTAACATCTTTAACCAGAAAAACTACTGTGGAAACTTTGAATGAAAGACATTGAACATTATTTCTGTGCATCTAACTTTCATGGATTTCTGGTTTAACATAGAGCATAAAGACAGTGAATTAATTTAATTTTAACCTGACCCATTTACTATCTATGCCCACACTCACTCTTTTTTCACTGTCATCTCCTTTCCTACTGGTCTGCTTATTTTTTGCCAAAGTGCTAGCTAATATGGGACACCTTGGGAGTGTAAATTGCACTTTTTGAAATAGATCATGTCTTTTTTTACATACCTTGGAAGTATTTAAATGAAATAAGTGGTACAAATAGCTGAAAGGTAAGCCGTTAGGGATAAGTTCTGTTAAATTTTTCCTCATCAGGAAAGTGGAGTTAGGCCCACATTATAAATGTTTTTTCATCACTTGGACAAGTCCTATTAATGGGATGCTTTCTGCTCCAGGTGTAGAGCATCCAGCTCCTCCCTAAATAAACACAAGTCACCCTCATGCTTTAGCCACTTAATATCTTTCTTCAATAGTTTCACTTCTGTCTTCCTGGACCCCCTGTACAATTATTGGCTTCCAGTGTGTTTTGTTTTTTTGGGGGGGATTTGGGGGGGTTGTTTTTTTTCTTAAGTAGAACAGAAATATGGCTGTGAAGGGTGGATAAAAAGCAGACTTGAAAACAAAATTGGCAGAAGACACTTTCCAGTCCTATGTGCCATATTGGTTTTTAAAAACGGCAGTCGGGCTTCCCTGGTGGCGCAGTGGTTGAGAGTCCGCCTGCCGATGCGGGGGACACGGGTTCGTGCCCTGGTCTGGGAAGATCCCACATGCCGCGGAGCGGCTGGGTCCGTGAGCCATGGCCGCTGAGCCTGCGCGTCCGGAGCCTGTGCTCCGCGATGGGAGAGGCCACGGCAGTGAGAGGCCCGCGTACCGCAAAAAAAATAAAAAATAAAAAAATAAAAAAGACAGTCATCCATCTAACACGGGTGGAGTCCATCTCTGAATAAATGTATTTCCTTGGCTATACCCAGAATTTGATTATTACTGAATGATCGTTTGCAATAAGCATTGCCCTTTCCGGATAGCCTCCTTAAAAATATAAATACTCCTAAAAATGGACTAAAATTTGGACTAAATACTCCTGAAGTTGGACTAAACTTTCAACTAAGTATGCCTGAAAATGCACTAAATATTCCTGAAAATGAACTATAACTTTCAAAATAAATTCCCCTTCTACTCACACAAGAGATGGGTTTTCTTTAAGATTTCATTTGTTATTAGCAAAACTTTGTGGGCCCAGAGTGAAAGGTTCCGCAAAAGGAGGATGGGAGAAACAAAAACAAAAACAAAACAAACCTTGTAAACTTTATAACACGTACTGGGTAAGCCCCATACACGTCCTAGCAATGTGCTCAGTACACTCACTCGCACCTAAGTGAGTGCTGTCGGAAGGTGGTAAGGGGAGAGCCAATTCAGGGGGACAGCTGCAAGAGGCCAGGGGTAACCCTTGCTGCCCACTGCTTCTGTACCATTAATGTCCAGGGATATACCGTGGGGGATGGGCATCTATAGAGCAGTCAGATATAAGCCTCTGGATCAGCCTCTTTATCAGAACAGGAAAGGTAGGACAATGAGACCACTAATGAAAAACTCACATTTTGTCAACCCTGGCCCTGCCTCAGCTAAAACAATAAAATGTGAATTGCAGAACATGCTCAACAACAGGAAACAACACCAGTAATGAGGGTGTTTTTGGTCAACAGTGGCAGTTTTCCCCACGGAGGTCTTGATGAATGCCCTCAGCAAATCGAGAGAAAGGGATGAGGCTTCCACATCGGGAGTGCTGACCACACACTCACGTAATGATGGTCATCCATCTCTGACATCCCTGCCCAAGCCATGCGCTTGAGGCAGAGCCATACACCTTGTCCTAGGACAGGTGATGAAACCTGATGACAGTCTCTTCCTGCTCCCCTTCCAGCCGCATCACAATGGCTGCTAATAAAGATGCATAGCTTGTATGCTGTCCATCTGTGTCCCAACAGCAAATATGGAATTGTGTTTTCCTCTTTGGGCGGCTCCCAGCCTAGAAAAATGTCCTAGGAAAAGACAAGCCAACCTTCAGCTGACCTCTAACTGCTTTCACTAGGCTAGACTTCAATACTTCTAACAGTGCTTCCAGATCTTTTGCTTCCATGAAACATATTTGTTTATTTTAAAAGTACAAAAGAACCGTAGTCGTCTTGCTAGCAATCCAATAGAATCAAGCCTTGCTCACAGAAAGCACTTGGAGTCCAGTGTGTGGGATTTTACTCTGGGTTGTTTATTTTCTGTTTGATCCAAGAGATTCCAGAGGGTGGGTCAAAGATTTTAAGCAGGGTTTGAAAAGGACTTGGAGAAGTTTTGCTTTGGAAGCCCAGGAAAAAATTTGAGATTATGATCTACTTTACAATATTATTATTTTGAGCATCTATGAGGATTTAGTGGTGTCTGAATGTAATCATTCTCTAAGGCTTTTATGTTCTGACAATTTGGCGTTAATGTTTTGGGGGACTTTTAAGCTAAACAACAATACTAACACCTAATATTGCCAAAGCAAATAGCACAGATATATTGGCCTTCTCTTCCTTCTGCTCAGAAGCAGATGAATCAAATCAACTGAATTTCTACCAAGAACCTTGAACAGCAGAACGCAGAAGATACAGTTAACTCGGAAATCTCTCCCCTTTCCCCAGTCATGGAAATGGCATTTATGGGAATAATCTTTATGGGAATAATTTATAAGGCAAAAGAATCCACTCACATGTGGCACTGGAAGGGGATCCAGACCCAGGGCTAGCTGGGCTGTGACAACAAGGCCACTGTGCAGACAATGACAGTAAATAAGTACCTAAATATGGGGGGATGGGGGCAGGCAGCTCCAGGACCTGCAAGTAGTCAAGGAGCAGGGGTAGCAAAGGATGCTACTTGGAACACAGTCCACACACAAATTAAAAAGATGTCTCCATATATATAAATACATTGGCAGGTGTCCCATATAGAAACAGAGGGTAGCCAAAAGTGTAACTTTTTCGGCTTTTCCCATAGTGAGAAAACTATTTCGAGCTCTCCAAAGCCACCAAAGTCATAAAATCTGCTTCAGACAAATAGGGTAAACACATCCTCTGCAGGCAAAGATGGTATATATGCTGTTCTCACTTTTCCTCATAGTTATACATTCACAAAAATGTCAGAGTTAAAGAGACCATAGATACAGCCTGGCTGGCTTAATGGTGGCACAAACCAAGATCTGATGGTTTCTCAAGGCCCTTTAAATGATTCTCATTAGATTTAAACACAAGCCCTTATAATCTGATTCATTAGAGCAAGCCTTCTTTATTTAAGAAATGTTTTATAATCTTTAAAGATTTTCCTATTTGGGGCAAGACTTTTTGGCCCATTCATAACACTTATACATACTTGTAAGTGTATGGTGTTAAAGAATATATATGTGTGTGTGTGTAGGTATCACACATACACACTCATATAAGTTTACGAGCCTCTATCCTCTACAGAAAGAGTTCATAGGAAGAGTTCGTAAACTTCGGCCATGTCTCCTGCCCTGCCCTTTTCATTCCTGCTTCTTCAAACCCACATCTCTCTAGGTACTAGAAAAGAATAATAAAGTTGCTTATGATGAGACACCTATGAGATTTACGCTGTTTTTTGTTGTTGAATTACATTTTGGTAAGACAGAGGCATTGTCCATGCTACACGATACAGTTAGTTAATCCCCGTGCCTCAGTTTTCTTGTCTATAAAGGAAGGATAATAACGGTACCTAACCTACCTCATGGGTTTGTCATGAGTATCAAAAGTGATAATACATGTAAAGGACTTGGAGTAGTGTTTGACACATACTTAACACTTGAAATATTGTACTATATTAGTGTACCATGCCATAAATTACAAGACGAGTTACCACTGAATTGGGTTAGAATTCAAATCAAATCAATAAATATGCATTATCTACTCTTTGGAATCACTATTGCAGAAAATACATATTCATCAATGGACACTCAGTTTGTACACCATTAAATGTTTATTGGTTATCTGAGTGGACCATGGGAAATCAGGGTTAGGGGATTATTCTGCTTTCACTATCTGGTACTAGGAACATTTAGACAGGAAGAATTCATTCACTGAAATTGGGACCTGTCCAGAATACGAGGTTAAAGAAATCTATTAATAAATGTGACTTCAATAATTAAAGATATACACATAGGCATCATGCATGCTCAAGTGACATTTTGTTAATAGTCTGTCCTGGCAGTTTGGGGTGTTCTTTTAAGCGTTTTAGCAGCAACAAGCTGCTTCCTAGTCAGACGTCTTAAAATAACTATGTCATTACATAAACATTCTACATCCACCTTATGCCAACCCGTGTTCTGTTTCTTTTGGAAGGGAATGAAATAAGATGAATAGACATGACCCAGAAGCCTGTGTTATAGAATGCTAACGTTTTTTAAGAGGGTGGATATTCCTAAATTGGTGAAAGAGGACCAGTATTAAAGGTATGACTGACCTTTGCAAGATTATTTTACTGCAAAGATTCTTTGGTTTTACAAGCTGACATGCCAGAGTCAACATAAATAAGGTGCTAGGGGAATATTGCCACAGAGGAAGGAGCATAAACATATGTAGCTATCTCAGCATGACCAACTGGGCCCTGGGGAGGGGACCTGGGCACTCTGAAATAAATAAATAGCAAATATGACCTGGCCAACAATTTTATTGTTTTCAGAATTAAACTGCATTAGAAAAAAATCAGATATAGTGACCACCCTTACATAGGCAGACACAGGTTCTAGGCAACTAAGTTCAGCCTCCAAGCAAAGCTCTTGCATTAGTGGAACTCAGGTAGTAGTGAGTCAGTTCAGACTGATATTTGGATCCAAGTCAAATAGATCCCAGAAGGAGAAATCAGATTTTTCAGTGAATAAGAGGAGGCCCAGCAAGTGGGGAGTTGACATTGAGAGAGACAGGGAAAGGGGAAAATATCTAAGGATGGTTTAGGCAGTTAGCATGGAAGAAGCTGAGGAGCATCTAATTTGTAGTCAACTAGATGCATTAGACAAGAAGGTCAGAGGCCAATGACTGAATCTGATATCTCGGTTGTATTCAGCTACAAAGAGCAAGTCAAGGGACCAGGGATCAAAACTGGAAGCAACAGACAGTCTAACTGGGTCTGAGCCACTAGGGTAATCCCTCCAGAAATTAGGGCTTTATTGCTAGAAGAAAACTTGCTTGATATTTTTACTAACAAGTTCTCAAAGATGGCACCCTAATTGAATTTGGATTGGCCTTGTGACTCACTTTGACCAATAGGATTTGATGGATGTGACACTGTGTATCTTTGGAGTAGGGCCTTAAGAGACTTGCAGCTTTCACTTTTACCTGTTAGGTTGCTCTCTTGAAACTCAGTGGACATGCTGTGAGAAGCCCAAATTGCCTAGAGGGACCACATGGAGGAGAACAGAGTCCCTCTGATCAACAGCCCCAGCTGAGTTCCCAGCAAAGCCAGCACCAGCCATGGAAGGAAGTTATCTTGGATGTTCAGCCAAGTCAAGTCCCCAGGATGCAGCCCCCATCACATTACATGGAGCAGAAGAACCACACAGCTGAGCCCCGTCAACTCACAAAATCATGAGAGATAGTGAAATGAGTATTGTCGTAAGCCACTCAGTTTGGGGACATTTGTTACATAGCAACAGAAAAGTGAGTCTGTGAAGGTTTCAGGGAACATAAAAGCAATAAAAACTAAGCAACAATTATATCAGAGGCATTTGAAATGATGAACTTGAATTTTTTAAAAAAAAACTTAAATTTCATTTAACATACCCTCTTTAGGAAGACAGGGCTTTGCGTAATATATGAAAGAAAGGCTTCTATCAAAAAAATACTTAAACAGTGTTTTATGATTGAAGAGCAAACTTAATTTATCTAAATAGTTTACTTGTTGTGCTACTATGATGCAATTGAAAGTAGGATGTGGTGAAATAGAGAGGTTGAAAGAAAATGTCAGATTTTACAGTTAGTTTCACACACAAAATCGGCACCAACAAATGAATGTGAGTATCATGTCTTCTCGACATTGCTGTTCCTTAATTTGCTGCTATAGCTAGACATATGACTCTCTGCATTGAAATTCACAACCTTAAACTAACACACCATTGTAAAGCAATTATACCCCAATAAAGATGTTAAAAAAAAAAAAAGAAATTCACAACCTTAAGAAAGGCCTCTGCTTATCATAGTTAGATGCCATTACCTCTGTGTCTGTTCCAGAGGCCGCCAACTTACAAAGCATCACATCAAGCGTAAGTGCCAGAGGATAGGAGAAGATCAGAAGAACGGGTCAGATTTGGGAACAAGTTAGAAAGGAAGCCCAGGTTCTAAATCAGCACCCTGCTGGTTAATGTCACAGCCTTTGCCAAAACATCAAAGTGAGTCACAATGGGCCACAGTGAGTCAAGGTGGGACAGGGTGAGAAAAGGTTTCAGGAAATCAGGAAGTCAAGATAGAGGTGAGCATTACCCTGATTATCTAAGGTCAATAACTATCCAAGGGTCTGGAAACTTTGATATCAAATAAGGAAAAACGTAACTATCAGGTCTCAGAGTACAAGCTTGCTAAGGCCTAGAATCTAGAAATCATGGAGATCAAAACAATTACCCCAGCAACTGGAACTCAGAAGTAACCTCAAGGTTCTTTCATACTCTTTCTGAGAATAGCAAATGGTGACCGGAAGAGAACAGAACCATGCCTCCTAGGTACTTATAGAACTGAATTCTTTTCTCTTATAATTAAAATAATCAGGCTGATTCTAAAATGGAGGTTGAAGTCCTATTACTTTTTATTCTCTATGACTTTTAAAGTATGGAAAAAATACTGCTGGAATAATTCCATTACATCTGTTCCCATCACTTGGCATTCGCTGCCCATGCAGAGCATGCCTTTGTTGGCGCAAAGCACATAACTTTGGAGGGGGAGGGTTCCTCCCTTTGCAGAATGATCATGACTGACGTAGACCTATACGACTACACTGTTGTCTTTGATTGTCTTCACTATAGTGTGACTTCAGGAAGTAGGACAATCTCCTGAAGTCACGAATTAAAACCCCCATTCCTTCATCATCTGTTTCTCAAAGGAACAACTAGATGAAAATGAACAGCCACTTGGAGGGCAACATTTCTGAAGAATCATGACCAAAAAGACACTTTGTCTGAACCAAATACAGACCATGTTTGGAATGGAAGATTTCTCACTGCAGATCCAAATCTTAAGTGACAGCTTCAAAGTCCTCTCAGATGGTATTGGCTTGAAGTCCCCTAGGAAGGGCTGGGAACCCAAGTGGACACACTGGTAATTCATTTCATAAGGGAATTATGACTTAACCAAATGATGAATCAGGAATATTTCTGCAGAATGTGGTGGCAAAAATCTGTCCCTCTCCTTCAGAAAGCTTAGCAAATGAAACTCAGTTCAGTGGCCAGAATATCTTAAAATCTCTTAAATTTGTACTAATGAGAAGAGTAACCAATTTGTAAATGATGGGGTTTTTAAACAAATTAAGCTTACAAATTTCAAATGCATACAGTAACTCTAGGACTGACAAGTGAAATGCATTAGGGACCTGCTTTAATGAATAGAGGGATTAATTTTAATTAGTATATTAGTTGTTTGCTTATAAATGGCAATAACACTCTAACTCATAAATTCCAAATTAACATAATCCAAACACATTTTTATTGTAAAGAATTCTCTAGTATCTAACTCAACAAACTTTTATGGAGAATCAACTCTCTACTAGTCTCCATGGTAGATACTACACTTGCAAAGATTAATCAGATATAGTCTCTGCCTCAGGAGTTGACAGTATAGTGAGGAAGGATGTAGTTAATTATTATATCATGTGATAAATGCTATGCTTTTGTGGTAAATAGTATGCTTTCAGAGGATGGAGGGATGAGTTTAAATCTACATGGAGAATGCATAAATATTCCATAGGAGAAATACTATCAGACTTGGGCCTTAAAGACTAAATAAGAGCTCACCAAATGGAGAAGGGTCAGAAATGTACCATAGTGGAGAATAAGCATGAACAAAGGGATGATGTTGTGAGGAAGTGAGGCATCTTTGGGAAATGACTGCAGCAAAGGGAGCCTGGGAGGGAGGCAGGATATGAGGCTGGAAAGAAGTGTGACGCAGACCGCAAATGCCTTTAAATCTCTTTGGAGTTGGGACTTTATCTTATAGACACTGAGGAGCTAGAAAGAGTTAGAAGACAGAGAGCAATCGGAACAGATTCCTGTGCATGGAAATGATAACTCAATCAGAGGTCCCCTCTGCTTCAGAGAGAATTAGGATTTTTGTAGTAAGAAAGCAACATGAAAGAGTCCATTTCAGCTTTCAACTTCTAAAATATCAGTGAAAGTCACTGCTCTTAATTTTCAAGAACCAAGATTTTGAGAGGAGAAAAAGTTTTTGCATATCAAAAGGCAAAGCCTGGATAGAGCTGGCAGAATGTGTGAGAACACAGTAAAGAATTACTAATTACTGCTAGTCCCTGAATCACTATCCCCACCGCCCACATGGTTTAAGACCAATAACTCACTAGTCCCATACAACATTCTTTCATCAATCTAGAGTCTCTCTGAAATGATGATAAAATAACAAGGATGAGATGATTGGGTCCAATCTAGAAGTGTTAATACACCCATAGGGCAACTCAAAAGTTTATCCATAAACAAACTGAGAAGAGAATAGAAAAGAAGTAGAAGAGGCTTCCCTGGTGGTGCAGTGGTTAGGAATCTGCTGCCAATACAGGGGACATGGATTTGAGCCCTGGTCCGGGAAGATCCCACATGCCTCGGAGCAGTTAGGACTGTGCGCCACAACTACTGAGCCCTCAAGCCACAACTACTGAAGCCCGTGCGACTGGAGCCCCTGCTCCACAACAAGAGAAGCCACTGCAATGAGAAGCCCGTGCACCACAACAAAGAGTAGCCCCTGCTCACCACAACTAGAGAAAGCCTATGTGCAGCAACAAAGATCCAACGCAGCCAAAATTAAATAAAATAAATAAATTTATTAAAAAAAAAAAAAAAAGAAGTAGAAGAAAGAACACTGTGTTGCCCAGATAGGCATTCTACAAAATTTCTGGGCGGTGAGGAGACCAATGGGGCTCCCTGAACCTAAAGGACCACTTGGAGAAGTGGGACTCAACCTGGAGAGAGAACCCAGCCTCTGAGTGAGCACCTCCAGTGGCCAGAGCCAGGGAACTTGGAGGGAGCTAATCCTGCCTCCTCTGATTGTCCCCAGTTGAGTGAGCATCACCAGTGTTGCTTCCCCAGGGGGGCTGCTCGAGCTGTCCCTCAAGGACATCTCGTGCATAACTGCCTGCACTTGGACAGCGTGGAACATGCCGAGGCCTCCAGACGGCCCCATTCAGCCAAATTCCCCTATGTGGAACAGCCCCCATCTTCAAAAGTCTAGGACACTTGTAAGCCTCAAGGAAGTGAGACCTTGACCCCATAGAGGAGAGTACCTTCACACCTCAACTTAGAGGAGAGGGCAGGGAGTTGGAGGCTGAATGAGACCAGCTTGAGATTTCATCTCAGGTGCAACACTGGAGAAACCCACTTCTGCATAAAAGCACATGAATAGATTTCAAGATATATCCACCCACATCCCTGTCCTCAGTACATTTTTGTAACCCCACAAAGATTTTTTTTTTTTTTTTTTTTGGTGGTACGCGGGCCTCTCATTGCTGTGGCCTTTCCCCTCACTGTTGTGGCCTCTCCCATTGCAGAACACAGGCTCCGGACATGCAGGCTCAGCGGCCATGGCTCACGGGCCCAGCCGCTCAGCAGCACGTGGGATCTCCCCGGACCGGGGCACGAACCCATGTCCCCTGCATCGGCAGGCGGACTCCCAACCACTGCGCCACCAGGGAAGCCCCCCCACAAAGAATTTTATTTGTCTCTACCATAAGAGAGCTGGACTTCTGACCTTAAACAATTCCCCCAGAAGGCACCGGTGGATACTGCCACTTCTCAGTTGTCCATGGAAAATGCAATTGTGTCTTGGGGAGAGCATTATGTCATTCAGGCAGTCACGTACCTTTAAGCAATTGATCAAAACACACGGGACATGTAAAGGCAGTTCTTTGCACTCATCAGTTATGAATATTTGAAAATACTTATTCCTCATGTCAAGTCCTGAAGGCCACCAACTCCCTAACAAAGATTCAAGGCATGAGTACAAAGTCCTAATCTATTTTAATGGATGAATCAGGCCACAAATATACATGTTCATACTTTACCAGATTTCTTTATTCCCACCGAGATGAAGGAATGCATTGAAGGCCAATAGTAGTAATTTTCAATTGAATAAAATGGTTGCCCAGTTCTGTTGCCAGCAGATAGGCATTGAATACCCAGATTTTCTTCCTAGTTGTTTTCCATGTACAAATGCCTGAAAAAAGAGAGAGGAAAAACAAAGACACGGCCATGTCCTCTGCTCTGCTCTCTAGGGCTGTAGAATCCTACAGGATCCCCCAAATTAAAATCTAAGGGTGTTGATTTTATGAACTCCCTGATATTAAGGCATAGGAGAGCCTTAGGAGGAAACACCAACCTAAGAGAAAAACTGTTTTGCTTCCATGAATGGGGCATGGATTGTATTTAAGAGAGAAATTTAGGAGAGAATTAACTCTTGACCGTTCTGGAGGATGGCTAAGAAGAATAAAGTGTATAAACTAAAAAAAAAAAAAAAAAAAAGGAATGCTCATGTAGTAAAGAATTACTAATCACTGCATAATCCCTAAATCTGTATCTCCATGTGGTCTAAAACCGACAACCTCTAGTTCTATATACACACATGATTTTATTAATCTTGAGTCTGAGATGATGACAAAAAACAAAGAAACAAAAATAAACAAAGAAAAAAGAGAAGAGATGGCTGAGTTAAATCTACCACATTGGAGTCCAGAGGAAGAAGGTAAGGTTCTTCTAGGATCCTAGAGGAAAATAAAATTTCTTGGGGGCAGCAAAAATGAACTTGGGAGAGAAATTCAAATGTACTATCGAATAATCTCACACCATGAATGGGGTTTGTCACATACCCAGTGGGGAGAAAACCTCAAACTGTCTCTGCTCGTCCCCACTCCAGTAGAGGAATCAGAGATTTTCCATCCACAGCAGCTGCATCTCCTCCAGATGTCCCACTTTTGAAGTTTTGCTTTGTGGGGTTTGCAGATGTTCTGATCATTAACAAGAGGTTTTTCTGTATGGGAATGTAGCAGGGCTGAATCTCTGATATGGGGTCATGACTGCTGCAAGACCAACAAGGGAAGGGCAGACAGCTGTTGATGGGATTAGAAAGCATATAGATATTTCAAGAAAGTTCTTCCTACAGGTGCTTGAGAAAAATGAGTCGTGCACAGAGGAATCAGGGGGCAGATTGGAGGTAGGAGAGGCTAGATGCAGGGCAATGTGAGAAAGAGGACCTTGAACTGGCAATGGCTGTGGGAATGGAGGTGAAGAAGAGGAAGATTAGGATAACTTTCAGTCTTTAGCTTGGGTGGCAATAGATTGCAACGTCATGTTCCAAAATAAGAAACAACTGGGTAAGGAAGAAAATAATTTGCAATTCTGGTGACAAAGTCGGATTGCATTGGGAAGAAGAATGAAGGTAATTTAAGGAAATGGAGATTTGAATTACCGGTTCAAAAGTCAGGACATGAAGGGAAGGTGAGAGGTGTAACATACAACCTACGGCACACTGAGAAATCTACTCTGCTGCTCTTCAACTGACTCCCCTTTCCAGCCCCTGGTGGTGGAGAAGCAGGCTAAGATCCAGGAGATCATTCATTAACCTCACAAATTACGGCCCAACCCTCTCTTCTTATTAATGGAAGCAGGTTACACACACACACACACACACACACACACACACACACACACACACACACACACTCTTCAGACTCAACAGATACTTTCTACTGCTGCGATTTTTCTTGTTTTATCTCCAGCACAAAAAAAGAAGGAACTGATCAGCATTCTCTGTAGAATTTCCCTCCTTGGAAATCAGAGTTAATTAACATCTACTGAACCCTTCCTGGACACATGGCACAACACCAAATTCCTAAAGGAAAATGAGGATGGATGGGTAGGCGTGGCACTAAAAACACATCAGAGAAACAGCAAGCCAGTTTAACAGGTTAGAGCCAAGTTAAGCAATTTTTCTTCCCATGGCTGTGAGACTCTGCCCCAACAATAAACAAACATACTCATAATAGAAAGTATTTGCACGCATAAATGAATAGTATTTAATTTCTTAAACTCAATTCATAAGCTCAAATACTGAGCCATCTCTAATCACCTCCTTACAAGTAATTAAAATAACTGTGAGTATAACATTGTAAAAATTGTTCACACTAACATCTACAAGCCCCATCAGTCCCTCACACACCATAGCACTTGAAGATCAGCAGGTTCACCCTAAACTACAACACACATAAACCCTGATCCCATGTGCATTGGCTTCTCTTTGCTTATGACACTGGTTCTCAATGCAGGCTACCATGAGCATGATGGGGTGCTTAAAAAAATACAGATGCCTGGGTTGCCCACCCACAGACTTTATATCTATGGAAGCTGGACCCAACTAATAACATCTTTGTTAATCTCCCAAGAGGATTCTAATGTGCAAACCCACGGGATACCCTGTTTCTCTAGGTGTATCAGTCAAATCTGAATCCCATCAACTTTTCCAAATCTACCTTCAACTACTTCCTACAAACACTAGTCACTGAGGAAATGGTCTGAGGGTTCCTGCTTCCCCCATTGCTCATATATCTACCTGGGGCATCCCCCCATTTCCCCTCCTCTCCACAGACTTCTCTTCAAGTTCCAGTTCAAGTCAAGCAGAAAGTAAATTTATTTCTAAGCCATATATCCTGGTGCCAGCCTATTTCAGCATTTCAGTTTACCGGCAAAGAAAGTTGTCACCAGAGTCATTGTTCAAAGAGACCATTGTGACAGGGAAAGACCCACAGCTATTCAGTCCCTCCCTGTCTAGGTTTGGGTATGCACATTGCATACAATTCAAAGACATCCAGTGTAGGTTTATTCCCCCAAATTTAAGTTTCTCTCTCATAGCTTTCAGTTTTAAACTGACTTATCTATCTTGCACTCAAACTCATCCCCCTTGAAAACATGCTTAAGGCTCTTCAAACTGAATACTTCCCCATAGGGCAGCAAGAATCAGCGTACAACCAATAGGAGGTGTCCATCACTGGCCTTTGGACCAGAGGAAGTGCCCGTGGAGGAGCTGGGATAGAGAAATTAGGGAAAGCCTCATGATGGTCTCACCAAATACTTAGATCTGAGAAGACGTTTTAAAATTTTTGACTTAAACAATGAGAACAACAGAATGGTACTCTGATCTGCTCTCTTATCTGACGAATACACCCCATAGGCACAATTACCCAGTTTCCAGTGAAACCTGCCTCCTAAAGTGTTAGCACCCAAACAGTCTGCTCTCTGCATGGAGACTGCTCTGGGGAAGAATATCTCCCACTGCCTCCTACCAGATGTCCACCTGCATACAACGAGTGGCATCTAAGCCTGGTTTCTGTCCTATATTTCGAGACTCTGGATAAACAAGGATTGTATGGCTGAGAAAGAAATTCAGCTCCTAAGGCAGTTGTGTCCACCTCGCCGGCGCTCCGAATCTCTGTAATTAGCCCAGAGGAGGCGGAGCTGGAATTCTAGGCAGGAGGATCCCTGAGTGGGAAGTGAGTGTGGGGCTTACAAACATGGGGACGCGAAGGGTTCCCTGCCTGCCTCTGTCTCCGGTCCAAATACCAGGCTTGTAAAAGTCAAAACTATCTCAGTGACAGGCACTGGAGACAGAAATAGTAGAAGGGAGTTTCCGATGTAAATCCCTCCCTGGATATTTATTTTCCTGTCACTGAAATGGCCAAGTATCTGAATACCTGTAGACTGAGTCTGTCTTTATTTCACAGCAGGAAATAACCATTTTTGTAAGTTCCCTTTCTGTAAGATGCATATAGATAGATAGATAGATAGGTAGATAGATAGATAAATAGATAGATTATTCCCATGCCATCATTACTCCTGAGGACTTCGGTGATACACGATGACAGAACACGTTCTCAGAGAGCAGACTTGATTTGGGTCTCCCAGTAACTTAAGGAACTTGCTTTGGGGAAGGTGAGGAGAAAATGAGGAGAGGCGTACAAGTATCAAGAACTATAATCTGAAAGCTGGAAAGGCCAATTAAAATGCCCTGCATGAAATTTGAAAGGAAACCATTGCAAAGGAATAAAACTTTATTAAGTATCAGACCTTCTGCTTTTGCACGCTCTCTCTCTCTCTCTCTCTGTCTCTGTCTCTCTCATATCCATGAAGACACACGTGTACATGAATGGGCACGCGCGTGCACACACACACGCAATGGAATGGCTTTCATTCACTCTCATTTTCCAGATGATGAAATTAAAGCCAGACAGGCAATGTCAAGGTCATATCTAATAACTAGCAGAGATAAGTTTCCAACCTACCCATGTGCACATCTGTGTTATCCCTACTTGCCGAATTGCTTATACTTCCTTGGTGAGCCTGTTTTCTTTCCCTCGCATCAAACAGCTCACTGGCTCCCATGCCTAAACCAGGAAAAAGTAGAGTGCAGAGGTTAAGAGAGAAGGCTCTAGGGTCAGAGTGCTGAGTTCAATGCCCAGTTCCTTCACTGTCTAGCTATACAATCTTGGGCAAATTATTTAATCTCTCCATCCTTCAGTTTCCTTACCTATAAAATGGCGGTGATGAGGACACCATCTGCTTCAGAAGCCATTTAAAAGATTAAAGAAGACAATACAGGTAAAACATTGAGAACAGTACCTCGCATTGTAGGCAAGACATCAACTTTTACTGGGTTAAGCCACAGTGATTTTGGAGTTGTCTGTTTCTGTAGCCATTGCCTAGCCTGTCATAACCAATATATTGATAGTTCAATAAATGTCAATTAAATTAATTTTGATTGAGTCATTATGTATTAAAATTTTGTGGCAAGAACTGTTCCTGAAGGGGACTGTGGTTTTTGGCTTCCATTGTATCCCTAAAGTCAACCAACTGTCCTGTAAAGAATAATTTTCAGTTGTGTTCTAAAGATCAGATTTCTTCTGATGGATACCATTATCCATCAATATATTCATTATTTGATCATCAATGTATCGGCACACTACAGCACATAATCAGCTCAAGAAATAATTTTTTCTCTTATTTCACTCAAGGATTTTAGCAGCTGTTGCTAATCGATCCCATTTAAAAAAAAAATAGCCTGTAGTACTCACAGATCTTCTATTTTAAATCTTCTAAAAATATTATGCTTCTAGATGAAAGACTGTAGAGATATCTGAAACTAAATAAATAATAAATTCCTAAGAAGTCCATTTTCAATAAATGATGAGAATCCAGAAAGTGAGAAAATCTATCTTGGGTATTCCCATCTGAACTGACAGCCTCATTTTAATTTCCATGAATGTGCCTTACTTACAAATTCTAACATTCTCATCTAGAAGAGAGCCTTGTCAGACTTGACCCTGGGTTTCTATTGTTTCCCATTGAATTCAGGGAGTTGAAAGCATAACGCTTCCTGTAGCAAGCAATTGGCTTCTGTAGGTTTATTTCCCTCAGTTCCTTGAAGGGGGGGAAGCCCAAATAAGAAATTTATCGGATGCTAGTCAGAACGAAAAGAGGGACCCTCTGCTGTGTCTGCAACAGGGGATGTGACACAGGTCTACCACTACGGCTCATGACAAACCATAGTAATGCTCTGCAAAGATATAAAACAGTGAACTTTATAAAAATGACCATCAGTTACCTACCCACCCATAGCACATAAATACATAATTAACTTTCTAAACATGGATATTTTGGGCATTTAAAAATGTATGCTAATTACTTGATATTCTGCTCATTCCAGGCCAGTTATATAAATACTGAGTTGAGAAACTTCTTAAAATGCACAGAATTAACTTGGTCATCTTCAAGAGTAATTGACTAAATACATAATTAGAGTCTTCTTAAACCAGGTATTGTAGACTCAGTAAACTTTAATGAATTTTGCATCATTTTAACCTAAGGTGTCAAGGCTTAAGTAGAATTTGAAATGTAGAGGTCATTGACCAAAGCACATAACTGGCTTGGGCAGATGCATGACTGCAGATCACCAGTGAGCTGACTCCTTCGAAACACTACTCAAAATAACATGATAAACGTGTGTTGATTCATCTACTTGGAATATTTCTCATAAAGAATTTACCATTTTAACATCTTTAAAGGAGAAATTTTAATTTTTTCCCAGTTGTTGTGGGAAAGCTTCTCTTTACAAAGAATATCAACTAATTAAAGTAGAAGGGATGATAGAAATGTTTTAAATCATCATTTTGCAATTGAAGCCCCACCCATGAAAGCATTGATTCAGACGAGGAACATCAACGGTGAGCCAAGACCATTGGATAAAATGTTGTGAGGAGAAAACGCTAGTCCCAAGGTGTCAAGTGCCATCCCATTGATTACTTCCTAATTGCAAAGAATAAAAGAGAAATCTTGACAATGGAAAGTTCTGGACATCTTATATTAGCATCATTATTGGTGGGTCCTGCTCAATGATGTTCTGAGATGTAATATGCAGTATCCAGTGATACCTATGAGGTCTTCTTGTTAACAATGTTTAACCTTGTGCTAATCAAGCCTTTAGACTTAACGTGCAGTTTTCATGAAGTAGAACAACATAAATCACTCCAACTGGAAACCATCAGGTTAATCCAGGATGGAGGATAATCCCCTAGGCAGGAGAAGGAGGGGAGGGAGAAGAAAAAACAGAAGGATCCGTGGATGATAAAAGTGCCCCAGGCTCTGAGAGTAATTTTTTTAGATATGTTCCATAGAAGCCAGTAGGATAATTGCAGAATCTCTCAAAGTAACGATTTTAAACAGGATAAGGTCCATTTGAACACCGAAACCTTGATATATAAAAGAAAATTAGTCTTTTATATGTATCACTCATACATACAGCACACAAAATATTAAAAACAGTAAATACGAGTCAAAGAGTCCATCCCACATGACACAACAATGAGAATTCACCAGAAAACCTAGATCAGCCATTTTCAAAATTTATCACGCATCGGCCACACTTGTGGTATTTGTTAAAAGTGCCAATTCTTGAAGCTTACTGAGTCAGAAACTCTGTAAATATCCTGATGCTGTGTAGCTGAAGGAAACACAGATGAAATTTCTGGAAGCCCATACTACCTGGGCTCTGGTCCTGGCTCCATCTTACAAAATCTGGTGATCTTCGGAATGCCATCTAACTTCTCTGGCCTCTGGATCTCCTGGAAAGGATTGAAGCTGATTTCTAGATACAAGTTTTTGTTTTTGTTTTTTTGACAACACCTTGCAGCATGCGGGATCTTCCCCAACCGGGGATTGAACCCATGCCCCCTGCACTGGAAGCGCAGAGTCTTAACTGCTGGACTGTCAGGGAAGTCCTGGAAGCTGATTTCTAAATACCTTCTTGTTCTAGAGTTCTTTGCCTATGTCAAACTCTGCTGCTTTTGCTCTCTGAGTGGCCCAGCATACTAAACATTATTCTTAGTCCACGTGTATAGACTCTGAACCCCAAATTATCCTCTGATTGGCTGGACAACCCGAACTCTGACCTCGTATTTACTCTCATGACTAAGAGAACCATACCATGACTGGCCTGGCCCAACTGGCAGTCTTACACTTGGTTTCCCAAACCTCCAAACTTGATAATGATTCCACAAAGGGAAGGGTCATGGAAAACAGATCAGATACTTCAAGGAAGCCTCTAAGGGTGGGAAGGGGATAGATTAGTCGAGGGGAGGAAGGGAACTCCAGGCTAGGAGAACAGCGTGAGCACAAGCGTGAGGATAGGAATGGGCAAGGGAGGCTCAGGGTCACTCTACCATGATCAGAGTGTTTGTGTCAAAAAGTGGTTGGATTTAAGAGAAGTATTCTAGAATTCAAATCAAACTTTAGTTTTTCTTACATTCCAGTATCAGAGCCAGAGTTGAAGAGAAGCCTCAATAAAGAATTTTCCAAATGTGAAACAGTGCTACAATCATGCACGAGAATAAGTTTCTCTCATCAAAGAAGTCAGTGATGGTTGAGCTCACACTTGGCATATGCTGTTTAAAATGCATCGTATACATCTGCAAATATAAACATCTGCAAATGAACAAAGGTAACTAAATGGGGAAGAGACTGCTTGTACTTCCAGAGACCTCACTATCTCAGAAGTGGGTAGAGAAGTCGATTGTGAGGGCAGGAGACATTTGGTGGGGAAAGGGTTTCACTGCCAACTCAGCCTCTGCCATGTCATGAGTCACAGAACTGGCAGGCTCTGAGTACACATGCAGTCTTAAGACCCTCTATGCTTGCCAGTTCTCCTGAGTAGATTGTACCCAAACAATGCCCACTTCTTTGGGGAAGATTCTTCTGAATGAAATTTTTCCTTTGAGGGCAAAAAGACATACACAACTTCCTGTAGAGTAAGTTGATAAAATGTTCCTAAAATTCAAAAGGGGAGGACAGTCTACTTCATCCATGGCTGGGATTTTCCTTTATCCAATATATTTAGACTGAAGGGGAGTTTCTTGGCTGCCAAGGCTCCCAGGACAGGCTGCTGGCAGCAAGTTCTCTGAGAAAAGCAGCAGATGGCCTCTGGGGAGCAGAGAGAGTCAGCCAAGATTTCCCTGGAGAATCACTGGATGGATGTCCCAATTACTTTAGGCACACAAGCCATTAGGCCCTAACCAAGTCCAGCCTTCATTTAGAGTTTTAAAGCCTAGGGTATGTGCGAGCTGTATGCCACAGAAGATGCTGGTCCCATCCACGTAAGAGGAACCGATTCTTCTCCCCAGAGCCAGCCTGGTTAATGTGAGGCATCACAATGCCTAACTTCTCCCAGACCAAGCCTTGAATCAAGTGCTAATACTGGTCAGTTGACCTTATGGGTAGTTGAGAGGGCTCGTCTGCCCTCGTCATATCAAATTGGCTAATGGGTTCATGCACAATATTTGCTAACTTAAAATAAAGTTCCATGAGTTTGATTAAATTGGATAATCTTTTCTGGTGGCAGCTTTGTATTTCTGGAGGGGGTTCACAAAAAATAAAAAGAGAGTTCTGTTTTTACCTACAGCAGACTGGACTTAAGGTTAAAGTAGGATTTAGCCTGAGTCAACTCACATACATTCATTGGATGCTCATTCCTGAGGCACCGACCATTCTAGGATGAAGCAAAAGAAAACAAACACAGAACATCACCAAAAAAGGAAGCACGGCCATAGCTCTCTTTTAAAAATCATCGATAAACGAGTATTGATGAGTACTGATTCTGATCAATATCATATTTCAAGATGTTGAGTGAATGGGGAGAGTGTGTTCTCAAGGATGCTTTAATTTATCAGGGGAAATAGGACTCACACAGAAAATACTGTACTAGGAAATAACACCAAGCATAGTTGGATAGATTGGTTCTAGTGCCGTAAAACAGACAAGGTACCATTTTGGAAAGTGCCTACTACAGTATGTGTGTTTCATTTCAGGATTTTCAGGTTTGGTGTAGTTGGCTACCTCTTCAAGGAAAGCCTCTCATACCCAATAGACTAAAGAATTTGGATACCTATTGGAGAGGTTGGATGCCATGGAGGGAATCATTCATCCATCCCTCAAGACAGGAACTGTTCATCATCGTAGCTGAGCATTTCAAGCTCCGTGCAATACTGAGTTGTTCCAATCTAGGCTGTCAGTCCCTTCATTTTGGAAAGCTTCAGATGTACTGCTCTTTGCTTGATAAATGCGAATACATTTCGCATTTTAAGTTTTTGTTTTTCTTCTTGCTCTTCTACTTTTAAAAACATCTTTATACTGAAGGCAAAAAGATCACATAACAGAATCAGGATCACATAACAGAAACAGGAAGTAAAGCAGGAAGTAAAGTAGGCCTTGCATGTGTCTGGCTCTATTACTTGGTCATACTGCTCTCTCTGCCTCCATTGCCCAAAAGCTTGTATCTGGATGTCCAAATCCTCATCACTCAAAATCTCCATCAGATACCACATCTAGGGAGTCCTTTCAAATCTGTATCTCACGCAAGTACAATCTTTCCCTAGAACATTCACTGATTCTCTCACAGCATTTAGCACTTCTTCCTATATATAAACTTTTATGTATATTGACTTCTATAATACATAAACCACACATCTTGTCAACATCATAACATAACCTGCTGCACCTAAAATCTATTACAGTGTCTAAAAGCACTCCACATTCAGTAAATGTTTATTGGAAATATTTACTGGATGAATAAATGAATTAATTAATCAATGCTGGGAGATCTGCTTGATACAGTTTTCTGAGTAAAGTAAGTGGTGAAGTTACAAGTTGACAGAGAGGCAGAGTAGGCGTTAAGATAGTCTGCCGAGAGGGGGAAAGTATGAAGTAGCTGTTTTGGAGACTGGTACAGCAAAAGCACTGCAGAAGCATCGTAGGAATGCTGACTGAGTGCCCATCAGAGGCTAATTGCGGTTGGGAATTTTAAATTAGAACTGTCAGCATAGGTGTGGGTTTTTTTTTCTCTAACAATATTCAGTTGTTTGGATTGAGGGGCAGTGTGTGTTGGTAACTGAGTTTAATGAGCATTTGAGTTTGCCAACTAAATACAACAAAGTGAGAAACAGGGCAAGGAGAAGTGCTGGCAAGGGATCCCGACGGACCAGAGTAAATAAGGAGGAAAGTGAGAACACCGTTGGGACGTGGAGTGATGATGGACAAGGACAAACAGGGTCAAGGATTGAATATCTTGATTAGTAACATGGAAGGCAGAGCCAAGAACTTTTCAAAAATATATCACAAAGTGATAAGGAGAAAGTTGTAAACAGAAAGGGCCCACTGCACGCTGCTCAGAATAAAATGTGACTACCCAATACTTCGAGAAAGGGAGGACACATCTCAGCACATGAGTATGAGACATCTTAAAGTGATTCACAATGGAAAAAAAAAAAAGAGCTTCCTTACACAAGGAAAAAGAACAAGAAGCAAAAAAAAAAAAAAAAAAAAATCAACATTTGATTTCTCACCACTTTCCCGGGATTCAGGAGGACAATGTTTGAGATTTTCAAAATGATTTTCATCATCAGTGTATTTTTAAAAATGCAACCTGACTAATGCAAGCCTAGTGCAACAGTAAGAGCTCATCAAGGGTTCCACTCAACGTGGTGCTGAGAGTTCATGCAGGATTCCCTTCCCAACCCCAAACAGAGAGAAGTAAAGTAGTGAAATATTTATTTAAAAACCATAGCAACAAACTAATATCATGCGCCTCCTGATGTCATGTAGTAAGAAGTAGACGACATCACCTATGTGGTACTCTGGCCAAAAAAAAAAAAAAAAAAGACCACCTAACCTGACTCGAATCATAATAAAACAATCAAAGAAATCCAAATTGAGGACATTCTGCAGACAAACTGTCCTGGCCTCTTCAAAATCTGTCAGTGCCACAAGGGTCCCCTGGTTGCCTCTCCCCACCCCATGAAAAAAGTCTGGAGAGAAAAGACTAATGAGATATGAAAAGAAAGGCAATTCATGACCCATGATGGAATCCTGGCTCAAAACATATTTATAATGGGCTATCATTGCAAAACTCTGTATTTGGTATGGATGACAGATAATAAATTTTCTGAGTGTGATAATTATATTTGAAGTTATGTAGGAGAATATTCTTATGCTTACAAGATACATGACTGAAGTGTTTATGGGTGAAGTTCCAAATAATGATGTTTACAACTAACTCTCAAATGCTTCCAAACAAAAAAAAAAGAGAGAGGGAGGAAGTAAATCTGCCAACACGTTAACAATTGATGAAACTAGGTGAATCTCAGATGTTAATTTTACTACTCTTACCATTTTTCAGTAGATTTAAACTTTCCCCCAAAAAAGTTGGGGATAATAAAAGACATAGCAATGCTCAAAAACAAGGTCAATACTCCATATATCAAAAATGGAAGCACAAAAACAAAACACAGTAATAAGCAGGGAGGAAACAGAAAACCTACTGGCTTCTGGGTCTAGTAATAGGTAAGGTTATCCTGGAGATTATTAATGCCTGTGGGGTAGAGAGGAAGGAATCTGCTTACCAAAGAGGCAGAGAATGGAGCTAGGTGAATGGTATGAAACCTCAGGCTATGGAAGAGGTTCCCCTGTAATGAACAAATTTTTAAAGTAGCAACACTGCTGGGGATGCGGCATCTCTATTGCACTGCCGTCCGAGGCGGAGGGCTTATATAAGGGGCTCACAAGGCACATCAACAGAACGCTAACCATCAGAGACCCTAGTTTAGCGTCTGAACCATCCTGAGGACAGGAGTTTCAGATTCAGTCGCTATTAACTGAGCCATTGCTATGTGCCAGGTGACCTGAGAGAAGCTTTCCCACGTTATCCCCTTGCGTCCTCACAGCAACTCCTAGTTAGGGTGGAATCCCCACTGCATAGGGAACCAGAAGCTCAGAGAGGTCACGTGACTTGCTCGAGGCTATGCAGATAGTTATACAGACAGTAAATGGGGCATTTTGAAAACCAGCTTTTCATTATTATAACTGTAATACATGATCATTCAATTCACATACTGGGGTAAAGAGGAGGGCAAAGGTCAATAAAAGTGGTTGGGGGGAGGAACTGAAATTTGGTGGGACCACGAAAGATGAGTGGAATTTACATGGGAAGAGTGGGGAGGGGAAGCTTTCCGAACCGGGGCACAGAGAGAAACAAAAGATGCGAAGGCACCAGATGTGTTCAGAGGATTTAGCAGAGCCCATCCGGCTGCAGTGAGGGCTCGTTCTACAAGAAGCAGAAGCAAAGAAATGACGCCGGGTGCCAAGCAGCGGATGCAGGAGCGTGTGCATTTAGCGGCAGGGGCACAACCCTGAGGAAATGAAAGGGATTCTTCTCGCTGCTGTCAAGGGCAGCAGCATCTCCCAGATGATGATTAATTGACAGCTCTGCAGCCAAACCCCAGTTCCTCCTGGAGGCCGTGACTTCCGGTGTGCACCTGCCACCGCAGAGCAAGCAAGAAAATGTATTGTCTTCTTTTTCCTCTGGGTTCTGCAGCTGCTGGACGGCTGTCTTCGTCACCTAGAGTGTAAACCTGCACTTCTTGGGTTTACAGGGTCCAAGCGTCACATTTGGGGCAGATTCGGGGAAGCGGTCCTTCAGAAGCTGATTAGCAAAAGCCCGTTACTCACATGGCAGTGAGTGCTGTCCCCCCCTTCTTGCCTTTTTTCACTTTGCGGCTTTCGGACCACATTCCTCAAAGCCACCCCATGCTTTGTGACAGCTGGAGTGGTTGCCTGGAATCCTGAGGAGGTGGCAGGGCCTCTCGCATTTGGGAGCACAGAGCCGTTACCCTAAAGGGAAAGAAAACTGAACCTCTGGTGCATAAATTCATAATTTGTCCCTCCAAGCCAGACGGTTCCAGAAAGACCAGGCCAGTACGGTAAGTCTGCCTTGTTTCAAGATGTCTGTGGCTTTCAGAGAACTGAAGTTTTACATTCCAGTCAAAGAAACACTAAAAGTTAAGTTTCTTGGGACTTACTAGCAACATTTGTGATGGCTTCAAATTGGGGCTGAAGGACTTACCATGAAGAATTCTAGAAGCCAGAGGCTTTGGGGGGTTAAAAATAAGAGCCACCACCCCATGAGCGCTTACCGTACGCCTCCATGTTGCACATACGTTTCCTCAGTTAATTTTATTTAACCCTAACAACAACCCTTTCATTCATTCATTATTTATTTGTTAAGTGCCTGGTATGTCCCAGACACTCTGTTCTAGCAGATGGAGACACAAAATAAATAGAATGAATAAGTAAATCATAGAGTGAGGTAGGAAGTGGTAAGAGCTATGGAAATAATTGATTAGGAGAAAGGGGTTCTGGAATCCTGGAGTGTGACAAGGATGGGGTCCCCAGATCTCACTGAGAAGTTTCCCTTTAAGAAACACAGGGAGAGAAAGAGGGTGACCCATGCCATATAGTGGGGGAAGAATGATACAGGGAAAGGCAACCAATGCTGATTTGGGTCAACACAAGGAGGGAAAATAAAATAATTTATTGGAAGACTATTAGAGAGTTTATTGAATCTAAGATAAGGTGGAAATTGGGTATTATTTGTGTGGTCAGCAGAATTGTCCTTGTCATAATCCCAGGAAGCTGTGAATAGGTTCATTTACATGGCAAGGGGGGATTAAAATTGCAGGTGGGATTAAGGTTGCTAATCAGCTGATCTTAAAATAGGGAGATTACCTTGGATTATCCAGGTGGGCCCATGTAATTGTCGCGGGTCATTAGAATTATAAGAGGGAGGCAGGGGCTTCCCTGGTGGGGCAGTGGTTGAGAGTCCGCCTGCAGATGCAGGGGACACGGGTTCGTGCCCCGGTCCGGGAAGATCCCACATGCCGCAGAGCGGCTGGGCCCGTGAGCCACGGCCGCTGAGCCTGCGCGTCCGGAGCCTGTGCTCCGCAACGGGAGAGGCCACAGCAGTGGGAGGCCCGGGTACCGCAAAAAAAAAAAAAAAAAAAAAAAAAAGAGGGAGGCAGAAGAGAGAGACCCAGAGAGATGGCAGTGTGAGAAGGATTTGTCCCAACATTCCTGGATCTGACATGGAGGGAGGGGCCATGAGTCAATGGGTACAGTGGCCCCTAGAAGCAAAAAAATGTTAGGAAACAAATTCTCCCCTAGAACCTCCAGAAAGGAACACAATCCAGCCGAAACCTTGATTGTAGCTCGGGGAGATTTCCAACCTACAGAACCGTAAGATAGTACATTTGTATTGTTTTACGTCACAAAGTTCGTGGCAATTTGTTCAACAGCTATATGAAACTGACACAAGCATATCTACAGAAAACTTCCCAAAGATTCATCACCCTCAGGCTTCGAGACACACAGGCACCAGGGAGTGCCTTGGGATCCCCCAGGATGAACCCGCTTCAGCCACTTTCCTTTCTTGGGTAACTTCTCTCTCCATTCAGATGGTGCCTGGTCTGTTTGAAGAACATCATGGTCAGTGTGGGTGGTGCTGAATAAGAAAAAGGAAAGTGGAGGAAGATTGGGTCCACGCGGTGATGGGACCCTGGGCTTTCCAGGTCTCCCAGGCAACTGAGATACATACGTACTCTACCAGGGAGATACAAAAATCCCCAATTTACAGAGGAGGAAACTGAGAGATTAAATAACTTTCCCAAGTTTAAATAAATGAGATTTGACTCCAAGCCTCTTTGCCTTAGAGTCCTTGATGTTATGAGCTCAGCCAAATGGTTCAGAGTAATGGGAGGATGAAGACTGACTCCTAGTGATGTCATTGCAACATCAATGTGACACCAACCCCAATGATGGTATGTTAAGGTGGTCACACTTGTTGAAGTCACTGGTCAGTCAAGAGAATTGCACCATCTATTTAAAAAAAAAAAAAGTCCTTATTTCAGGACTTTAAGTAGAGCCAGTCCACACCACAGCATAGACCTCCATTCACTCTCATTCTCTTCCTCTCTCCCTTTCTTTTTCCCTCACCCCCTGCCTTTCTTCCATTACTGAATGACCAAAGAGATCCTTTTGATTTTCCAGCTGTAGGTTTTATTCAGTTAAATAAGGAATTTCTACACAATTTAACTAAACTTGCTCATGAAAAGGTCTCTGTGCTTTTTCCCATCCTTTGAGGTTCACGTTGAGCTCCTCTCCGTGCGTATGTAGGTAGCAGGCCATCTGTTATTTCTGTCTGCCAGCGTTCCTTCACTCTTCTCTTGCTAGGAGTGTCCTAATTTTTCTATGAGAACCACCCCACCCCCAATATATCCAGTCTTGGTAGCTCTGTCAATCAAGTATCACATCCTCTCCCTGCTCTAGACTCAAGCTTAGCCAATCGGACTTCCTGCAGTGAACCAAGCATGGGAAGTTGTTGAAGCTGGTGCATCCTGGGAGATCTAAAGAGGCCAACATTTTCCACGCTGAGTGTCTTTCCTTGAGGCCATGAATTGTTGGGGAGTTTTCTGCGAATATGATATCCCCAGTTTTTACTTTTTCTTACATTCAGTAATCTCTCCATAATCTTGCAAAAAATTATTTTTAATTTTCCCTGCTTATGTTAACACAAGTCAATGTTGGCTACTTGAAATTCAAACAAACAAACTTAACTGATAAAATCTTAACTCTTCAATAAGTAGCTTAATTTACTTGGGCTTTAATATTTTGTACTTCAAAGGCTCTTAGCTCTCTGTGTAACTAAATATGACTCTACTCACCATTAAGATGTAGATTTTGCTACTTAACATGGAGTATATTTTTCTCTACATGTGTGTTTTTTTCTAATCATAAACCCCATGGTTGGAATAAAGCAGTTCATCTTGCGATTTATCCAATAACCAAAATCTTACCTTTATGTAGCTTTTTTTTTTTTTTTTTTAAGTAAGTGAATTGAGATTTGGTCCAAAATTTCAAGCCAGGATCCAAAAGAGAAAATCTGAAAGTCATAAAGACCTTCACAAGGGAAAATTCTGCCATTGGAGGGGACCTCCAGGGCCCTTGATGGAGACCATCTTTCTAACCATCCCAGAAAACCAAGCTCCTATTCCACGATATGAAGGAAAGCTATTAGGTACAAAGATATAGATCATCCCCATTACTTATCCTTTTAACTTAAAAATAGTTTTGCACCTAGTAGGTCCAGTTTTCTCCTTAGAGGACAGCGGCAACATCTTCCTGAAAGAAGAGATACTGGGAGTTGAAGATGGCTTATTCATTTCCTTTGCCTCCAATCCATCTGCGCTGGTTCCGCTGCCTGTGTTCACCAACCTCTATCGAGTCCTCAAGCCTAATCAAATATACTGAAAAGAGGTCAAAAAGCCCTCTCCCAACTGGCCAGGAGAAATGCTCTCTCTTCTCAGCCTTCAAGGACAACCCTAGACTTCCTGAAATCAGGAGTTTGCCTGCAATGTTTTTGCAGATGGGTAATCTCTTAAAAAAATTATCCTTAAATTATTTTACCACCTTATAGAGGAATCTTCAGGAATTTTTCTTATTAGAGATTTTTTTGTGTCCTTTTTAACAAATGACCATCCATAAGACATGGCAAACAATTCTCGGTGAAATTTTTTTTCCTGATTAATAGAAAATTATGATGGTGGAGAGCTGAGAACTGGAGGGATCTGAGCTGCATGACATTTTCTTCCTTAAGGAAAAAACAATCCAGCCCTCATTTAACACTGTCTCTTCGTAGCTTTGAGCCAGTTCCTTCTCGGCTTTATCCGATGTTGGCAAATTTACTGGGAAGACAAGATTCCAGTGCCCACACTCTTCAATCCTTCTGGAACCTTATTTGTGTCTCTATGTCAACATAGTGAAGAAAAGGTAGTGTTTCATTTGGAGCAGCCCACAGCTACTGGCAGGCTCCTTAATTAGTGTCTGTGACCAGTTAGCATTGTTTAGATTTCGTTCAACACACTTACCCAGAAGCGTGCTTCTCAGCTGCTGTGTGGACACCAGCTGTCTTTAATCTCTCAGGACCCAATTCAGAGACCAAAAATTCTGTTATGAGCACAAATATCTGAGAGTGGGTATTTGTTTATTTTCTGCTTAAGAGACAACTTTCATATATCTCTGCCATTAAAAATAAATAAATCAATAAATAAATACCCAAACCAACACAACAGACACAAAATGGAGCATCTCACTTCCAACTAAAAGTTTGGCTCATGTAGAAATGGCACATGTTTTGGTCAAGAAAATACTCCTCCTCTCTTAGGAATAATAAACTCATCCCTAAATTCCATTTTGAATACTAAACATATCTGTGACAAAGAAGGACAAAGAAGCTTAGGGTTTCAGGCAAAGAGGTCATCATTTCTGTTGGCCAAGCCATGCACATTCCACTTCTTGTAAAAGTATGCTACTGATTGGTACCTTCATCCATCTTCTATTGTCCTAAATGTGTGAACAGAAATGTCTGCAAACAGTGCTTGCCTGAGGCCTGGGATGCATTCCATTCGGTGTAGTACTACTTGGGACAACAGGGCAATCCTCATCAAGGTTATATGTGCAGTTGGATGTTGGAAGTGAAGAGATCCCGGGCCCCTTTAGGTGCCTTGACCCTGCATGAGGCACACTGTATCATGACCCCTGTTTCTATGACTTCATAATTTTATAACCCCAGCACTCAGGACAGTTTCAGGCATACAGTGGGTAGAAGGCTTCTATAAAAATACAATGACTAGAACAGACAAGAAAATCCCAATTCTTCCAATATCATTTCAATGTAAAATTAGGTCACAGGTATCATAAGGATTCCTAGAGTTCCATTCAACTGCTGCACATCCCCAAAGATAGCTGGGGACCTATGACAGCACAAAGGGCCCTTAGTGATACTTGAGAGACCAGAAAGTGCAAGGTCAATCCTGAGCCAGCCACCCGGGAAAGCAGAAGGGAGCACTGAGAGGGAAGAGAGGGGGTAAATGTTGTCAATGTGTGTATGTGTTTCTCCCAAGCAACTAGACTACTAAAAAAAAAAAAAAAAAAAAAAAAAAGGACAGAAAGTCCATGGCAACAAGTGGAACACAGAGAGGAAGAAATATTTTTTAAGATTTATAAATACATCTATAGTTTGCAGAGAAGTGACCTGTTGATAGTGAGAGGTGGAAAATGCCGGGATGTGGGGTGGGTCACATATAAAATGTGAGTCTGCTCCTGGTTAGAAAGGAGGGGGTAGGATGGAGAAAAATAATTTTCTTGAGAAGGATGGGCACCTTTTCCTTTTACAAAGATAAGTGAGAAATGGTCCTAGGTGACCTCAGCTCATTCACTCCTCAGAATGGAATCTTGGGATAGGGGCTTAGAAAACTGACAATCATCTTTGGGGGCTCCACAAATAACTCCTCCAGGAAAAATAAAGGAAAAGCTTGCTGCAAAATGTTAGTGGCCACCGTTCGATATATTCAAACGCGGTTCCCATTTTATAGCTATTACAGATATTCGCGGATAGAAACATGAAAGTCTGGGGAATGGGATGCTGCCCTCAATCAACCATCCGGGTCCTTAAAGAAAATATGTGCACATTAAAGAAAGCAAGGCAAATTTTTTAATTCCATGAATGTGTATTAAATACCCTCTGTGTGTCAGGCACAGGCGCTAGGGATACAGCAATGAACAAAATTAAGTCCTGCTCTCATGGGATTCACATTCTATCTCCAAATTCATCAAGAAAAGTCTGGGCTTCCCTGGTGGCGCAGTGGTTGAGAGTCTGCCTGCCGATGCAGGGGACACGGGTTCGTGCCCCGGTCCGGGAAGATCCCACGTACGGCGGAGCGGCTGGGCCCATGAGTCATGGCCGCTGAGCCTGCACGTCCGGAGCCTGTGCTCCGCAACGGGAGAGGCCACAACAGCGAGAGGCCCGCGTACCGCAAAAAAAAAAAAAAAAAGAAAGAAAGAAAAGTCTGACCTCAGATTATCAGCCCAAGCTGCCTACTCTGGCTACACCTGCCATTCTCAGTGGCAAACTAGAGAAAGTGAAAGACAATGAACGTTTGCCCTCACAATGAAAGCAGAACTGGCGAAGGCCACCTGTCCCAGCAAGCGCGCGGAGGGGGGAAAGCCGCCCACAGCTGGGCGATGACCTGGGGATGCAGCGCGGGGGCTGCTGCTGGGTCTCATCCCCTGTGCAGTCACCCTAGATCTAGTGTCCTCTCTGGCCTCAGGGACCCTAGAGAGATTAGTAAGCGTCCACATTCATGCATGCTAGGACACTAACTCAGCCAAGCAAGAGAGCTGAAGCCTCCAGGCAGTGACAACTTAAATGTCCTAAAACTGGACCAATCCATAAAAACTCCTCTTTGGGTAGCAGAGAGAAGTTGTAAAGAAAGAAGAGAGGGGCCAGGAATATCCTAGCTCCCCAAAATGCAGTTCACTCTCAATTTGTTCTTTGTCCTGTTAACCAATGTGCTTGACAGTCACACCAATGACCCACCAAGTTTGCTGTTGAGGGACTCATGGAGAGAACAATTCTTACCATGACTCTGACGTTTTCTCCTGCAGCCAACAAGACGGTCAGTCTGAGCCCTCAGTGCTGTTTAATCGCCTATTCAAAGTCTCTCAATTCTCTTACCCAAACTCCAAGGTCAGTATTCACCCAAATAACACAGTAACATAAAATGCTTCAAGGTGAGATAGAAAACAGAAGATTCCCCGTTATTTCTACCTCATCCTTGGGTTCCCAAATCATCACGTAAAAGAAATTAAATTGGTCATCAACACTGTTCATGATCTTGACTCATCATCTTTTTGACCTTGAGCTACAGTTTGTCCACTGTACATCTTGTGCAATTTTCTTGTTGGTTCCAGTTCCTGGCTTCACCTGTGTATCCCTTCACCGTGGCTTCAAAAGTATAACTTCCCACCTGGTCCGGCCTCTCTTCTTCCCAACCTATATACATAGTCCCTTCTCGCATCCTACCTCTTCCATGTGGCTTTCTCCATGGCTGAACTCACAGAATGCCCACTATATGTAGCTGTAAGCGTTCTGGACCCAATTCCAATGGGTGGGTGTGTGAGTTTCCTCACCACCACCCGGCCTGCCCCGCCATCCAACAGGTAAGTTTCCAATACCAGCTGGGTGTTCTACAATTCCACTTAATACTGACACTACCTACATGGAGATGGTATCAGATCCCACAGATTAAGGGCTCAGTCCCATAAGACCATCTCCCCACACTACCACTTCAGCCGCCAGTTGTGAGTCCAGGTTATTACCTGTGCTTCTGATCAGGTGACTATTGATGGGAGGTTTCCACGACCTCCTCAGATTCGATTAATTTGCCAGGGCAGCTCACAGAACTGAGAGAAACATTTTACTCATTAGATTACTGGTCTATTATAAAAGGATATAACTCAGAAACTGCCAGATGAAAGAGCGGCATATGACAGGGTATGGGGAAAGGGCTCAGGGTATCCATGCCCTCTCCAGGCAGGCCATTCTCCCCAAATCTCCATGTGTTCACCAACTGGGAAGCTCTCCAAATCCCATCCTTTTGAGTTTTTATGGAGGCTTCATTGCATAGACATGATTGATTGATTAAAGCATTGGCCATGGGTGATCGATTGGACCTCCAGCCTTTCTCCCCTCCCCCAGAGGTGTGTGTGGGAAGAGGGGAAGGGAGGAGGGGGGACTAAAATTTCCAACCCTCTAATCACATAGTTGAGTCCCCTGGCAACCAGCCCCCATCCTTATGTTACCTACGTGCTTTCCAAAAGTCGCCTCATAGCATAACAAAACATAACTTTAGAACTCTCATTACTTAGGAAATTCCAAGGGTTTTAGGAGCTCTGTGTCAGACGTGGTGACAAAGACTAAATGTATATTTCTTATTATAAATCACAATATCACAGTAGCTCTCCCTAACATTTAGCATTTACAGTCATGGTACATATGCCTTGCTTCCCTTGATAAATTACAACTCCATAAAGAAATGAATGCTTGGTGAGCCCCAAACACCTAATACAGCACCTTGCATATATTTAGTATGCAATAACCATTTTCATTTTTGAAACTGCATATACCTTGTTTATCTTATAGAAGATTTAAACCTGTGGCTTCCGTATACCGATTGATTGGCTGATTCATTAAAGGTATCGCTCATCTTTTATTAAAAAATAAAACAACCCTTGGGGTTCATACAGTACGAAAAGCTCTCAGTAACTGAGACAGATGACCATTGCCAACCTGCTCAATCATGGGATGCAAAGGTTTTAGGTAAATTACAGTACAGCCTAGACCTTTCTGCTGCACAAGTGTGAAATCTGAGGTTAAATTTCCTCCTCCACCTATAACATACATAATGAAACAAATATAGAAACAAATAATAGGGAAGTAAGTTATAGATGGTCCTTTAGAAGTCAATTTCATCTGCGCATCTAACCATAAAGGCAGCATCTGCTCTGCTAAATACAGGTGTTTTATATCGTTGTCATTAATTGGAGGGGACATTATGTCATCATACATCAACAGTTAAGGTTGGTTAAAGTGCCACTTATCTCAGGTGCTGTCATTAATCAGGTTCTTTTCAGCTTGGTGACTCCAGAGGCTTGGCTCCAAGCTGCTCTATGTGAATGAGTTTCCCTATGGCTTTAAGGTGACTTTTTATTATCATTTTGAATGAAAAACTTGGGACCCCAACATAAGTGGCCATTAAGGTAACTCTTCTGATGCTTCAGAGAAGAGAAACATTTTCTCCCACCCTGATCATCATTCCTCCCCGCCGCCTGCCTCCCCCACGCCTCCACCAAAGAGCCACGTTGGAGAGAAAGGCACATCAGCACAAGCTGCTGCCTCATCATGCTTTAACCCATTAATGGATCTCAAAACACCAACAGTAGCACATCTGGCACTTAAACAGAGCTGGAGGGCAGCAGAATCCTGTGGAAGACAGCACCTTCTCTTTCTGCCTGACACCCACATCACCCAAATGTCTTCCTGACCACTCCAAACCCACAGTGTGATGTCCACTCCAGACAGGCTTCTAGGAGGCAGTCTTCCTTAGTCTGTGCTTTCACTGAAAATGCCTGTCCTTTGTCCTATTCCTTCAGGGCCATTGGAAGTGGCATAATTTGTTTTAGGTTAAGTTATTTAGGGACAATAATGGTAGCTTTTAAAATACTGGCCTTTGTACTTTCATCACGTAAACTCTAAAAGTTAAGATAAAATGTTCAGGCATTGGGTTGATAGTTCAGGCAGGGGACCATTTAGTCTATATCAAATCTTCATGCAAGGAACCCCTACACTGCCCTGAAAATAAAATTCTCTACATATCCCAAATTTGGTCTCTGACTGTCTCAACCTGTGCAAGAGATTAGAAGAGTAAAGGGGAGGGTACGTTTACCATTCATTCATTCATTCATTTATTCATTTATTCAATGGATATTTTATTGCCTATGAGGCACTGTGCTAGAAGTGGAGGATGCAATGATGATAGGAAAACCACACAGCCCTTGCTCTCAAGAGTTTACAGTGTGGATGGGATAGAAATGAAGCAAATAACAACTCAAAAAAAGATGTAAAATTATAGCTGTGATTAGTTCTCTGGAAGAAAATGCTAGGTGTCCAGGCAATCATACAAACATACGTGATCTGAAGTATGTATAGAGGTTGGCCAGGGGAGGATGAAGAGTGATGAAGAGGGTTCCTGCAGAGGGAGTGACAGGCACAGGTGCTGTGATAGGAGGAAGCAAAACAAATTCCAGACATGGGGCCCCTGTTGTAGGCAGCGCTCTAAGATGGCACCCAAGGTCCTCATGCCTTGGGTGAACAAGACCTGCATAACTTCTGAGACTGTGGATATGATGGAGTTTGCTCCCATGATTAGGTTATATTATATGATACAGTTAACTTCCAGAAAGGAAGACTAAGTGGACCTGATCAAATCACATCAGCTTCTAAATCTGAATCCAGACGTCAGAGGCAGAGAAAACCAGAAACTTAAAACATGAGGAGGATTCAATGCACCATTTCTGGCTTGAAGGAGGAGGGGGCCACATGACGAGGAATATTGGTGACCTCGTGTAGCTGAGAGCAACCCTGGTTGGCAACCAGCAAGGAAATGGGGCCTCGGTCCTACATTTGCAAAAAACTGATTCTGCCAACAGCAAGACTGAGCTTGTGCATTAGTTTGCTAAGGCTACCATAACGAAGTACCATAGACTGGGTTGCTTCCTCGAAAATTTATTGTCTCACAGTTCTAGAGGCTGGAAGTCCAAAATCAAGGTGTTGGCAGGGGTGGTTTTTTCCCTGACAGCTGTGAGGGAAGGATCTGTTCCCATCCTCTCTTCTTGGCTGGTAGATGGCTTATGTCTTCTATGTTCCTCCACACTGTCTTCCCTCTAAGAGTGTCTATCTCTGTGTTCTAATTTCCCCCTTTCATAAGGACATCAGTCACATTGGATTAGGGCTGACCGTTGACCTTATGATTTTTAACTTGATCACCTCTGTAAAGATTCTGTCTCCAAATAAGGTCACATTTTGAGGTACTTGGTTTGGATTTGGATCACCTTCAAGATATTGGGTCACATGCCGAGGTTCTGAATTTGGGAGAGCGAAGAGGGGAGACACGATTCAACCCACAGAGCTTGGAAGTGGATTTTTCTCAGAGCCTCCAGACAAAGTCTAGCCACCATTTTGATTCTGAACAGAGAAGCCAGCCACACATGGCTGGACTCTGACCTACTGATCTGTGAGCCAACACATGGGTGTTTGTTTAAGCTACAAAGTTGGTGGCAGTAGTAGTGCCAGAGCTCATTGACAGAACGGGGCTGGGGTGGGGTGGAATTTGGTCTTTGTCCTGAGAACAGTGGAAAGCCATTGAAGGGGTAAGGATGATAATGACATGGTCAGATTTTGTTTTTCTTTTGGGCCTTTCTTTTTGCTCTTTGCTCTTTTCCTTTCCTTCCAAATGAAAATTCCAAAGGACTAGGTGGCTGCAGAGAAAGATGGGCAGCTCCTTGTCCATCAATCCTTATAGCCTATTGAGATGGAAGAAGGAGAAAGATAAAGGGGAGAAAGAGATGAAGATAAATATTTTTTTAAGGCTCACTCTCACCTCAGTTACTATTCTGAGGTTTTGGGTGCATTTTCAGATTTAATTCTCACAAAAAAACTCTTCATAGCCGTATTTCATCAATGATGAATCAAGACACCCAGAAATTTAGTAACATCCTCATGATCATTAGCTCAGAGGGAGTGTAACTGAGACTTGAATCCAGGCTTGACTGTCTCCAAGGTTTATTCTTTGTACTCAATGCACTGAAACCATGACCCCATCCTGCCTCTGCCAGTGCTGTTTAATAGCAAGTATATCCTGTACAAGACTTGGAAGAGTCCTGTGGATTAGGCAGGACAGGTATGAGCACAGAGAAGGAGAATGCCTTGGCATTAAGGGTCAGGTGGGTGTGCGAGGGGGCAGGATAGATGGGGAGATTGGGATTGAAATGTACACACTGCTGTATTTAAAATAGATAACTGGGCTTCCCTGGTGGCACAGTGGTTGAGAGTCCGCCTGCCAATGCAGGGGACACGGGTTTGTTGCCCGGTCCGGGAGGATCCCACATGCCGCGGAGCGGCTGGGCCCATGAGCCATGGCCGCTGAGCCTGCGCGTCCGGAGCCTGTGCTCCGCAACGGGAGAGGCCACAACAGTAAGAGGCCTGTGTACCGCAAAAAAAAAAAAAAAAAGATAACCAACAAGGACCTACTGCATTGCACAGGGAACTCTGCTCAATATTCTGTAAAAACCTAAATGGGAGAAGAATTTGAAAAAGATTAGGTACATGTATATGTATAACTGAATCACTTTGCTCTACACCTGAAACCAACACAACATTGTTAATCAACTATACTCCAATATAAAATTTAAAAACAGGGTCAGGCGGATTGGCCCAATTGAAGATGAGCAGCAGAAATTGTACAAGAGCCCAGTCGCCCACCTGGCTGGTCCCCTTCCTTTCCCATCCTTTTCTTGTCTGTATCAACTGTCAGTGCCTGAGGACTGAATGGGTGGATGTGGTAACAGATCCTCTCTTGTTTTAAGGTGAGGTAAAGGGTTTTAAAATCCTTCTCAAGAACATCCAAGCTCTGAATTGTCCTCAGCACCACCTGGAGGCATTGCATCCTCATCTGGTCAGTACTGAGGATTGCTGGATGCAGAGCTAGGAATGAATCCTGCTGGTCCGTCCCAGGGCACTTTCAAAGATTTGAAGAAAACATTCAAGTTCACCCATCAATGTAGCCATAATCACTAACCATGAGAAGTGTACATCAAGCCAATCAAGTGCCCTTAAAACAATGGTAAACACTTAATGTATTTCCTTCAGTGAATTACAAGAAGTCACATATCTTATTACGTTCCCTAGAGAATTATTATGTTTTATGTTCTTTACCTTCTTATAAAAAGAATGGTTCACTACTTTTCTAGCTTTCATTTACATGCCTTTGATAAATTACTGTAACCAGATTAGGGAGATAAAATAACCAGTCTATTAATTACAATGATAATTATTTAATGGAAAATGGGATTCTAGGCAAAGTGTGTAGTTTGAAGAAAGCTTAGCAATGCATTATATAGATGTGGTATTTTATCTTAAAGAGCAAGATAAGTGTCCAGGCTGTTCCACAATCTAGAAAATATGTTCATTAACTCTCTGCAAGATTTATATGTATAATTGACCATAATATTTTAACACTATTTGCTTGATTTGGCGGTACATGATGAACAAGGAAAAACTGTAACTTCAATTAAATTGAGTAAATCCCTCATTGAACACATTAAAGGCCAGGAAACCTCAGCAATGTGGGAAGCAGAGTGTTGAACAATGGTTAAAAATATTTTTTTTTTAGTGAAACGAGGTATTGTTTAATTTGAATTCATTGGCAATTTATTGTTTAAATGATGGGGGTTGGAAGGAGTGCATCCCTCACATCACTTAGCCTCATAATTAACCTCAAAGAACAGCCAAAATTATGATTTTGGGGATAAATGTTGATACTTCCTAAGAGTAGTTTAGCATCATGGTCAAATTCTGACTCAACCACCAGCAGACCTGAGATCTTGCCTCTTTCTTCAGCTATTAAAAATGAGAATAATAGTTGCATGTGCCTTTGTGGAGTTAAATGGATTAAAACAGGAGCCTGCAAATGATGGTCAAATCCAGCCAGCTGCCCGATTTTGTATGCCTCAATCTATATTCTTAAACCGTTGAGAAAAAAATTTTTTAAAAAACAAGACTATTTTGTGACATGTGAAAATTTTATGACGCTCAAATTTCAGTGTCCATAAATAAAGTTTTATAGGAACACAGCTACACTTATTCACTTAACATTTTGTCTATGGCTGTGTGAGTGCTACAATGGCAGGACTGAGTAGTTGTGACAGAGACCCTATGGCTGGCAAAGACTAAAATATTTACTCTCTGGCCTTTTACAGAAAACGTTTGACAACCACTGGACGAAAGGAGTAACACAGGGGTTCTCAAAGTTTGCTACTTATTAAAATCACCTGAGGAACTTTAAAAAAACGTTTTGTCCACGTCACACCCCACACCAATTAAATAAGAATCCCTGGAGGTAGACTCCAGGCAACGATAATTTTTAAATTTCCCAGGCGATTCCAACGTGCAGGCAGGTTTGAGAACCAGTGGGTTAATGTGCTATGTCAGGTATATGAATTTAACACATTGTAAGACCTTGATCACTGTTAGCTGAACTGATAAAATAAATCCTTCTTTTTTATTCTTCAATGCACTTCAGTAAAAAGTTATTAAACAAGCATTGGGTGCAAATATCGTATTTCCCTTCCCTCTCTCTTTCCTGCCTCTGTTCTCACCTGTGTGCAAGAATTAAGACTGGAAGAAAAATAAAGTTTTCTTCCATGTTTTGAACTTCTACACTTTCCCATATTCAGTATTTTATTTATTTATTCCACAAATTTTTGCTGTATAATATCAGTTCTGTACAATACTTATGGCGGGGCTCCAAAGATGTGCTCTCAAATTTCTAAAGAGTGCCCCAGTGTTCTGAAAAATAGCCCCTTATGTTTGGGCAGAAACCCTTTGAATCTCCTGGGGTTCTTGTAAACAGTCTTGTAAATATAACCTGACTGGCTCAGTAGTAACTTTCAGGACTAGTAAGTGCATGGCACCTTCAATAGGCAATAATGAAAAAGAACACCAGAATGCACGTGTAATCGAGAAACCAAGTAATTGATTTGGTGGATACATATATTCCACATTAAAATATATCGGAGAATGGTAGAGGAAAAATAACTCAAGGGACAATGATTTCAAGACAGCTGTGATCTTGTTAGCAAGATAGTATCAATGTACATTAAACAAGCAGATGATTCCAGTTCCACAGTGAATAGTTCTCTCCTTTGCCACAACCAACGAACACCCACAAAATCTCCCCAACAGGAAGATGAATCTGTACAGGGATGGGGATAAGACTAGGACAGAGAGATTAAGTTTATGGGTTTTGAATTCATATCCCCAGGGTTCTAATTTCAGCTCCATTGCTCACTAGCTACATGACCATGGACAAATTACTTACTTCTCAGTGCCTTGATTTCCTCAGCTGTAAAAGGGGGATGAGAATTTCTATCTGAATTTTCCTGAAATAATTCATTTTCCTCAGATAATTAACAATAAAAAAAGAACTTCTACCTGATAAAGTTGAAGTAATTATTTCAAAAGTATATATAAAACCTGGGTTGTTTTTTCCCCTCATTCTTTGGCCACAGGGCTGCAAGATGGTCTTTCCAGCCCGGCTCACAGTGATGGACTCCTCCATGCTATGAACCTGCTCCATGGTCTAAGTGCTTCACTTGTGCACTGTCCTTCACGGCCAAATATGAATTCCTCAAAGGAAAGGATTACAATTATATAGACACTCCCCAAATTATATCACTGTCCTTTTCAAGAAGGCCTTGCAAAGCAAGAAGTTGGTGTACATAGAAAATATATGTACCTAACTGAGGTCTTTAAATTACCCATGGATCTTCGCAGTGATAAACAGACAACAGTTTCTATTTGCAGTTTCCCACTACATTAGCCCCAAGCCCCAGTATATCTTTGGAAATGTTCAATCCTGGAGTTGGTTTTAACTCTTGAAACTGTGTGCTCTTGTTGACATGTTTTCTCCAAAGTAATCTAGTTTCATTCATATAATGACTTTCTTTGCTATGTAATCTTTCTATATGTATTAATATTTCCACATATATTTCTATTGCTTTTCTATCTATTCTAGTAGTCCCACAACCTATTTTTTTTTTTTTGACATTTAAATTTCTACATGACCCACCCAAAAGTAGCCCTATTCTGAACGAGATCACTGGGCTCTTTCTTTCCTTCTTCCAACTTAAGACTTTGCTCAAATGGTCATTAGGTTAAGTGACATGAATTTTCAACTGATTCAACAGTCTCACTGTGAGTAAATCCTCCATTTCCATAAATAACTTTTCCTCCTGAACGCTATTTTTGTTGCCCCTGTAGGTTTATAGGTGGAAAACATTTTTCATGCTTTTTAGACATCATAATTCAAAATAATTTTCCCTGATAAGTAAGCGAAATAAGATGCATGGACAATAAAGGCAATACGTATTTTCATATTTGATGTTTTCATCTTCAAGTATAGATTATTCTTACACTTACAAACTGGTCCTCTAGTCTTGCCATAACTTTGTCAATTTTTAGTACTATATAAAATAAAGCAAAGAGGAAAATAAAACAAATAAAATGAAGTAATGCAAGGTAATGCAATGAGAATTCACATGATAACAGAAACCACCTGGGACTGAACAGAAGGGCCTTCTCTCTAGAAAGTGTCGGCTGCCACCCCCTCTCAACTCCTAATATTCATCACTGCCATGAGATACTTTACCTTTCCATGTATCACACTATTATTTCTGCATCGCTAAAATTACATTCAGTCCCTTACTGAACAGCTTATAAAGGGTTGACATTATGCAAATCAAGAGTTGTACATTTTATATAGATAGATAGATAGATATATCACTAAACTTAACCTCTGCTTTGTACATTTTATTAACGTAGTGTTAATTGATTGATTTATCTATGACGATAGAACTCAGGGACCTTCATGCCTAGCCACATAAACCAAATAACAAAGGGTGATGAATGCCCAAGAAATCCAGTCACGTATTATATTAGTTACCTATTGCTGAGTGACAGGTTATCCTAAAACTCAGTAGCTTAAAACAGAAAACATCTATTATCTCATAGTCTCTGTGGGTCAGGAATTCAGATACAGCTTAGCAGGGTGCCTCTGGTTCAGAGTCTCTCGGAAGACTGAAATCAGGGTGTTGGCTGGATGTGTGGTCCCATCCGAAGGCTCGTCTGAGGGAGATTCTGCACCCAAGCTCACTCAGCTTGTTGCTGTCAGAATGTAGTTCCCCATTCTTGTACCACATGGAATTCCTCCATAACATAGCTCACAACATGGCAGCTGGCTTTTCTCAAAGCAAGCCATCAAGAGAACAAGAAAGGGAGTGCAAGATGGAAGCCACGGTTTCTACATAACTAAATCTCAGAAGTGATATCTCAACATTTTTGCTTTATTCTATTGATTAGATGCCATCACTTGGTCCAGCTGCACTGTGGGGAAGAGGATTCACACAGGGTGTGACTATAAGAGGTGGGGCCGTTGATACTGGTACATTGAAGGCTACTTACCATACATACCTGTCCTAGACCTGTCTATCACATACGTCCTCGTCTTACTGGCTCAACAGCATAATTCATACAACTTGCCACGTTATTTATGCCTATTCTACAAGGCAGCCATTTGCTTGGGAAAACCTTAACAACTACTATATCTATCAGTCTAGTAATTCAAATTAATATAGCACATTTTGCAAAACAAAAATGGTCTTTCATAAGAGTTAAATCTCTTAAAATAGAGAGTAAATTATGTCAAAAATAAAATCTTTCTCCATGCCCTCCAAAGAAAGAACAACTCACAAATGTTAAAAATAAAAGGTTGGATAAAGATAGATCAGGTAATACAAGGAAAACATAATTCAGAGGTTGCAATATCAACATCATAGAAAGAGAGTTCAAAGTAAAATATTAAATGGGACAAAGTAAAATATTAAAAGGGACAAAAAGGATTATTTTATTTTTATAAAGGCTACAAAGTAAAATATATGTATAAAAGTCTTGTATGCACCAAATCACACAGTATCCAAATGCATATCAATATATTTTACAAAACAAAACCAATCTTTTTACCAAAACCTGTCAAAGCACAAGAAAAAAACAATTGTTTAACCAATCACACTTATGCCTATTAGTTATAAACATACTAAATAAAATATTAATAAATGAAATTCAGGCGTATAACACAAAGGTTATTCATTGTGACCAAGTAGGGTTGATGAATATGACGGTTCAACTTGGAAATGGATTAATATGTTACCTTATTAATAGGACAGAGGAGACAATCCATCTTGATAGAGGGTGGAGGTAGGGAATGTGATGAAATTCACCATCAAGTCCTAATTAAAAAAAATATTAATAGGTTAGATTTTCCTCAATATTATTTACAGAAGTATCTACTCCTGACAAACTTTTCTAATAAAATCAGGAGTAATATAAATATTTCCATTATCGCCACTTCTACTTAAGATTATCTTGCCTTTCTAGTTAATGAAATTAAACACTAAAACAAAATATTGTAAAGGAGGAAGAAAAATGGTCAGAAATTATGGATGTTGTGGGTACTTACCTATGAAAGATATTGGAAAAAAGAGATTTTTCTGAAAAAGGATTAGAACTGACATCTGGGTTAGTGTTCAGCTGCTATGGCATAGAAAGTCTGTAACAAACCATTCACAACCAGAATCTGTGCTGACTGGTTGGTTCTCAGGCTGCACCAGTGATTAAGTATTTGTAATTGTGGCTGCTAGTAAGATACATCATTAAGAAGGCTAGCAATGAATCAATAGGTGAATCAGCAATTTTCCTACCTACCAATTATGATCAGTTAAAAAATATAATGGTAAAGTGATCTTATTCACAGTAGCAACCAAAGATATAAAATGTCTAGGAATGAACTGGACAAAAAAATATGCAGGAACTTTTAAATGAAAAGTATTAAACTTTACTGAGTATCATACAAGCAGACTTGAATACAGAGAAGTTGTGTTCCTGTGGTAAGAATACCTAATGCTATACAGATTCTCTGCAAATTAATCTTTAAATGTAACTCAAACCTTCTGAAAATCCAGTGCAATTTCCTTTTGGAGCTTGATAAACTTCTGGTAGAATAAACATGCAAAAATATTTTGAACATGAACAGTGATAAGTTGGGATTTTCCTTAGCAGATATTCCAATGTGTTATAAAGCCACAATGCTTAGAATCATTTGACATTGGTGCCAACATAGACACATCAGTGAAATCAAGTAGAAAATCCCAAAGCAGCTCTATGTGTATTTCAGAATTTAGTGTATGATAAAGATGGCATTTCAAATCTGTGGGGAAAAGATAAATTATTCAACTAATAGCTAACTAGTTTTTCTAATCTTGAAGTTGGGCAGGGCTTTTTAACATGGCACTGCAAGATGAAACCATGTAGGAAAATCAGGACACTTTTAACCTCCAAAAAATTCTGCTCACAAAAATTAAAGAACAAAGAATAAACTGGGAAAGACTGTTTAAAAAAAGAGACAATATTTCCTTGTTCATCAATCTATTCCTAGATCCTGCAAAGGTGCCTCCCACATAGTACGCACTTGAAAAAAATGGCTACATAAAGAGGTCTTGCAAGTCAGTAAGGGAAAAAATGGACACTTTTAACAATTTTAACAATTAGCAAAAGACATGTGAAAAGGAAAACATGTGAAAAGCCAGTAAAAAGTTTTAAAAATTATAAATCTCACCAGCAATAAGACAAAAACAAATTAACAGTTCACCTCTTTTTGCTTATTACTGTATTTCTTACTATTCTGAACTGGCCAATATGTGGAGAAAAGAATATTTGTCCACTGCTGGTGTAAATTCACAAAGCCTCTCTCATAGAAATTTGTGCAATGTAATTCAAAACCTGTACATAAAACTGCAGACTTTCTGACCTAGCAATTCCACTGTTAGGCATTTTCCCTAAAGAAATGATTAAACAAATGTGCACAGATATAGATACAAGGATATTCATTAAGCTTTGTTTATAAAAGTAAACAGCTAGAAACAAGTGCTCAAAAACAGGGACTTGGTTTCATAAATTTGAGTACACTTCTTCAGTGGAATACCTCCCAGCCAGGATAAGCAATGATGCAGTTATGCATTAATTAATGTCAAAAGATGTTCATGACATGCTGCTAGTTCATAAAAGCTGGTTTCAAATCAGCGTTATGTAAAAATCATATCTTTATATGCCTAGCAAATGGAAGATTAATATTAAAATTTTAGGGGTGGGTTTTAGGGTAATTTTATTTTCTTCTTCACGGTCTACTATATGGTCTAATTATTTTCAACAAACATGCTACTTCTATAATAAAAGTGCTAATTTTTTAAAACAATAGAAAAGTAGTACTTAATATTCTGGAAAGAAATCTTTAAATTTCTTCATTGATGTTTCTATCTCCTGAGCTTACTGTTTACTTTGAATGGCTTCTTTTATAACCTACAGACATTTTCTAGAAGGTAGCATCTGTTTATTATTAAGTGGAAACACCTGAATTATTTTCCACCTTCCACCACTACATTCATCTACCACCTCCACCCCCTTCATTACTCTGTTTTATTTTTTATTTTCTTTGTAACCTTTCTTGTGAAATTATTTTATTGACATATTTGCCTACTTCTTTATTCCTTATGTTTCTCCACCAGAATGTAACCTCCATGAGGGCAGGACTTGAATTGTTCATGGTCAAAGCTATTTCACAGTATGCAGAGCAGTGACTGGCATATGGTAGATGTTCAATAAATACATGTTCAATGCATGAAAGAATGAACAAATGCGTTTGTTTTGGAAGAGTTAGTTTACTTTGTATGATTAGGCAAAGTTTCGCTGCCTCTTGAGAACCTCTTGGAATTAGATCTGCTAATTTCCCCTATCAAACAGTGAAGCCAGTCTACCAGGCAGTAGTGTCTGGTAGACGTCACTCAAGTCTAGAGGCCAGTAGAGCTGGGCTACAGTCCTGATATTACCACAAACAAGCTTCCTACACATGTCAGTTTTGCTGTCCTTTCTACACAAGACTGGCCCTAACAAAAGCTGAAAAAGAGCAAGATATCAAGCTGCTATCCTTGTTCCCCTTCTGGGCTGTTTTACCTCTTCAGCAGGGTCCATACTCTCTCCCGTGTGCCTCATCCTCTCTCAGTTGATGGGAAGGCTGCTTCAGCATCTCTCGGGTGCGCTCTGCCCACCTCCAGGGCACAGAGACTCACATCCTCACACTTATGACCTTGCCTCTCATGGAAACCCACTTTCAGAGCAGTAACCAGAAAACCTCACACAGATCGCCCTGCTCTACCTGCTTACTCATGAAATCAAAACAATTTATTTTTGGTCTGCAAAACAGGAACCCTTGGGCAGAATCATTGGCACCTTGTGACTTACAAAACTCAGATGACGAAAATATGCTAGATAATTACAAGGCACATTTACCCAGTCACCCATGTGTGATCCAAGAATAAAGTTATTTTAAAAATCACCATACTTTCCAATAAAGAATAATTTAATTAATAATAGATGTTATCACTAAATAGCCATCCAAGTCTTTAAATGCTTTGTAGAAGGTATAAGAAGTTGGATCCACTCCTAGCTCAGTGGGCTCAAGATCTAAACTATAAATGTGAGATATCATTATCTGAACCTCCAGGACTGCCTTGGCACTGGGAGGAATGGTACTGCAATCTTCGATTTAATCCTCCCCTACTTTTTCCCAGATATTTATAACAGCTGTGAAAGGTGCTTCTGGCAGCAAGCTGGCATGTAATTTCTCAGACAGGGAGCAAATATCTGAATCAAATAGAAAAAAAATCTAAATGGATGAATTTGTTCAAATTTCAGAGCTAGAAAAAAAAATCACAAAAGAGTTGAAGCATTACGTGATGTCAGGAAATAGGTAATTATCTGAATAACCCAAGTTCCAAGCCCCTTTGTCTTCAATTTTTCTAAGTAACACAGGCCCAATCTGATTTCCTCTCATGTGTGGAATCGGTGATCCCTCCATCTGAAGATGCTACATACAAGATTACCAAGCATGGACTTGACTTTCCTGAATCAGATTTTAAAAGACTTTGGTATTTAAATAGAAAGTCTTCATGTGTAATAGACTAGCTCTTTTCTTTTTGTGGAGGTGGTGGAGGTGGGGGGAATGGAATTATGTACTGTGTGGTTTTTGTAATTTAAAAACATATTGTAAAAATGTAATTAAAGGACTTTAAGAAAGATATTGAAAGTACTTATGGGTCACGGGAGTCTACCCAAGCTGGAGGGAAAACAGATGCCTTAAGACTGGAAGACGTAACCGTTCATTTCTATGTGCAAAATCAGATACTCAGGAAACAGCAGTTAATGGGACAGCTTAAAAGGGAAGACAATCCTTGACACATGCATTCTGGCCAGCCGGAGAACTACTAGCAATGATAGCATCTTCCACTCAGGCCAAGTAGCCAGGACACTGCCCACATCCACCCAGCAGTATTGTGCAGCATCCCACAGTTACCAAGGCATTTTAATAGACCACATCTCATCTGATCTTCCATTTTTCTTTTTAGAGGGATAGGCAGAAGTTACTTCTCTGAAGCATAGAACCAGCTTCACACTTGACCTATGAATATCTTCAACTAAACCAAATCTTTCAGTTACATGGGCCAGAGTAAGTGTTAAGGTTGGAAAGTCTAAGAATTTCAAGATCCTATGGGCACATGAATGCTGTGTGTACACACTTCTACAGCCTCCACTGCACCTACAGTACTATTTTACAGAATAAGTAATTAGTTGCTACTCTGCTACTAACTGATACTATTGAGCAGTTCCATGCAATTTTCTAAGCATATCACGTTTTACCATATTTTATGCTCATAATAGCTCTACAAGACACTCAATAAATACCCATCAAATGAACAGCCCGACTTAAGTCCGTTCAACAGTACTTGGTGATACGACTTTCCCTTCACAACCCGTAGCATCATGACTTTCATTTGACTCCTACTGGAAATATCTGGAGGCTAAGCAAAAAAGAAGGGAATATAGTAAGAACTATATATGTGAGCTTTTATTACCTAAAGACGATTTTGTGGCATATCATGAATATGCTGTAGTTGTAAGCAAGAAAGACATTGCCCCTGTCCTATCAAAATGTAATCTAGTGGATAAGACAGATTTTTGAAAAAGCAGGAACACTAAAGTTCCATCATAACTGATAAGGAAGTAGACAGATGTAATTTATGTGAGTGGATGGAACAAGCAATCCCCAAATTTCAATGGCTTATCACAGCAAAAGTTTATTTGTTACTCACAAATACAGCTGCAGATCAGCAGCTCTCCTTCCCAAGGGTAACTCAAGAATTCAAATCCTTTCTTCTGGCTCCATCTACCCTCCAGGACCTCCCCAAAGTCTTTTTTTTTTCTAAATTCTCTCCATCCAGCTAGTCAGGGAGAGGAAAGGAACAGCCTGGAAGATAATGCACCTGATATTTAACCCCTCCTGGATGTGATACACATCCCTTGAGCGCTCATTTCAATGTGGGAATGAACCATATTGTTCCACCTAGATGCAAGGGGGTGGGAAATGAAGTTTCTGAATTGAGAGCCACGTATCAGCCTAAACTCTATTCAATAGAAGGGAAACACCGCTTGTAAGTCAGATCAGGCTCTGTCACAGGGATGTATGAGAATATATAGATGGGGGAGCCTAGCCGATGCTAGAGATGGGGTAAGCTGCTCTGAGGAAGTGATGTTTTAGGTAATGCTGGTAAGCCATGCTGAGTAAGCTGAAGTTTATCCTGAAGCAGTGGAGGCAAATCTTAAGCAGGGGAGCAACATAATCTGTTATAAATTTCAGAAAGATCACTATGACTCCATCATAGAAATTGGACTCATGGAGAACAGAACTCTTGGAAGAGGATGTCATGACTCAGATAAGAAATGATGAAGATCTAAACTAAAGATGTGGTAATTGTGTTGAAGAAGAGAGAAAGTACTCAAGTCAACTGGACTTAATGATAAATTGGATAGAGATAGGGAAAGGAAGCAAGAAATAATGGTGGTTCAGGGTCTGGTTTGTATAACCTGAGGGAATGTAATACAGTTAAAAGAAATGAAGGAAGATGGTGCTTGTGGGAATGAGGATGTTGATTTCCATTTTGGATGGTTTGAATTTGAAGTACTTACTGGGCATCCAGATGCTAAGGACCAGTTGAGTAAAAAAAAAAAAAAAGTCTGAAACCTCAGGATTGAAATCTGGGATGGAAATCATCAGCTTCCATCACTCTGACTTGGGAGTCATAAGCTCACATGGAAGTCTTGAGGGAACCATGGAAATGTATGTGACCACCCAGGCTACACTGTTTAGACTTTATCTTACAGTTAAGGAGCCCTTCTCACTGGATTTCCAGGTTTCTCTCACCTGGAAGACCTCACTGCTGTTTGCGATGTCCTAATGGCATCCTGTCTTCCCCAGCTCTCTCCTTCCTCAGCCACCATCTGGGTGATTGCCACCATGCCTTACGCAAACTCTATTCTTCCTCAGAATTTTGTTCCTCCTCTTCTCCTTTTTATCGTTTGAAGCATAAGCTCTCCACGGCCTTTACAGATTGTTGATGGGTGCTGTGTGTTTTTCCACTACAGAAGTACTCCCCCACTCCACCCAAGTTTCCACCCTCATGTCAGGGTTGACATTTCTGAACAGCTAGTCCTGCCACTCTGCCCCAGGTTCAAAAAGCACAGTGACTCCTCGACCAAGCAGACATGAAGAGTGCCATTTCCCCAGCTCTGTGTGCTCTCTCTTGCACACCCACATTTGCATTAGTTTTCAGCTTGTTTCCACTCTGCCAGTTTAGCTTGCATGTCTGGCACTAGGGGTGGCTCCCGGGACATTTTGCAGCCCTCTTCTTTCACCCAGAAGGAAGGTGCACCACTCTGACCCCAATTTACTGTTGAATGCCAACTGGCAGGTGGCTGGGGTGAAGGAAGGGTGATGACCCTGCAGGGCACTCCCAGCAGGCAGGGAATTGGAGTACCAGCTTGGGACCCACAGTTGCAGCTTAAAACGGTCAACAACAGCCAGAATTCTGGATGCTGAACTCTCCTGTTATTCCCTACAATCTTGGCATCTTCTCAGTGTGGTTTGAATACTAATGCAAAGAAAATTTCTCAGAAGTCACGCTCATTCTAGGAATCAGAGAGTTGAAACAGTGTCTCACCCTTTTCTAAATTCTTGTAATGTACAGATTCACGCCCCCAAACCAATCTTAATTTCCTCAAAGATGGAGGAGGGAGCAATTGCTAGACATATACCATAAACAACGTTCTTCACCTGGATACCTCCCAGCTCCTACATTGTTATTTCTAATATATTGGGGTGTGAGGTCCTACTGTTTGTTCAGCTTTCTAAGACTCCTCCTGCAAGGGTAGAATACCCTCTCCAACAACATGGATGTCCAAGGGACTTTCACAGTAGAATGCATGAAGACCATCAGCATCTCAGCTTGACACTACGCTTTACTCATGAATGCACCTCTCTCCACCTCTAGCTTCCACTTTCAGAAACTCACCTCCTTTCTTGAGAGAGGAAGATTTCTCCCTTCCCTGCCCCCAGGGCTGCTTGACATCCACATAACCCCTCCATAACCTTTCTCTCTCTCAATCACACCACAGCAGCTTCCCTTTATACTCTATTTAACCAGATCTCCCCATGCCCTTTGGGCAACTTTGTGACTAAATGGCAACAGTTCATAAGATGGGTTCCGGATATTTCCTGTTAGTCTCTCCACCATTTCCCACCCTGCCCTATGCCTTGAGAGGCTGAACCTTGAGAACTGCATTATTGGGCTCTCTTGTCTGATAGCAGTGGGAATTTGGCCAGTGGCAGTTCCCAGCAGGAGACAGAGGCTAGAAAGAGAGTGAGTTCAGAGTATGTATTTCCCGTCTCATCCCCAAGCATGAAAGTTGGATGCCTCCCTCTACTATAGGTTACAATCCCTGTTGGAGGCCCTCTCCTTATAGCCACCCTCTCTGAGTTCTCCACAGCTGCTCCTCTGCTTCTCCCTTCAGGCCTGGGGGACCCAATGTCTCTGTGCTGTTGCCCCAGAATACTGCAATATCCCTCTTTGACTTCCCCAAACCCTTCCCACACCTTTGTAAATATTTTCTTGATTAATTAAACTCTCCACAAATACCAAGTCTGAATATGCCATCTATTTCCTGCCAGAACCCTGACTGATACAGGAGACTTTTACCACACTGTGATGAAAGATTTTTGCTAATTTATGTCAATTTCATTTAACAAATATTGACTGACTGCCTACTGTGTGTCAGGTCCTGTTCTTCTCACTGGGATTATAGCAGTGAACAATACAGAAAAAGTTCCTGCCTTCACAGAGATTATATTATAATGGGGGGAGGGCAAGGGACAAAAAATTTTAAAAAATAAATAAACTATGTGATATAGCAGCAAGTGATAAGTATTATGAAGAAAATATAAAACAGGCAAAGGGAAGAGGAGGGGCAGGAGTTGGGAGGCATTCAATGCTATTTTATATACAGTGGGCAAAGATGGTCTCAATGAAAAGAGACTTGGATGTGAGTGCAGTGAGGACACAAAGAAGTATGGTACATGGAATGATGCCCTGAAAGAGTTTACACCCAGATTGTTGGTAATGAGCCAAACAACAATATGTTAGATGGGTTATTAATTGGTTGACTAAATATCTAGAAAATTCTGCTTAATTAATTGATAGGTACCTAGAAGGGATTCCAAATAACTGCCATAAGGTTGTGTCTTCATTGAAGCATTCAAAACTCTTGTCAGTGACTAGACTGTATGCCTGTGAAAGTAGCTATCACGTCCACCTTATAAAGCGCCACACTTAATACACAGTTTGGCAGATAGTAGGTGTTCAATAAAAAATTAAGTGAATGAAGATACAGGTTTTGCAGATAACATGAATCCAAGAAAGATAATGATTTTGATGGATGAGAGAATTAGGAACGAGCAAGGTAAAATTATTATATTTTATAAGAATAAATGCAAAGTTTTGGAAGTGGGTCCAAAACACCCACATGGCATCCTAAGAGCATATTGAATAAAGAAATTTAAGAGTTTTCCTTGATCGTGGACTCGAGAGTCAGCAGCAAGCTGATGAAGTTGCATAGGAATCGATGCAGGCTTAGGCTGTGTTAATGGAGATATAACATCTGAAGAAGATGCTGGTCCTGCTCAGGGGTATACCAGTCAGACCACAGGTGGGAAATCACATTCATCTCTGGGTACTACGTTTAAATAGCAAAACACAAACTAGACTGTATTTACAAGATACAGGCCAAAATGGCAAAGTGATCAAAAGTATTCCAGAAACACTAGGTAAATAACTTGTAGATACAAACTTACAGCAGATAGAGTGGTGAATAAAGGCAGCCTTCAATCCTCTAAACAGTTGTCGTGAGGAAGAAGAATTAGACTATTAGGTCTCTCCCAGGAGAGGGAAAACTAAGACTCATGGATGAAATCTATATTCTATCCACAAAAAAATAATTGAGTATCCTACCTTCAGGTAGTCACTATCCTGTACTGGTGTATTGTGCTGAGCAAAGCAGTCAGTCTCTGCCTTCATGAAACTTATAATCCAGAAGGGATTCTTTTCCCATATAACAATCCCTGGGTCCATCCGTGTTGCTGCAAACAGCATTATTTCGTTCTTTTTTTCATGGCTGAGTAATATCAAATATACCCCAATAAAAATTTTTTAAATTAATAATAATCTAGAGGGGAAACTGACATGAAGTAAAACATCATGATATATATGTATATGAAAGGCTATGAAGGACAAGCAGACAGTGTGATCAGAGTTCTCAGAGGTTTTAGGGAATGACTTGTTTTGATTCAATTTTTTGTTTTCTATTATTTTGTTTTGCTTAAGAGTTCAAAGAACTGGAAAACAATGTTGCTGAAGCCTAGTGAGTAAATGGGAGAATAGCTGAATTATTGGGAGACCAATTAAGTGCTAGAACTTAAGAGATCTTCATTAATGGCTTAAACCAGGGTGATGGCAATGCATATAGAGAAAAATCATTCTATTTCAGATATACTTTGGAGTAGAAATCTAAATGACCTCAGCATATATTGGACAGGTAAGTCACACATTCATTAATTCACATTCCTTGATATTTTGTTATTATGTGGAGAAGATACTATTTGTTATTATGTGAAATGTTTTACAGACAGTATCTGTAAAGAAAATGCTCATTGAGTCAATGAAACAAATATGAAGGGAAAGGATTTGGACCTAGGACTCCAGTGGTCTTTTTTTGTTTGTTTGTTTTTAATGTATATATCAGTTTTTACTAAGTGTTTTTTTTTTTATACAGCAGGTTCTTATTAGTCATCAATTTTTTACAAATCAGTGTATACATGTCAATCCTAAACGCCCAATTCAGCACACCACCATCCCCACCCCTGTGGGGTTTTCCCCCCTTGGTGTCCATACGTTTGTTCTCTACATCTGTGTCTCAAATTCCGCCCTGCAAACCAGTTCATCTGTACCATTTTTCTAGGTTCCACATACATGCGTTAATACACGATATTTGTTTTTCTCTTTCTGACTTACTTCACTCTGTATTACAGTCTCTAGATCCATCCATGTCTCAACAAATGACTCAATGTCATTCCTTTTTATGGCTGAGTAATATTCCATTGTATATATGTACCACAACTTCTTTATCCATTTGTCTGTTGATGGGCATTTAGGTTGCTTCCATGACTTGGCTATTGTAAATAGTGCTGCAATGAACATTGGGGTGCATGTGTCTTTTTGAATTATGGTTTTCTCTGGGTATATGCCCACTAGTGGGATTGCTGGATCATATGGAAATTCTATTTTAGTTTTTTAAGGAACCTCCATACTGTTCTCCATAGTGGCTGTATCCATTTACATTCCCACCAGCAGTGCAGGAGGGTTCCCTTTTCTCCACACCCTCTCCAGCATTTGTTGTTTGTAGATTTTCTGATGATGCCCATTCTAACTGATGTGAGGTGATAGCTCATTGTAGTTTTGATTTGCATTTCTCTAATGATTAGTGATGTTGAGCAGCTTTTCATGTGCTTCTTGGCCATCTGTATGTCTTCTTTGGAGAAATGTCTATTTAGGTCTTTTGCCCATTTTTGGACTGGGTTGTTTGTTTCTTTAATATTGAGCAGCATGAGCTGTTTATATATTTTGGAGATTAATCCTTTGTCCGTTGATTCATTTGCAAATATTTTCTCCCATTCTGAGGGTTGTCTTTTGGTCTTGTGTATGGTTTCCTTTGCTGTGCAAAAGCTTTGAAGTTTCATTAGGTCCCATTTGTTTATTTTTTTTTTTATTTCCAGTACTCTAGGAGGTGGATCAAAAAAGATCTTGCTGTGATTTATGTCAAAGAGTGTTCTTCCTATGTTTTCCTCTAAGAGTTTTATACTGTCTGGTCTTACATTTAGGTCTCGAATCTATTTTGAGTTTATTTTTGTGTATGGTGTTAGGGAGTGTTCTAATTTCATTCTTTTACATGTACCTGTCCAGTTTTCCCAGCACCACTTATTGAAGAGACTGTCTTTTCTCCATTGTATATCTTTGCCTCCTTTGTCGTAGATTAGTTGACCATAGGTGCTTGGGTTTATCTCTGGGATTTCTATCCTGTTCCATTGGTCTATGTTTCTGTTTTTGTGCCAGTACCATATTGTCTTGTTTACTGTAGCTTTGTAGTATAGTCTGAAGTCAGGGAATCTGATTCCTCCAGCTCGGTTTTTTTCCTTCAAGATTGCTTTGGCTATTCGGGGTCTTTTGTGTCTCCATACAAACTTTAAGATTATTTGTTCTAGTTCCATAAAAAATGCCATTGGTACTTTGATAGGGATTGCACTGACTCTGTAGATTGCTTTGGATAGTATAGTCATTTTCACAGTATTGATTCTTCCAATCCAAGAACATGGTATATCTCTCCATCTGTTGGTATCATCTTTAATTTCTTTCATCAGTGTCTTACAGTTTTCTGCATACAGGTCTTTTGTCTCCTTAGGTAGGTTTATTCCTAGGTATTTTATTCTTTTTGTTGCAATGGTAAATGGGAGTGTTTCCTTAATTTCTCTTTCAGATTTTTCATCATTAGTGTATAGGAATGCAAGAGATTTCTGTGCATTAATTTTGCATCCTGCAAGTTTACCAAATTCATTGATTAGCTCTAGTAGTTTTCTGGTGGCATTTTTAGGATTCTCTATGTATAGTATCATGTCATCTGCAAACAGTGATAGTTTTACTTCTTCTTTTCCAATTTGTATTCCTTTTATTTCTTTCTCTTCTCTGATTGCTGTGGCTAGGACTTCCAAGACTATGCTGAATAATAGTGGTGAGAGTGGACATCCTTGTCTTGTTCCTGATCTTAGAGGTAATGCTTTCAGTTTTTCACCATTGAGAATGATGTTTGCTGTGGGTTTGTCATATATGGCCTTTATTATGTTGAGGTAGGTTCCCTCTATGCCCACTTTCTGGAGAGTTTTTATCATAAATGGGTGTTGAGTTTTGCCAAAAGCTTTTTCTGCATCTATTGAGATGATCATGTGGTTTTTATTCTTCAATTTGTTAATATGGTGTATCACATTGATTGATTTGCATATATTGAAGAATCCTTGCATCCCTGGGATAAATCCCAGTTGATCATAGTGTATGATCCTTTTAATGTGTTATTGGATTCTGTTTGCTAGTATTTTGTTGAGGATTTTTGCATCTATATTCATCAGTGATATTGGTCTGTAATTTTCATTTTTTGTAGTATCTTTGTCTGGTTTTGGTATCAGGGTAATGGTGGCCTCACAGAATGAGTTTGGGAGTGTTCCTTCCTCTGCAATTTTTTGGAAGAGTTTGAGAAGGATGGGTGTTAGCTCTTCTCTAAATGTTTGATAGAATTCACCTGTGAAGCCACCTGGTCCTGGACTTTTGTTTGTTGGAAGATTTTTTATTTTTATTTTTGCGGTACATACATCTCTCACTGTTGTGGCCTCTCCTGTTGTGGAGCACAGGATCCGGATGCGTAGGCTCAGTGGCCATGGCTCACGGGCCTAGCTGCTCCACGGCATGTGGGATCTTCCCGGACTGCGGCACGAACCCGTGTCCCCTGCATCGGCAGTTGGACTCTCAACCACTGCACCACCAGGGAAGCCCCTGATTTCAATTTTCTTAAATTTACTGAGGCTTGATTTGTGACCCAAGATGTGATCTGTCCTGGAGAATATTCCGTGTGCACTTGAGAAGAAAGTGTAATCTGCTGTTTGGGGATGGAATGTCCTATAAATATCAATTAAATCTATCTGGTCTATTGTGTCATTTAAAGCTTGTGTTTCCTTATTAATTTTCTGTTTGGATGATCTGTCCATTGGTGTAAGTGAGGTGTTCAAGTCCCCCACTATTATTGTGTTACTGTCGATTTCCTCTTTTATAGCTGTTAGCAGTTGCCTTATGTATTGAGGTGCTCCTGTGTTGGGTGCATATATATTTATAATTGTTATATCTTCTTCTTGGATTGATCCTTTGATAATTATGTAGTGTACTTCCTTGTCTCTTGTCACATTCTTTACTTTAAAGTCGATTTTATCTGCTATGAGTATAGCTACTCCAGCTTTCTTTTGATTTCCACTTGCATGGAATATCTTTTTCCATCCCCTCACTTTCAGTCTGTATGTGTCCCTAGGTCTGATGTGGGTCTCTTGTAGACAGCATATATATGGGTCTTGTTTTTGTATCCATTTAGCAAGCCTGTGTCTTTTGGTTGGAGCATTTAATCCATTCATGTTTAAGGTAATTATCGATATGTATGTTCCTATGACCATTTTCTTAATTGTTTTGGGTTTGTTTTTGTAGGTCCTTTTCTTCTCTTGTGTTTCCCACTTAGAGAAGTTCCTTTAGCATTCGTTGTAGAGCTGGTTTGGTGGTGCTGAATTCTCTTAGCTTTTGCTTGTCTGTAAAGCCTTTGATTTCTCCATCAAATCTGAATGAAATCCTTGCCAGGGAGAGTAATCTTAGTTGTAGGTTCTTCCCTTTCATCACTTTAAGTATATCATGCCACTTCCTTCTGGCTTGTAGAGTTTCTGCTGAGAAATCAACTGTTAACTTTATGGGAGTTCCCTTGTATGTTATTTGTTGTTTTTCCCTTGCTGCTTTCAATAATTTTTATTTGTCTTTAATTTTTGCCAATTTGATTACTATGTGTCTTGGTGTGTTTCTCCTTGGGTTTATCCTGTATGGGACTCACTGGGCTTCCTGCACTTGGGTGGATATTTCCTTTCCCATGTTAGGGAAATTTCTGACTATAATCTCTTCAAATATTTTCTCTGGTCCTTTCTCTCTCTCTTCTCCTTCTGGGACCCCTATAATGTGAATGTCGTTGCATTTAATGTTGTCCCAGAGGTCTCTTAGGCTGTCTTCATTTCTTTTCATTCTTTTTTCTTTATTCTGTTCTGCAGCAGTGAATTCCACCATTCTGTCTTCCAGGGCACTTATCCATTCTTCTGCCTCAGTTATTCTGCTATTGATTCCTTCTAGTGTAGTTTTCATTTCAGTTCTTGTATTGTTCACCTGTTTGTTCTTTAATTCTTCTAGGCCTTTGTTAAACATTTATTGCATCTTCTTGATCTTTGCCTCCATTCTTTTTCCGAGGTCCTGGATCATCTTCACTATCATTATTCTGAATTCTTTTTCTGGAAGGTTGCCTATCTCCACTTCATTTAGTTGTTTTTCTGGGGTTTTATCTTGTTCATTCATCTGGTACATAGCCCTCTGCCTTTTCATCTTGTCTATCTTTCTGTGAATGTGGTTTTTGTTCCACAGGCTGCAGGATTGTAGTTCTTCTTGCTTCTACTGTCTGCCCTCTGGTGGATGAGGCTATCTAAGAGGCTTGTGTAAGTTTCCTGATGGGAGGGACTGGTGTTCGGTACAGCTGACTGTTGCCCTGGTGGGCAGAGCTCAGTAAAACTCTAATCCCCTTGACTGTTGATGGGTGGGGCTGGGTTCCCTCCCTGTTGGTTGTTTGGCCTGAGGCAACCCAACACTAGAGCCTACCTGGGCTCTTTGGTGGGGCTAATGACAGATTCTGGGAGGGCTCACTCCAAGGATTACTTCCCAGAACTTCTGCTGCCAGTGCCCTTGTCCCCACGGTGAGCCACAGCCACCCCCTACCTCTGCAGGAGGCCCTCCAACACTAGCAGGTAGGTCTGGTTCAGTCTCCCCTGGAGTCACTGCTCCTTCCCCTGGGTCCCGATATGCACACTACTTTTTGTGTGCCCTCCAAGAGTGGAGTCTCTATTTCCCCCAGTCCTGTCAAAGACCTGCAATCAATTCCCACTAGGCTTCGAAGTCTGATTCTCTCAGAATTCCTTCTCCCATTGCTGGACCCCCAGGTTGGGAAGCCTGACATGGGGCTCAGAACCTTCACTCCAGAAGGTGGACTTCTGTGGTATAAGTGTTCTCCAGTCTGTGAGTCACCCACCCAGCAGTTAAGGGATTTGATTTTACTGTGATTGCACCCCTCCTACCGTCTCATTGTGGCTTCTCCTTTGTCTTTGGATGTGGGATATTTTTTTGGTGAGTTCCAGTGTCTTCCTGTCGATGATTGTCCAGCAGCTAGTTGTGATTCTAGTGTTCTTGCAAGAGGGAGTGAGAGCATGTCCTTCTACTCCGCCATCTTGGTTCCTCCTTTTTTTTTTCCTCTGTTTTTCTTTGTGCTTCATCTAGTTTCACTTGCTGACAGGATGCCGCGTGCAGAGGCCTTGCCGCATGCAGAGGCTGGCCCTTCAGACTAGAGTTCCTCCAGCGACATGGCTGCTCTGGACACCTCAGCTCCATGGCTGAGTGCAGATTCAAAAAAAAATCTCCAGTGGTCTTAATGTTCAGATTTCTGATCATTAGACCCTATTTCCATTCCAATTTTCTTTTCAACTTGGAGTGATATTGTCATTTTATAATTAAGCTTGTGTAGATACTCCACCAAGTACAATTTCCATTGATAGGGCTTCAAGATGCCAAGTGGGCCCACAGGAGCTTACTTGGGGCACAGTCATGTGAGGCTCTCCTGAGTTTCCGCATGTCTATTTTTTCCTATCAATCCCAAACAAGGCTGCATACTTCCAAGGAAGATGTGAGTAGAGCCAGCTCTGGGGATTCCATGCCCAAATGGGGTCAAGGAAACGTGGGATCAATGGTTACACACACAGAAAATCATCAGCAGACATTGCTCTTGCTGCCAAAAGAGCTGATCTGTATCCTTTTGTCCAGAAATCCCAGATAATTTTTTTTGAAAGCCATTTCCCCATAATACGACTTTCTTTCTTTACAAACTGTGATTTTTATAGTCCAACGGTCAGTGCCTATTTCTTTTGAGCAATTTACCACTTTAAAAAATGACTCTTCAGGATCAAGAATAAAGTAAGACTAACCCTACACAGGACAGAATCTGTGACCGTGACTTCATTATTGCTCTGTCCTAACCTGAGCTTTCCAGCCTTCATAATTAGGTAATAAGAGTCAAGAGCCTCACATCACACACAGCAATCAGCTGTCTCTGGCAGCCTCATCTTTATGCCAAAGATGTCACCATTTGTCTGGACCTAGGGAGCTCAGTGCCTGCATTTCCCTTGAGGGCCACCTAGGGAGTTTCCCACATGGAAGGATGGTTTATTTAACGTTATCACAGCAAGTTCTAGTGAAAGATGGTGAGGTTCACAGAGTAACGACCAACTGTCATCTCTTATTAGCTAGATAATTCACACTGGAGATTTGTTATATTAAGGGGTACTGAAATTACTTACATCAGATAACTGAATTAAAATTAAATGCTATGTAGATCATTAAAATACCATTGTTCCTATTATAGAGAAACATAAATAATGGCTTCAAAACAGGCTGATTACAAAATTAGCTTATTTCTAGACACTGTCAGTTTGTCATGAAGTGGAAGCCTTGCCAAACCTGCCTGGCCTCACAGCTCTTCCTCCGTCTCTGCTCTGCTGAGAGCCCCATATTTGGTGGATGGAAAGAGTACCACAGTGAGCTGGTGAAGTAGAGAACTCGAAGCAGAGATCTAATAGCTACTGCAGGCCCTTCCCCTGGAGGCACCACTGAGCCCAAAGAGAACCCACATAAAGATGGACTCATCACCCATGAAACCAGAGGATTTTACTTCAGGAAAAAAAATTCACAAAAAGCTCAAGGGATGGTAAAAAATATCATCATCCTAAAGTGTTTCTCCCTTTCAATGTCAGTTCAAAATCCCCCAGGGAAAATTTGAGTGTGGGGAATAAAGTCTTCATCACACTCAAGTTTGGCCTTCTCTCTACTCCATTTTCCAGTTTGATCTCTTCCCAGAACAGCCCAACTCACCACAGGAACCCCTCCCCTGAGTTCTTGGAGCATATATTGTTCATACCATTCCTAACTCCTTTGTAGACCTCTCTAGAACCACCATGCGGTACTTCTGTTTATCTCTTCCACTGATACTTAACTTTCACATGTCAATGACTTCTAAAAGTATACGTCATGGCAGGGAAACACAAATATCATATGATATTGCTTATACGTGGAATCTAAAAAGGGGTACTAATGAACTTATCTACAAAACAGAAACAGAGTTACAGACGTAGAAAACAAATTTATGGTTACCGGGGGTAAGGGAGCGGGGGAGGGATAAATTAGGAGATTGGGATTGACGTATACACACTACTATATATAAAATAGATAACTAATAAGGACACAGGGAACTCTACTCAATACTCGGTAATGGCCTATATGGGAAAAGAATCTAAAAAAGAGTGGATATATGTATATGTATAACTGATTCACTTTGCGGTATAGCAGAAACTAACACATTGGAAATCAACTATATTCCAATAAAGATTTTAAAAATATATGCTGTAAAAAAAAAAGCATAAATCATGGGAGGTCAGGACCTTGTCTTTTGTGCTTCTGGTTCACCCACAGAACCTATGACGAAATAAAATTTGTGTTTTAAGGTGGGACAAGAAAAATTGAACATAAAATTCTCTCTCTGTTTGTTTGGGCCTTCTCCCTCCCTCCTTAATGTGCACTGTGCATCTGCATCACACATTAACCAGAGCTCCTCAGAGATGGGAGTGCCTGCTCCACCATAGAGATCAATTGTTTTCTTTCTTCTGACGCCAGCAATGTAACTTCTTAAGAGAATGCCTTCTTCCCCAGCTCTGGACAGGATCACGGTGACTGGCTGCTGGCTTTGCACGTGCTTACCTGGACTATGGGTCCTTTGGGGAACTTTATGTTAAATGTCATGTCAGTAGGTCGCTTTCACGTACAATCCTTTGTCTCAAACATGTATATGACTGTGCCTTCAACTTCTAACAGGTGGAACAGTCCTCAGAGCTTTCTGAGAATCTTATCTCCTGGGTTATAATCCTCAGTTTGGCGTGAATAAAATTCCCCCTTTTTTCTTCTTAACTTGATTGTTTAATTGAATTTTTATCAATACCTATCACATAATAAGTAGGTGTACAAAAAATACCTGCTGTTTTTTCAGAAAAGGAAGGTGTTGGAAAATTACAAAATCAAGAGAAACTTTATGCAGCAAATATATAATTGTGTGTGAATACATAAATGGATTTCGGTACAATTCAATACGAGGCAATACAAAAAGCATAAATCAAAGCATATTATAGCCCATTTTTAATTACTTTAAAGTAAATTATAATGTCCTCAGGGCCTGAAGCACTCGGATTCAGCTGGTTGAATCTGTGGACGTGAAACCCACATGGGCACCTAAGGCTGACAGTGTTAAGCAATAATAGAGACCAAAGTGGGAGGTTTTAAATACCTTCAAGTTCAGAAAGGAAACCTTCCCTTGGGATAATGCTGACTTGATCCCCACTTAGACCTCACTAAATCCATCACTTTGGTTACCTGGCCAACGCACATAAGTGGTCAGAATATAAGTGAGTGTACATGTATGAGGGAATTCTGTCTACTGTCTGTGTTTGCAGTATTGGTTCTTTCTTCCCCCAGCCCCACTCATCACTAGACACCAAGGATCTGCAGCCCGTAGCCTCAGTTCCATTTAATTTCCCCTGTGTAAACCTAACAGATCATGCGGTACAGTGAAAGAGTTCAGGCTTTTGGTCTAGACAGCACAGGGGTCAAATTCTAGCTCAGTCCTTTGCTAGCTATGAGTACAAGGGTAGATTAGGAAGCATCTAAGGCCCAGTTTTGAAATGGAAATAATAATAAATCCTCACAGTGATTTTTGGAAGGTCCAACAGGGTCTCAATATATGTTATTTCCCCTCAGCCATCTTGGCCAGGCCCTCTGCTGGGAGCTGGACTCCTATGTCCATAACCTCTACCACTAGATGGGCTCTCACTCTAAGTCACTAACCACAGGAACCAAGATCCTCCATTATTTTGCCTCCAAATGCCACCCCTGCCTGCAGACACCTGCTGGCATTCTCTACCCACCAGACTGGATCCACTTCATTCTTGGACTAGAGCCCAGATACTGGTCAAAGTCACCACATGACTTTGAGGAAGTGTAACTTGGAGCGCAAACCAACACCATGCTATCCCTACCCATCTGCGTCTTTATTTCCTCTTACCAGCCCGTCCTTACTTACCAGCCTGTGCTCAAGTCCCAGAACACCTCCCTGATGAGTCTTCAATGAAATACCCATTTAAAAGGATGGCACTATCTGCTGGGCCACTGGGAAGTGCAAATTGAGGCTCACTTGCATCATCTGACCTAAAGCCTAAGTGCTTTATAACGTTCATGTGTTGTATTAAAAAGCCATAGTCAGAAAAAATAAATACAAATATTATATAAAGAGAGGAAGCATTTATATAAGGGGCCACCCAGATTCTGTCTAATTTGGAGAGGCTATAAAAAGATAGTGGTTAAATGCAGAAATTCATGAGCCAAATTATGCAGGTTTGAAACCCGAATCCACTGTGTCATTTGGGACAATTTACTTAATCCCTTTGTGCCTCAATCTCCTCATCTGTAAACGGAGGATATGAATAAAAACTACCTCATAGTGATAGTGAGTATTGAATAAACTACTGCATTTAACGCACCTGAAACAATGCTTGCTGCGTGGTGAGTGGCAGTGTTGGGTTTACTCCTGATTGCAGAGGCTACTGTCAATTGATGGGCATCGCTAGATTTAGATGGGAAATTTGTACCAGTCTCAAAGTGTGCATTATAAACAATTCTTGGAGGTGGAGTACTGTTATGAGTTCAATTGTGTCCCCCTCACAATTTATTTGTTGGAGTCCTAACCCCCAGTACCTCAGAATGTGAACGGATTTGGAAATAGGGTCACTGCAGATGTAAGTAGTTAAGATAAGGTCATACTGCCCCCATAATCAAATATGACTGGTATAATGGGAAATTTAGACACAGCCACACATGTAGGGTCTTTCACTAAGAGGCCCAGGCCTTGAGGGACGGCTGGAAGTCTTACTTCGGGAAGCAACACATTCTGCACCATACTGGTATGATAAAGCACTCATCCCCTTGAATCGTCCCCACTAATGCCATAGGGAAACACATACATCATGTAAATAGGAAAGTAGAGGGCAGAGCGATGCACCTAAACACCTAAGAATCCAAAGATTTCAAGCAACCACCAGCAGCTAGGAGAGAGGCATGGAAGTGTCCTCAATAGGAACCAACCCTGCCGACACCTTGATCTTGGACTTCCGGCCTCCAGAAGTGTGAGACAATACCTTTCTGTTGTTGAAGTCATCAACTTGTGGTACTTTGTTACAGCAGCCCTACCAAAAGGATACAAGGACGGGTCCAGGTGTCAATTTTAGTTGAGGTCAGTCAAGCAAGAGCAGCTTGTTGAACACCTCAGGACACTGTGCCATGAAGAACAGGAATGCCATCCAAGGCACAATCCTTATGAATCGAGGTGGCAAACACACACACACATGCACACGCACACACATACACACACACAACACTCCATTCGATGTGTAATCAACGACCATTGAGTGGATGGACAATTCGCACTACAAGAGTTCAGAGCAAGGTAATCATGGAAACTACTAGAAAGGCTACAAATACACTCCAGCACTAGGTGGAAAGAGTTAATTTCCTGCAAAATTCTTTAAAACCAAGAAATCCATGCTCAAGGATCCTGCTTCCCCCTTTCATCCCCCCTTCCCCCTAATTCTAACCCATCTTTCTCAGCATATCCTTTCCCCAAAGGATCTGTTCAATCCATAGTCACTCCCATACACATGTGAAATTCCTCCCCTTTTGTTCCTTCAACTCTCTGTGCAGAAGATGCTTTGCAGCAACAATCCCATTAGCTTTACAAATGCTGTTTGGAAATCCAGGCAGAGCTATTGCTTTCTCAGATGGTTGGGAACGTGGTACTCCAAGTGATTTTTTTATCCCAATTTCAGGGTCATGCTGCTTGGATCTGTGGAGTGGGGAGAGAAGGAAGAGTAGGAGAAAATCTTACCTCTCCCCAATCCCAGCAGAATCAGGCAGGTTTCCCTGGAAGGCACCAATGCTACAACAAACAAATAATAAATATTCCTTCACTAAAATGATAAGTCTCACTTCGGTAAGCAACACATTATACACCATACTGGTATAATAAAGCGCACATCCCCTTGAATCATTCCCACTAATACAATGCATTCAGTGCTCATATGATTACAGTTTTACAGCCTGTTAGCAAAAACACATACAATTGAAAAGTGCAGCTAATGCAATGTGACAGAATACTGTTATTACAAGAAGAAGTTGTCAGCACCGAGCAATTGATTTTCCTTCATCTCCTTCCTGCTTCTGCCCATCCCCCCCACCTCTCCTGGAGATGTTTATTATGTACTCTAGGTGCAGTCCTTTCTCTGAATCAATTCTAATAGAGTGCAGTGAAAGAATACAAAGACAGGAAAAGTCAACACTCTTCTAGGTGTTCTAAGGGGAAAAAACTTTCTTTGGGGCTATTTTCTTCTCCAAGTCTTTATTAAAGCTTAGGGAACTATGGCTCATTTCCCCCAGTTAATGATCTTATCCTTTTGCTCTATTATGCCATGCCTATATATTGCCCCTTTCTTTTTCCTTTTCTTGTTTTCATAAAGTAAAAATAGAGGTGGCTTTTAAGGATGAGGGCTCCTACATTCCTGCTGATTCACTTCCATGCATTTTGAAGAGCAATGGAGGGACAAAAGTAGGAATACAGGAGACCAAAAGGATAAATTATTTGGTTATTGCTTGGCCAATATTTTCTTTACAAATGCCTACCTCCATTCACAAGGTGACAATAGCTATATTAAACAATAATAGCAACCTAATCTATAATAGAATGATAGAATTGTACAATTGGATGGGACATAGAAATCATCAAATCCATTGTAATTTTACAGATGAGAAAAATCCAGCCTCCAAGAGTTAAGGAATTTATCTGAATTCTCACCACTAGTGTGAGAGCTGAATCTAGAATTCACTTTTTTGCTGCTGTACCATCCTATACCTTTAAATGTAACACACATCGATGAGTTACTGAATTACCCAATGGCCCTTAACACCTTTTCTGTTTCTTGGTTATGATGGAATAGAAGAGTTCCACTTGTCAACGTAGGTACAAGGGAGAACAGAAAAATCCATGAAAATTGCTTAATGGACCTCTGAAAGATCAAGTTCTCAGAGCAAACATTAAAATACCCTGGCTTGTAGATTCCATTTGTGGGTGATGCACCCTCCTAAAATACAAAGAAGTGCTATTTCTCCCCTACCCTATTTCAGTGTGTAACTCCCACATCTTCCTTTCCCACCTCACCTCATTAAAAGAATGCACCCTTTGTTGGTACCAAACATAAATGCTGATGCCTCCTCTCTCACTCAGCAGGATCTCATTATAACATCTGAATATCTGATAGTTACATGAACCAAGGGTCACATCAAGGTCTCCAAGCATTACTGCTCATTAGTATTCGAAAGGTAAAGCCTCAGACAGTTGGGTTTTGACCCACTGGGGCAATTGCATCTGTGGTTCTGGTTACACTTTACATTTTTATAAATTGACCGCAAAGTTTGGGATCTTTTCTCTTGAAGATGGCTTAAGGTACCCCCATGTGTGAATACAGGTGCTGATTTTGGTTTTGGTTTATGATGCCAACTAGCAAATATTCATGGATGGACAGCATTTAATTGGGGCTGAAACTTACCTGCATTGAGTAGGGACTTGTAGATACAAGTACCTGTTCGAGAAGAGCCACTCTCCCTCTTGGCTGTACACCCTTGAGCTGCCCATATTAAGAAACAGAAACAGAAAGAAAGCAGGGCGTACCTCACATAATCTAGTGTAGCAACCCTCTGGAAGCACTGGCCCGCTGCGACACAAGTGGCCTGAGCCAACTTTATAAGGTTTGGGGAGACTCACTTTGCTTTGTATCCATCTCATCTTTATCACCCTCTTTCCCCAAATAAACATACTTTCCTGGGGCCCCTTCCTGCAAACCCCACAAGCAGCCGGTCTCTGTTCAACAGTATTCTTGGCTTTCCTCTTTCCACAACAATTGTGGAAATGCCATTTCCTACATCTTCCCCTGCCCATAAATCTACTAATCATGCTAAGACATTAGGTAGGAACCACCATTTGTGACCTTAACAATGGTAATTTCCTATAGTTCAACCTAATACTAACGGGTAGCAATTAAGACACTATCCACTCTCTGGTTCTTTTTTTTTAAACTTCTTTTTACAAAAAGCTTCTTTGGACATGAATGCCTTTCATAGTGTAAATTTCAGGCCTGGTTGACATGTGTCTGCTGCAGGGGTGCTGTGACACTTCCAGAAAGGCCACTAGACATCCATCTATGACACATTCTAATACTGCAACAGGTAAAGGGAAGGGACGAGGGAGAATTTTCTTCCTCCAAATTCCAATTCAGTTAAACTCATTATGTTCACTGAACATCTAAACATGGCAGACACCATACTGAGTGCTGTGAGAAAAGGAAAGACGCAGAGTAAGGCACAGTCTGGGGCCTCCAGAAATTCTTAATCTGGGTAGGAAGACAAATTCATAAGTGCCAAGTGGTATAAAAGAACCACCACAAAATGTTTCGAGAGCTGAGACAGAAGAGGTGAATTCCTACTCAGAGTACCCAGTCGAGGCAACATGGAGCAGAAGAATCAGCCCTGGTCCCTGTAGGAGGTATCAGTAGGTAGAACGCTGAGGCTAGGGCGTCCAGCAAGAAACAATCACTATTAATAATCATGCAGGCCTCCTTCTAGGAGCTAGTTATGCTGAGAGTGGTTATGACACCTCTGGTGGTGTTCATCATCTCCTGCTGTTAGGATGAGGAATCCAGACCAGCCGAAGAACTGGGGAAGATCTCGGGCATATGTTTGCTTGTATCTCCCTGCGTTCATTTATCCAGCACTTTAACTAACCAGCTATGATCTTCTCCAGACAGGAGATAAAACGACAAATGAAATATGGAGCAATAACAAAAGGCTAAGGCAAAGTTGCTGGTTTTATTGCATGCCTTTTCATGGGCAGATATGCGATAAGGTGACAGTGATGAAATAAAAATGACCTACCTTTTAAAAAAAGATAAAAATCAGGTAATTACTGAAGCTTCAGTTTTTTATGAAATAATTGGCAATGACCTTTGATGAAGAAATCACATTGTGATACTGCTGACAGGACAATTTTCCACTGAGGCAGTGGGGAGATATGTAGCAGCTGGTTCCAAAAGCAGGAAAAATGTAATTTGTTAGCCCAGGCAAGAAAACTGCTCATTTATTGATACAAGACTGAACGAGTGCAAAATTTTTAACTGCTGGGACTAGAGGAGGCCAGTTAACCAATGCTGTTCTTGGATAATGTGACAGGTCATCACCAGTGCCCTGCCTCTATTCCCAGAGGTCCCTGTGGCGTTCCAATGCTGATGGCTCCGGGTGTCTCTCTGCCTGAGGGCTTTTCCAGCTATACTGCCCCATAGGCTGGAAGTGCCAAGGTGTTAACACCCCAGGACCAATGCACAATCAAGGGCAGAGCTTAGTAGAAAGTAAACCAGATTCATCTCCACTCAGTGGTACCACCCAGATGTGTGTTCTACAGCCTGTCCTTGAGTCCCCAGCAGGATGGAGCCTCAGTTGCCCACAGCTGTAACCCACTCATTAATATACTTTTTATTGACTTCCTCACTCTCTGTCGTAATTCCCCACTCTCCATCTGGGCTTCCTGGGATCACCTCCCAGATAAACAACTTGTATCCAAATTGATGTCTCAGAAGATGCCTGGGGGTAGTGCAGGTCCAAGGAACCAAACTAAAACACATCATTTTTTCACATGCTGGTGTCTCAACGAACAAATATTTATTGAGTACCTATGATCTAAACAGCACAGTGCTAGGCTTAAACTACAAGAAAGTTTAAGTTCTAATTGCAAGAGACTCACAATCTAGGTGCGCAAGTAAAACATGGATTCACCAAATGTGTTAAATAATGAAACTGGCAGACCTTCAAAATGGCAGAGGAGTAAGATGTGGAGATCACCTTCTTCACTACAGATACATCAAAAATAGATCTACACATGGAACAGCTCCTACAGAACACCTACTGAATGCTGGCAGAAGACCTCAGACTTCCCAAAAGGCAAGAAACTCCCCACGTACCTGGGTAGGACAAAGGAAAAAGGAAAAACAGAGACAGAAGAATAGGGACGGGACCTGCACCTCTGGGAGGGAGCCATGAAGGAGGAAAGGTTTCCACGCACTAGGAAGGCCCTTCACTGGCAGAGATGCAGTTTGGGGGGGTGAAGCTTCAGAGCCACGGAGGAGAGCGCAGCAACAGGGGTGCAAAGGGCAAAGCAGAGAGATTCCTGCACAGAGGATCAGTGCCGACCAGCACTCACCAGCCCGAGAGGCTTATCTGCTCACCTGCCGGGGCGGGTGGGGGCTGGGAGCTGAGGCTCGGGCTTCGGAGGTCAGATCCCAGGGAGAGGACCAGGGTTGGTGCATAAACACAGACTGAAGGGGGTTAGTGCACCACCGCTAGCTGGGAGGGAGTCCAGGAAAAAGTCCGGACCTGCCTAAGAGGCAAGAGAACATTGTTTTGGGGTGCGCGAGGAGAGGGGATTCAGAGCAATGCCTAAACGAGCTTCAGAGCCGGGCGAAAGCCGCTGCTATCAACGGGAGCATGAGACGCTAAGGCTGCTGCTGCCGCCACCAAGAAGCCTGTGTGCGAGCACAGGTCACTCTCCACACCTCCCCTACCAAGCGACTGTGCAGCCCGCCACTGCCAGGGTCCCGTGATCCAGGGACAACTTCCCCGGGAGAACGCACGGCGCGCCTCAGGCTGCTGCAACGTCACACTGGCCTCTGCCGCCGCAGTCTTGCTTCACGTTCCGTACCCCTCCCTCCCCCGGCCTGAGTGAACCAGAGCCCCCTAATCAGTTGCTACTTTAACTCCATCATGTCTGGGCGGGGATCAGACACCCTCAGGTGACCTACACGCAGAGGCGGGGCCACATCCAAAACTGAACCCCCGGAGCTGTGCGAACAAAGAAGAGAAAGGGAAATCTCTCCCAGCAGCCTCAGGAGCAGTGGATTAAATCTCCACAATCAACTTGATGTACCTGCACCTGTGGAATACCTGAATAGACAACGAGTCATCCCAAAATTGACACGGTGGACTTTGGGAGCAACTGCAGACTTGGGGTTTGCTTCCTGCATGTAATTTGTTTCTGGTTTTATGTTTATCTTAGTTTAGTATTTAGAGGTTATTATCACTGGTAGATTTGTTTATTGATTTGGTTGCTCTCTTCTTTTTTATATATATATATATATATATATATTTTTTTTTTTTTTCCTTTTGCTCATTTTGTGAGTGTGTATGTGTAGGCTTCTTTGTGTGATTTTGTCTGTATAGCTTTGTTTTCACCATTTGTCCTAGGGCTCTGTCTGCCCTTTTCTTTTTGGTTTTTCTTGTGTGTGTACTTTTTAGCACTTGTTATCATTGGTGGATTTGTTTATTGGATTGGTTGCTCCCTTTGTTCTTTCTTTTTCATTATTACTTTTTTATTTTTAATAATATATTTTTATTTTAATAACTTTATTTTATTTATTTATTTTTCTTTCTTTCTTTCTTTTTTTTCTCCCTTTTCCTCTGAGCCATGTGGCTGACAGGGTCTTGGTGCTCTCACCGGGTGTCAGGCCTGAGCCTCTTAGGTGGGAGAGCTGAGTTCAAGACATTGGACCACCAGAGACCACCCAGTCCCACATAATATCAAATGGCAACAGCTCTCCCAGAGATCTCCATCTCAAAGCTAAGACCCAGCTCCACTCAATGACCAGCAACCTACAGTGCTGCACACCCCATACCAAACAACTAGCAAGACAGGAACACAATGCCACCCATTAGCAGAGAGATTGCCTAAAATCATAATAAGGTCACAACACCCCAAAACACACCACCAGACGTGGTCCTGCCCACCAGAAAGACAAGATCCAGCCTCAGCCACCAGAACACAGGCACTAGTCCCCTCCACCAGGAAGCCTGAACCAACCTTACCCACTGGGGGCAGACACCAAAAACAACAGACACTATGAACCTGCATCCTGCGAAAAGGAGACCCCAAACACAGTAAGTTAAGCAAAATGAGAAGACAGAGAAATACGCATCAGATGAAGAAGCAAAGTAAAATCCCACCAGAGCAAACAAATGAAGAGGAAATAGGCAGTCTACCCGAAAAAGAATTCAGAGTAATGATAGTAAAGATGATCAAAAATCTTGGAAATAGAATGGGGAAATACAAGATACGTTTAACAAGGACCTGGAAGAACTAAAGAGCAAACAAACAATGATGAACAATGCAATAAATGAAATTAAAAATTCTCTAGAAGGAATCAATAGTAGAATAACTGAGGCAGAAGAATGGATAAGTGACCTGGAAGATGAAATAGTGGAAATAACTACCACAGAGCAGAATAAAGAAAAAAGAATGAAAAGAATTGAGGACAGCCTCAGAGACCTCTGGGACAACATTAAACACACCAACATCCGAATAATAGGGGTCCCAGAAGAAGGAGAGAAAAAGAAAGGGACTGAGAAAATATTTGAAGAGATTATAGTTGAAAACTTCCCTAATACGGGAAAGGAAATAGTCAATCAAGTCCAGGAAGCGCCAAGAGCCCCATACAGGTTAAATCCAAGGAGAAACATGCCAAGACACATATTAATCAAGCTATCAAAAATTAAATACGAAGAAAAAATATTAAAAGCAGCAAGGGAAAAGCAACAAATAACATACAAAGGAATCCCCCTAAGGTTAACAGCTGATTTCTCAGCAGAAACTCTGCAAGCCAGAAGGGTGTGGCAGGACATACTTAAAGTGATGAAAGGAAAAAACCTGCAACCAAGATTACTCTACCCAGCAAGGATCTCATTCAAATTTGATGGAGAAATTAAAAGCTTTACAGACATGCAAAAACTAAGAGAATTCAGCACCACCAAACCAGCTTTAAAACAAATGCTAAATGAACTTCTCTGGGCAGGAAACACAAGACAAGGAAAAGACCTACAATAACAAACCCAAAACAATTAAGAAAATGGTAATATAAACATACATATCGATAATTACCTTAAATGTAAATGGATTAAATGCTCCCACCAAGAGACATAGACTGGCTGAATGGATACAAAAACAAGACCCATATATATGCTGTCTACAAGAGACCCACTTCAGACCTAGGGACACATACAGACTGAAAGTAAGGGGATGGAAAAAGATATTCCATGCATATGGAAATCAAAAGAAAGCTGGGGTAGCAATTCTCATATTAGACAAAATAGACTTTAAAATAAAGACTATTACAAGAGACAAAGAAGGACACTATATGATGATCAAGGGATCCATCCAAGAAGAAGATATAACAATTATAAGTATTTATGCACCCAACATAGGAGCACCTCAATACATAAGGCAAATGCTAACAGCCATAAAAGGGGAAATAGACAGTAACACAATCATAGTAGGGAACTTTAACACCCCACTTTCACCAATGGACAGATCATCCAAAATGAAAATAAATAAGGAAACACAAGCTTTAAATGATACATTAAACAAGATGGACTTAATTGATATTTACAGGACATTCCATCCAAAAACAACAGAATACACATTCTTCTCAACTGCTCATGGAACTTTCTCCAGGATAGATCATATCTCGAGTCACGAATCAAGCCTTGGTAAATTTAAGAAAATTGAAATCATATCATGTATCTTTTCCGACCACAACACTATGAGACTAGATATCAGTTACAGGAAAAAATCTGTAAAAAATACAAACACATGGAAGCTAAACAATACACTACTAAATAACCAAGAGATCACTGAAGAAATCAAAGAGGAATTCAAAAATTACCTAGAAACAAATGACAATGAAATCACGATGACCCAAAACCTGTGGGATGTAGCAAAAGAAGTTCTAAGAGGGAAGTTTATAGCAATACAATCCTACCTCAAGAAACAAGAAACATCACAAGTAAACAACCTAACCTAACACCTAAAGCAATTAGACAAAGAAGAACAAAATAACCTCAAAGTTAGCAGAAGGAAAGAAATCATAAAGATCATATCAGAAATAAATGAAAAAGAAATGAAGGAAATGATAGCAAATATCAATAAAACTAAAAACTGGTTCTTTGAGGAGATAAACAAAATTGATGAACCATTAGCCCAACTCATCAAAAAAAAAAGGGAGAAGACTGCAATCAATAGAATTAGAAATGAAAAAGGAGAAGTAACAACTGACACTGCAGAAATACAAAAAATCATGAGGGATTACCACAAGCAACTCTATGCCAATAAAATGGACAACCTGGAAGAAATGGACAAATTCTTAGAAATGCACAACCTGCCAAGACTGAACCAGGAAGAAACAGGAAATATAAACAGACCAATCACAAGCACTGAAATTGAAACTGTGATTAAAACTCTTCCAACAAACAAAAGCCCAGGACCAGATGGTTTCACAGGCAAATTCTATCAAACATTTACAGAGAGTTAACACCTACCCTTCTCAAACACTTCCAAAATATATCTATCAGAGGTAGGAACACTCCCAAACTCATTCTACAATGCCACCTCACCCTGATAAAAAACCATACAAAGATGTCACAAAGAAAGAAAACTACAGGCCAATATCACTGATGAACAGAGATGCAAAAGTCCTCAATAAAATACTAGCAAACAGAATCCAACAGCACATTAAAAGGATCATACACAATGATCAAGTGGAGTTTATCCAAGGAAAGCAAGGAGTCTTCAATATATGCAAATCAATCAATGTGATACACCATATTAAAAATTGAAGGATAAAAACCATATGATCATCTCAATAGATGCAAAAAAAGCTTTCAACAAAATTCAACACCCATTTATGATAAAAAACCCTCCAGAAAGTAGTCATAGAGGGAACTTAACCTCAACATAATGAAGACCATATATGACAAACCCACAGCCAACATCGCTCTCAATGGTGAAAAACTGAAATCATTTCCACTAAGATCAGGAAAAAGACAAGGTTGCCCACTCTCACCACTCTTACTCAACATAGTTTTGGAAGTTTTAGCCACAGCAATCAGAGAAGAAGAAGAAATTAAAGGAACCCAAGTTGGAAAAGAAGAAGTAAAACGGTCACTGTTTGCAGGTGACATGATACTATATAGAGAGAATCCTAAAGATGCCACCAGAAAACTACTAGAGCTAATCAATGAATTTAGTAAAGTAGCAGGATACAAAATTAACGCACAGAAATCTCTTGCATTTCTATAAACTAAGGATGAAAAATCTGAAAGTTAAATTAAGGAAACACTCCCATTTACCATTGCAACAAAAAGAATAAAATATCTAGGAATAAACCTACCTAAGGAGACAAATGACCTGTATGCAGAAAACTATGACACTGATGAAAGAAATTAAAGATGATACAAACAGATGGAGAGATATACCATGTTCTTGGATTGGAAGAATCAACATTGTGAAAATGACTCTACTACCCAAAGCAATCTACAGATTCAATGCAATCCCTATCAAACTACCACTGGCATTTTTCACAGAACTAGAACAAAAAAATTCACAATTTATATGGAAACACAAAAGACCCCAAATAGCCAAAGCAATCTTGAGAAAGAAAAACGGATCTGGAGGAATCAGGCTCCCAGGCTTCAGAGTATACGACAAAGTTACAGTAATGAAGAGAGTATTGTACTGGCACAAAAACAGAAATATAGATCAATGGAACAGTATAGAAAGCCTAGAGATAAACCCATGCACATATGGTCACCTTATCTTTGATAAAGGAGGAAAGAATATACAATGGAGAAAAGACAGCCTCTTCAATAAGTGATGCTGGAAAAACTGGACAGCTACATGTAAAAGAATGAAATTAGAACACTCCCTAACATCATACACAAAAATAAACTCAAAATGGATTAAAGACCTAAATGTAAGGCCAGACACTATCGAACTCTTAGAGGAGAACATAAGCAGAACACTCTATGACATACATCACAGCAAGTTGCTTTTTGACCCACCTCCTAGAGAAATGGAAATAAAAACAAAAATAAACAAACGGGACCTAATGAAACTTCAAAGCTTTTGCACAGCAAAGGAAACCATAAACAAGAGGAAAAGACAACCCTCAGAATGGGAGAAAATATTTGCAAATGAAGCAAATGACAAAAGATTAATCTCCTCAATTTACAAGCAGCTCATGCAGCTCAATATAAAAAAAAAACAAAAAACCCAAGCAAAATATGGGCAGAAGACCTAAATAGACATTTCTCTAAAGAAGATATACAGATTGCCAACAAACACATGAAAGGATGCTTAACATCACTAATCATTACAGAAATGCAAATTAAAACTACAATGAGGTATCACCTCACACCGGTCTGAATGGCCATCATCAAAAAATCTACAAACAATAAATGCTGGAGAGGGTGTGGAGAAAAGGGAACACTCTTGCACTGCTGGTGGGAATGTGAATTGGTACAGCCACTATGGAGAACAGTATGGAGGTTCCTCACAAAACTAAAAATAGAACTACCATACGACCCAGCAATCCCACTGCTGGGCATATACCCTCAGAAAACCATAATTCAAAAAGAGTCATGTACCACAATGTTCATTGCATCTCTATTTACAATAGCCAGGACATGGAATCAACCTAAGTGTCCATTGACAGATGAATGGATAAAGAAGATGTGGCACACATACAATGGCATATTACTCAGCCATAACAAGAAATGAAATTGAATTATTTGTAGTGAGGTGGATGGACCTAGCAACTGTCATATAGAGTGAAGTAAGTCAGAAAGAGAAAAACAAATACCGTATGCTACGACATATATATGGAATTTAAAAAATAAAAAAGTGGTTCTGAAGAACCTAGGGGCGGGACAGGAATAAAGAGGCAGACGTAGAGAATGGACTTGAGGCCACGGGGAGGGGGAAGGTAAAACTGGGACAAAGTGAGAGAGTGGCATGGACATATACACACTACCAAATGTAAAATAGATAGCTAGTGGGAAGCAGCTGCATAGCACAGGGAGATCAGCTCAGTGCTTTGTGACCACCAGAGGGGTGGGATAGGGAGGGTGGGAGGGAGATGCAAGAGGGAGGAGATATGGGGATATATGTATAGGTATAGCTGATTCACTTTGTTATACAGCAGAAACTAACACACCATTGTAAAGCAATTATACTCCAATAAAGAGTGTTAAAAAAATAAATAAATAAAAAGAGGGGGAAAAAAATGAAACCAAGGCAGTATGTGATGAGTACAAAATGAGCTATCCAGGGAAAAGTGGGAAATGCATGGATTTGGGTAGATGGGAATGGAGGAGAAGGACAATCCTATTGGAATGACTCAAATGCACATATACATTGTTTCTAAGAAGAATTTCTGCAGAAAAGAAACCTACCAAAATATGATTAACCCAGTATTTCCTAAACATTCCCGATCCTGAAAACTTTCCTTTATATAACATCTCATAAAACTTATGTTCAAAAGAACACACTTTAGGAAATGCTGTATTGGAAGTCAAGTTCCAGTTTCCAGGGTTAGAATCCAACGCCTTAAACAGTTTAACCCAGGGTTGCTCCACCTCCGGTCTCATTGGTCAATGCAGATGTGAAGGAATCATTACTTTAAGCCCTTTTAAGGATCAAACAGATAGACTGAACTTCCAAGATATCTGAGGTTTTCTGTAGGACATCAAGGATGAATGTATGGTGGTATCTTGCTAATATCTACAACCCCATGCAAAGCTCTGGGAACAGTCAGTGAAGCTGACAGGTAATGAATCTATTCTTTAGAACTCCAACTGCCTTGCAGAGAAAATGATCAATTTTTCTCAGTGAGAATGTAGATGATAGATAGATAGATAGACAGATAGATAGATATATAGATACATACATACATAGATAAACAGATACACAGATAGGCCTGTTCAGCTGTTATCATCTGTATCAAGTGAAGTACAACCTTGCTGCCTGGCTTCACATCCTAGAGAACTTTGGACGAATCATTTTATTTCTCCTGCACCTCTGTTCCTCATCGCTGTGAGGATACAATGAAACATTACATTTAAAGGACTGAATATTGTTCCTGCCCCATGGCAAGAGCTCAACAAATGGTAGTTCTGTCTAATATGAGTAGCACGATTAGTCCTAGAATCATTTTCATTGCTTGGTTCCCTTTTAACTTGAGTGGGTTTCTCTCCCCTGGGACCAAAACTGCCTTGACTAGAACATGCCCCCAACTTGGGCGCCTCAATGTGTCACGAACAATGGGCAACAAGATGAACACAGACAAGTTCTTTAAAGGACAGCTTGAACGTCTTCCAGAGGGAAACATCTCCACCCACCCAGCTTTGGGAAATCTGGATTTGATACATGAAATTCACTCCACAGATCACTTTTGAGAAATTGTTGCAAAAAACAAGATAGACTTGTGCATAAACCTCTCAGAGAGTTTTGTCTAATATTTTTTATGACTTGTTTTCCCCTCGCCTTCTTACCTCAGCGCCTGTAACTTCTCTGAGGAGTCGGTGAGTCAGTGCTGCAGCCTCTTTCCCCTTACTTCTCCCTGGATTTTGTTCGCTAGTAAAATCTTATGTACATATGGGTGACCCCTAACATCAAAATATCATGGAGGCTTCAAAAACTAAGACTGGGTCTTCATGGAAGATTCTCTGCCTCCCTCCCCTCCCCCTCCCCTTTCCTCCCTGTCCTCCAGTGCCCCTGGCTCTTTCCCCCTTCTTATCTTTCCCCTGTCTACCTTCTTCTCTCTCTCTCCAGTTCTCTCCATTCTCACTCTCTCCAGTTCTCTGCTCATCTTGTTCAGTCGTTCTATCTTTGTCTCTCTCTTTTCATCTGTCTATCTCTGGTTCTCCAACTCTCTTGGGGTGTCTTTGTCCTATCTTGGTAACTCTATCTCTGTCTCTGCCCATCTTTTTCACTGGTTTCCTCTCTCTCTCTCTCTCTCTCTCTCTCTCTCTCTCTCTCTCTGACTCTCTTTGTCTCTACTTCTATCTCTCTCAAGCCTGAGCTCTAGATGGAACCAGACTCTGTAACTTGCATTGTCCTCGGAAAGAGGATTTCCTGATGCAAACGGAATGTACAACATTTAATCCTGCCAACAGCTTAATGAGTGACAGTATCAGCACACTTCACCGAATGTGTTGGAGTGGGGAGAAAACCATCCTCTCAAATCACTGCAAACACTAAAGCAGATGAACAAAGGAAATTAAACCAGTTGCATCCAACAGACTTTGAAACACACCCACAAACCTTCCCTGCCCCCTCCTCCATCAGCAGATCTTCACACTTTCGCTAATACCAGCTGGTTCGTACACTCCAGAAGTATCACCCTCACCAGTTATTGAAAGTGAGACTTCAAATACGGGTTAAATTCCACTCTGGTCATTAGCCAGTTTTTCTGTCCAATTTTTCCCCTGGATTTTCTTCACCTGGGAAAACCTTCATACTTTATACATCGATCAGAGGAGGGAAAGTACCACAGCAACTGGGATGAGAAAAGGAGGAACTGGACAAATGTGGGCCCAGAAACTCAGATTATTTTTCTGTTTGAAAAGCAAGCAAAGAGATCAGAAGGACATTACTAGTTCCAATTCCATTGTAACTGAATGAATGTGTGTTCCACAAATACAGAGAAATATCTGTTATTTATGTGATATCTTTTGGCAAAGATATCAAAGAATGTGAGATGAACCAGGTAATGCTTACAATCTATCCTGAGAGTTTATATCAGTCTGATTTCTACTCAATAGCAAGCGTGGCAGCTAGAGAAACTGAGGCACCGTTGTGTATCTTGCCCCTCCCATCTCCTGTCTCAGAGAAGCATGGGGTTGACCACCAGGATGGGGCTGGACAAATCCAAGAGCTGAAACTTACCAGGGCCACCTCCTTCAATGGCCTTGGGATCCCAGGTCTTTAGCGCACACACGCACACACACACAGAGTAGCCATGGCTGTCCAACCCTCTACCTCTTGCCACTCCACCTTCCAGCTGCAGGCCTCCAACTAACCCCCTACAGGTTTAACATTTCCTTTGCTTCCTGCCTTCTCTTCCCCTTGACAATGGCTGTTTATGGTTGGCACTTCAGTTCTTCAGGATCCTGTTCTCTCACTTCAAGAGGTAGCCTAGCCGATCTAAACTGAACCTGATCCACAAGAATGGGTTTAATGGGTTAATGTGTTTCCTCTCTAAAACAGGCATTTGTTCAAGGCAATAATGAAACAATGACTTCTAAGAGGACTCTTGTGGGAAGCATTTTAGGCATCAATGTTGGCCGAGAGCAAAACCTTTTGCAGGCAGAGCCAGCTGCCTGCTCCTTCTAGAAGGGCTAGCTTTGGATGAGCCTCAAGATGCTATGCCTTTCCTGTTGAGTTTCTCCACTTCCTTATACATTGACTAAGATACAGAAATCTCAGAGTGTATGCTCCTGGCTGCTCATCCCTTTTAGAGGCACAAATCTGTGCACCAAAACATAACCATGCAGACATTCATTATACAAAAGAATTTTACTTGAAGTGGGCACATTTTAGTACCAGTTTAAAATATTCAAATGCTCCAAGGGTTTTGTTAGAAGCTGGTCTGATCTACAAAGCAGCCCTAGGGCTATGAAATCTAGACAATGTTCTATACGACTCCAAGGAACTTTTATTTCATACCTTTTAGGTCACAGCTTTAATGCTTTGGGCCCAAAGACCATATTGAAACTTCTAGAAGAAAGAGAGTTCAACACAGAACAAAGTTAAGGAAGGACATATGTTTTTAGAGTTAATTTTTAAAAAATCATTAGGCTAATAAGTGCTCATTTAATATTATTAGCACTGATAAAAATTATTCATTCAAGCACTTAACAAATATTCATTGATTACTATGTGTCAAGAATTGTGCTACGTAAAGGGATCCAAAGGGGAACAGGACAGGCACGTGGTCCCTAATCTCACAGAAATTGTTATTGTGTCGTTGGAAAGACAGACAACCAAGCAAATACAAGAAATAAGGTAAATATTTATGACAGAAGTATGGAAAAACTACTCAAGACTATATGACAAGATAGCTAGTAGGAAGCAGTTGCATCACACTGGGAGATCAGCTCAGTGCTTTGTGACCACCGAGAGGGGTGGGATAGGGAGGGTGGGAGGGAGACACAAGAGGGAGGAGATATGGGGATATATGTATATATATAGCTGGTTCCCTTTGTTACACAGCAGAAACTAACACACCATTGTAAAGCAATTATACTCCAATAAAGATGTTAAAAAAAAAACACTATATGACAACATAGCAGAGACACCTAAACAAATTCAGAACGTGGGGGTGGGGAGGAGAAGGGTGATAGGAGGGGTCAAGGAAGGCTTTCAAGAATCTCTGGGAACTAAGAACATCAGTAGCGGTTAACGTCTAGAGTACGAGGTGGGTAGAGTAAAGAAAGATGAGGATGAAAACACAAGAGTACCAGAGAAAGAAGGGTCATATAAGCTCTGCTAACAGTTTTAACTTTATCCTAAGGACCGCAGGGAGCCATGGAAGGATTTTGAGCAAGCTACGGATGTGATCGCATGTGACTACAAATTGTATCACAATCAGTGCAGAAGGTAAATCTACATGTTGCAAATATGCCTATTAACATTAAATGAGGCCCTCAAGACTGTTAACATTTTCTCAAGAAACATCTGGAAGGCATCAGATGTAAAGGACCACGATCGAAGACTGTCCTGCTAAACCATTCTACAAACCAACTTCTCTGCTGCAGTCACCGGGTCTGGCCCTCTCTGCCTTCTGTCTTGGCAGGGGGCACGATTGAGAAGCATATAGGCTTGTCTGGATTTGAGGAAGGTCAGATGCATCAGGTTGAAAATATTCACTGTCCTGTAGAACACAAGCTACCAGTCAGACCAATCTTTTTCTGTCAAAGATTCGGTCAGCGAGACTCAGAGCTGCCTGGTCCACAGAAATGGAGCTACAGGAAGCAGATCGTGGAGTGCTAGCCCAATTCTTGGTGACCCTACAGTAGGGCAGAGTGCGGTATTGGCAGAAGACCCTCAGATACCCATCGGAACATGGGCTCTGAGGGAAGAACTCACTTGGAGACTTTGTAGTGGTCCTTGTTGAAGACAGAGTGAGGGTGTTCAGTGGCAGATAAAGCCCATCTCTCTCTCTCTCTCTCTCTCTCTCTCTCTCTCTCTCTCTCTCCAGCCCCTCCCCCTCGCCCTCTCTCTGTAAATGCCATCCTCTTATGAACTGGCTTCCATCTGATACAGCTTGCTCCACCTTGTCCAGAAAAGAGGGGGCCCAGGGTCAGGACACACCCATGCCCCCTGACCATGGGGGCTTCCCCACGAACCGCAGGCATTCCATGACAACATTTGATAGAGCCATTGTTAATTGACTCTGTTTTCATTGTTTGTTTGATTTTATAACTAAACTAGTCTCCAAGGAGTAAACTTTCTAGTCCCCCATATGTCCTATATAGTTAATTATAACACACTCCCTCTCTTACCCACAGACCCTGAACATAAGGATGTTTCTAGTCTACATATGCTGAACAATACTGCTCACGCATTCTACCCTCAACGCACTTCCTAGAGCCTCACACAGTGGACATTAATGACTTCTTCGGGCCCCTTCTGGTTTCACCAGATGAACAAAAATGAAAATAAGCAGCTGTCATACTTTAACTTAAAAAAAAAAAGAAATTCATCAAGCCTACTCCAACTTGGAGAATTATTTGGCTTAGAGAGAGGGGAATCGGCTGTACCATGGATGGCAAAAATCTCACTTACTAATGTACCACTTCCTGACATTTAATTTGCACAATTTGTCTCCTATTCTCTGGCAACACTCAGAAGATTTTGGAAGCAGGAAAAAAGAAGGCAGAAACATAATAAACAGTAAGATTAAAAAGTGAGAACGTGGGGGGCACCAGGTTAAGAGTCAGATAACTAACTCCTAGATCGTGTCTCCCACCCATCAACACCTGTTAACACATCACCCCAAGCAGATAATGGCTATAAAAGGGAACCAAATGGAAGGGTAGCCATTAGACAACATGCAATCATACAACAAATGCCACTGCTGTTACCTACCCAGCACTTTAGACACCAGAGAAGTCGTATGAATCTAAACTTCGATGTGATGTACCTGAGAATAGTACCATACACCTAGATAGTGAAAATGGCATATTTTCCATCATAAAAAAAAAAATCAAAATGTTTTATCTGTGCTTCTGCAATTGAAAAATGACTGAAGCTGTGAACTTCAAATTTGGCAAGATTGTTGCCCTCATTAAGGAAGGGAATAGAAGCCAATTTTGAAGAGAAATGATTTCCTATTTTTGAGTATAGAAGGTTGAAACAATGAGTGTTGAACCTAGATGAGGAGCACTTCACTTCCTCTGCTGTTTCAGCTTCCATTTGGATAACGATTCTTAACCAGAGAATAAAACTAGACATGTCTCTTTTTTGACTCATAAATGAAAACATCTTTCTTAATTCGTTTGTTTCTCTCCCACCTTTCTAAATCAAAGTTCGATTTGTTAACGTGAAGCTAAGATGTAAAATCAAAACACCTCGAAAATCAAATAATTCGCAAAATGACTTCAGCCAGCTTAGGTCTGGAGTAGTCGATCCTTATACGGTTTTGGAGTTAAATGGTTGTGGTGCAATAGACAGGATCTGCAAGGGACTAAAAGGATACTGTTATAGGAAATGTAACTTTGGAATTTCCTGATTTGACTGCAAAGATTTCAGTCTTAACACTGTGTCAATATTGGTTTTAAATATACACATGTTTGTTTATTGGCGCACACACACACACACACACACACACACACACACACACACAGGAATCACATCCATAAAATGCACCCACATCTGTGGTTAAACACAGCAGCTGTTTAACAGCCCAGTATAACATGCTGAAAAAAATTGAGACCTGAATTAAGAATCCCACAGCCAGTCAAAGCTGCTGAGGGAACTGAGGCCCTACATTAGGAATGCTGTGTTGAGAGCTCTCCAAGCTTCCCCCAGACAGAACCCCTCTGCCAAATTCACAGCATGTTTCCCCAAATTTGGAATCGATCATGAAAGACCCTGACTTTATTCCTTGCTCTAATAGCTGTACTGTAATAAATACTTTGAAGGCTAGCGCAACGTAGAACCAAGGCAATTGCAAGTCTGCTAAATGTGTACATTTACTGTCACAAGATCTCTGCAACTGCAATGAACAAAAGAAGCAGAAGTAACTAAGTCTCTGTCCACGTGCCCACAAAAGAGAAGGCCTGTCCCATGAACAAGCGTCCCACTGATGCTGGCACAGGCGGCTATGTACACCTTTAGTTAGCATTCCAAACCATGACACCTCCTTTGGCCGCATCCATGTGCCCAATAACCTAAGTGAGAATAATCTTGGAAATATAATAATAGAGAAATGCACAGCCATCTGAGATCACATCCACAAATCATCAGAACACACTAGAGCTGGTAATCTTGTAAGGCCACGTTTCCTTAGTGATTTTTGCCATTGACTGAGGTTACTGGAGAGCCTGACAAGGAGTAAGGAGTGTACAAAAGAGACAACATGTCACAGTCCTGTCACCCTACAGCTGCCCAAATCCCCAGATGCAGAGATGAGACATTCTTATTAGAAAATGAGTTTGTAGATTTCTGTTGCTGTTTTTCTCACTGAAAATTGAAATTTTCTGAATTCCTGCAAATTGCTGAATTTCTCTTTTCTCTGTATGCACATGTTTTTCTTTTTTTCCTAGTTTTGCTTTTTAGCATGTGAGTTGAATCAGTGCATCTCACCCACACCCTGCTACTGCATTGTCCTGCCAACAGCGGCACAATGAGTTCCAATTACCCTCGCCTGGCACTCAAGGCCCTCCACAATCTGACTTCATTCATCCTTTATTCATTTATTCATATGCTCACTTATTCATATGTTTTCATTAAATTCGTATTTATTAAGCATCTATTATGTCCGAGGTATAATGACAGGAATGGAAATACACGAATAAGATATGTTCACTGCATCAGGGAAGTTAGAGTCTAGCAGGAAACACACACAATGACTATTAATTACAACAAGGTCATAAGGGCTAGGATGGAGCAATGTATGAGGCACCATGGGACAAGAGAGAGCAGTGTGCCTAATGCTGCCATAAGGGAGATACGAGGTGTGAGCTGAAGTTCAAAACCTGAGTAGGAATTTACCAAAGAATATTCAAAATGAGGGGACATGGGCTGTTACGAGAAGAGTGAGCCGTGTGAGCAACGTCACTGAGTGGAGAAGAAAGAGGTGAACCGGGCGAGAGAACGGATCATTTCAATATGGCGTCACGGTGATGGGTAGAGCAGGGGATGAGGACTGAGATAGGCTGGAGTAGAAAGGTTAGCAACAGTCAGTCCACACAAGGCCAGGAAAGCTGTACTAAGAGGTCTGGACTGTTTAACGGCTTGGTAGACACTGAAAAATTCTAGTAAAGTGTCTAGATCTAGTTAATCTAGGAAGATTCTAGAAAACTTGGATTGTTGCAAAGTCACTTGAGTAGAGTGTGCATCAAGGAAGCTGTGCCTAAGGAATCCCATCCCCCTCCTTTCCTCCCATTCTGCCTTTCCCGAAGCTTAGCCAGTTCAACTAATGCAACAAGCAGGAACTATTTCTCCAACCCAGCTGTGCAAGACGCAAGCCTATCTAAATTTGAATAACTCCCGTTTTCTCAGGGAATCCAAGGTTCTTCTCCCTTTTCCCCAAGATTCTAAGTTCTTACAGGGGGAGTGCCTGGAGGATCGATCTGACAGCTGTTCCATTTTATCTGCTGCACGCTTTTGGAGGAGACCTGTCCTGTGCCTTTATAAATCTACTGAAGGAGCAGACTTATCATAGATAACAAAGCCAATCCCTACTGAACAAAATGTTACTCTTCCTTCATAAAATCTACGCTCTTCACTGACAGCTTTGCACTGTTTTCTGCAAGATTCCTTGGCCAGTTGTACTTGGGGGAGGTCACTTGGAGGTTTTGTTATGTTTCAAATTCTGATTCAAGTCAGTAGGAGGTGTGGCCTGAGCTTCTGCATCCCTGGGTTGCCAGGTGATGCTGCTGCTGCTGGTCCATGCACCACACTTTAAGCATCAGGGATCTGCATGTTAATCATGCTCTACTTCTCCTGAGACATGCCTTCTCTATTAATATATTATTTGGGATTTTTTTTTAAAGTTATTCAGTTACTCACCTAACTCAAGAATATTAGCTCTTTGAAGGCAAAAGATATGCCTTCCACATTCTCCATGTAAAGGTTGGCTACTCTCCTGGGAAATCTTCAGGTTCTGATGGCTTCCTCCAATTGATTTGCTGACCTTGTCCTTTATGGGCTGTCGGCTAGCCTCAGGATTCAGCTCAAACTCCTCAGATTGTGCCAAAAATGTCTTGTGTGACCCGGCTCCTTTACCTTCTCCAGCCTCATCTGCCACACCCCTCCTGCTCTGAGCCACTGCCATCACCTATGGGATGCTTTCTTATTCCTATGGGGGTTCAGGGGGGATTCCTATTATGCAATAAGTTGCCTCCCCTGAAGACTCTGGGGACTTAAGGAAAGGGGGAGAAGTATGTCCTATTTCTTTTGCCCTTGACTTCTAATCCGGCTAAAGGGCTCTCCATAACTCAGGCACAGGCATGGTATCAGAGGCAGCAAGAAGCTGATCTGTGGGGCGTGGGGACAGGACAGCCACTTCCTTTGTCCCTCAGGTCCTCTGCCTTCTCTTCCCCATTTTTTTCCATCTATGAACTGTCCAACTTCACTTTTGATTATGTGCTTCCATTCTCTGGTCTGACTTCTAAGTATTTTTGTCTCTACATTTTTATCTTGAGAATTGGGGGATTTTTCTCAGAATATCCATCTATGACCTTTGTTTCTCTTTCTTCATTAGTTTTTCTACTAAGCCATCGTTCTTTGCTCTCTCTTTCCTTTTGCCTCCTGTGTTTAACTGTCCTTATGGTAATCTGGTGCCTGGTCAGCAATGAACAGCCTTCCCTTCCACACCAGCCAAGGTCTACACTTTGAGTCGAGCTTTCAAGCATATTCCTCTTGTACCAGCTATTGTTCGATGAAACTGGATGTTCCATCTTTGCAGCCTCCCACACATCATTGAGCATGTCTTCATCTCTTTCCTCATCTTAATTAAAGCCTGTTACACTTCCATGTACAAATTAAAACAAATTCTACATACATTCCTTTTATAGTTCCTAGAGATTTGCACATGAGCATGGAGGTGAATACAATCCCTGAGGATGTTACAGCCCACAGCTGCTACCTGCTCCAGATACCTACACAAGGTTCACTGACAGGCAGCCCAAGTGGTCTCAAGACTGGAATCCTGACAAATACCGCATCTGCAGGGGGAATTGATCCAATCAGAGCTTGTTTAGAGGCAAAGTGACATCAGTGAAGGTCTCCTGCCTTCTCAGGCTGCAGACTTGTTTTCCCAGAAGCCTCCAGAAAGCTAAAGATTCATTGGAAACTTCAGGGAAATCCTCCCCCCAGCTGCTTTCTTCCCTAAATGACTTGGCTATTGTTTGGTGGTGTAGGGCTTGGTGTGAAGGTTTCATCTAGATGTGGTGGGCTTCAGGGCCCGGCACACTCTTCCTTTTAAGTGGTGGCATGAAACCTACCATCGGAAGACACAAGGCAAGAATGCTTTCAAGCTCTTCAGAAGATGTTAGCCTATTGCTCAAGTGTCCTCTTGGGCAAGATTTCTTTCTTTCTTTTTAATTCTGAAGCTTTTTTTTTTAAAGATTTATTTTATTTATTTTTTAAAATAAATTTATATATTTATTTTTGGCTGCTTTAGGTCTTCGTTGCTGCACGCAGGCTTTCTCTAGTTGTGGTGAGAGGGGGCTACTCTTCGTTGCAGTGCGTGGGCTTCTCATTGCGGTGGCTTCTCTTGTTGCAGAGAGCGGGCTGTAGGCGCGCAGGCTTCAGTAGTTGTGGCACGTGGACTCAGTAGTTGTGGCGCACGGGTTTAGTTGCTCCGCGGCATGTGGGATCTTCCCGGACCAGGGCCCAAACCCATGTCCCCTGCATTGACAGGCAGAGCTTTAACCACTGCGTCACAAGTCCCAAAGATTTATTTTATTATTTATTTAATTTATTTTTGGCTGTGTCGGGTCTTAGTTGCGGCACGCAGATCTTTGTTGAGGCATGAGAGATCTTTCGTTGTGGCGCACTGGCTTCTCTCTAGTTGTGGAGTGCAGGTTTTTTCTCTCTAGTTGTGGTGTGCAGGCTCCAGGGCACATGGGCTCTGTAGTTTGCGGCACACAGGCTCTCTAGTTGAGGCGCGGGAGCTCAGTAGTTGTGGCGCATGGGCTTAGTTGCCCTGACCAGGGATCGAACCCACGTCCCCTGCATTGTAAGGTGGATTCTTTCCCACTGGACCACCAGGGAAGTCCCGGGCAGATTTCTGTTCTCTTCTTGCATTAGATTAGTAGGCTAAGGATACGTTTCCTCATGAAGAGTGAGGAAGATCTGACACCTTTGGCAGGAATGGCCAGGTTCTGTTAAATCACGATGCTCTGTAGGGTAGCGCAGCATACTAGCCTGGTTCATCATCATAAGCCCAAAGAGATTTGATAGAACCCAAAGGAATTGAGTTGTGGTTCACCCAGCATTTTAATCAAAACAGCAAGCTTTGCTTTCAGTAACCATACTGCCCTCAGTAAAGACTGTTATGTTCAGCAGCAAGAAAGGCACCATTGCCATGTAGGTGTGAAGAAATGGGGAACAGCTAAGCTAAACTGGGAAGCCATCAGCAAACAGGACACGAGAAGAAATGCCACATGCATTCAGGCACCTGCTGCACACCGTCACTTTGGAAAGAATTTTGATCATTTCAACTTTATAATAAACTTCTGACGCACTAAAAATGCCTTGTCATCCAAGGTCCCACTTGCATGTAGAAATTAAAATGTATTGATCCACAGCTTCCTTTACATTTCAATTTAAGGCCAATAGAGGAAGGGAACTGGATTTTTCTTTATATCCCTTTCCTGCAAAAGGGGACGAAAACAAACACAGGTGCTTTAAATTTTTCAAGGTGCAAACTAAATTACACGATGCTCAGGAGTGTGCGGTAGCACTTCTTTGTTTGAGCATGGAATAAAAGACAGATAATTAGGAAATTGGGAGTCTATTAATTTTCCAAAGTTACTCATGCATGAACCACTGAGCTATGGTGATATTTGCTTACCTCGTCATTATGCAAAAACATATTAGCTAATTATTTTGACTAATGCAATTAAGATATGCATATTTAGCATAAACCATACAATAGAAATGTTACAGTCAGCAATTGCTGGGCTGCGCTCATGGGTAGCAGAGAGGCAAAAGTCCCTGCTCAGCCTCCAATGGTAAGCCACAAGATTGCTACAACTCTGCCTGCACTGTTATTATTAGTTTGGTTGCAGTAATTAATTTACTTTACAGCTTGACTAGGTGGCAGAGCTGGCAGCGGTATTAATTTTGGTTATGAGACACCTGAAGATGTCAGCTTCTGAGCAGCAGCGTCTGCACCTTTAATTGCCTTAATCAGTGGAAATGCAGCATCTCTTCCAGGGATCCAATTAAGAATGCTATTGTTATTTTTCTTTTCCTTCTCATCTAACCCTTGCTAATGAATATAGGAGCAAGTGAAAGTTAAGGTGATGGTTGTAGCCAAAAGGGGTATCTTTACTTCTTAACCTGGGAATCCCACTGAGCCTTGAGGTCCCGAATGACCGAACGAGGTTCCTTGGGCACCATCATCCTATAGGCTCGCGCTACTTGAAATGTGGTTCATGGACCAGCCTGGACCCACCCCAGACCCTCTGAATGGGAATCTGCATTTTAACAAGATCTCAGTGATTAACACATATATTAAAGTTTGAGAAATGCTGTTAGAGAGAAGGGTCCAGAGCCAGCCCCCCACTTCAATGAACGTGAAATGGTTCAATCCGTGATGTGATTTGAGAGTATGCTGGGAAGGAACCCCTGGACAAACATGAACTCCAGTGCCTATCACTTATTCCTTTGCATTTGAAAGCATTTTAACCTCCGGGAGTTTCATAATAAAATTCACAAGCTCTTGAGAGAGATGAAGACTTTTCTCTGCTCTCACTTTACCCTGTGTCAGCTTAGACCCCAGAAAAGTGAAGCAGAGAAGACGCTGGAGAGAAAAGGCCAAGAGAGTAAGAGGTTTGGGGAAAAGGTAGAATGAAGAAGATGCCTCCACCTCACAGTTCTGCCCCAGAGCCGGTTCCCCTCAGGCTCCTTCCCGGGCTCCGGCTGATCTGGTCTAAGCATGTCAGCCCAGGCCTTTCATCAGGGTGTCCTCCACCCACGCCTCATGGCACAGTCCCCTGAATCCACCTGTAGTCCCGGCTCTCTCTCTTCTCACTGGTCCTTTCTCCCTTTGTCCTCACGCAGGAAGAGTTATGTGATTCATGTTCCTGGCTTTGTATTACCTTTATGTTCAACTTTCCAGAACTTTCCTCTCTGGCTTATCCTGACTGGCTCTCCCTTATCTATTCACCCACATTTCATGGCACGTTATTCTACTAGAAATGGCAAGGAGGACTTTTTAGGGCCGCTAGCTGACCCTCCACGTTTCACACTGGTGCACCTGAAATCTGGACCGTTTAGCCTGCATCTCCATTCCACGTCCAGTTTCTGGAGTTTTGTGTCTCCAGAGTCGGCTCTGTTTATCATCACCTTACAGCTTCTGAAATGATCTAGACCAGCACAGTTTAGGAATAAATGAACAGGGTCGGGGAGGGGCACTAGTGACAGTGAAATAGATGTTCCTTTGCTAGTAGAAGCAGCAGGACCAATGAGCAGAATAGAAGTATTCTAATTTATAGTATAGAAACAGTTATAAGCTCCTATTATAGGCTGAATTGTGTCCCTACCCACAAAAAATTCATGTTGACATCTTAACTCCCAGTACCTCAGAGTATGAGTATATTTGGAGACAGGGCCTTTACAGAGGTCCTTAAGGTGGGCCCTAATCCAATGTGACTGGTGTCCTTATAAGAAGAGGAAATTTGGACACAGACACACACAGAGGGAAGACGGTACAAAGACACAGGGAGGACACAGCCGTTTATGAGCCGAGGAGAGAGGCCTAGGATGGATTCTCTCTCACTGTCCTCGGAAGGAACCAACCCTGCTGACATCTTAATATCAGACTTCTGGGCTCCAGAACCGTGAAGAAATAAATTTCTGGTTTTTTCAGCCACTCAATCTGTGGTACTTTGTTACGGCAGCCCTAGCAAACTAAAAGCACTCCTTAAAAAACAGGAATTTTGCTTCACGTATTTAAGCCCATCACAACATAATAATAGGTGTCACACAGATGTAATTGTTCTATAAATATTCATTGAGTGAATGAATCGATGAGTGAATGGGTACCTGTATAAATGAATGATTTAAAGAAGCATCCCCGTGAGTGAAGGGGGTCAAAAGGTACAAATTTCCAGTTAGAAGATGAATAAGATTTGGGGATCTAATTATAACATGATGATTATAGTTAACAATACTGTAGTGCATACTTGCAAGTTGCTAAGAGGGTAAATTTGAAAACATATTTTACACACACACACAAAACAGTAACCATGTAAGGAGATGGATGTGTTAACTAGCCTTAATGTGGTAATCATTTTGCAATATATATGTATACCCTACCATCATGTACACCTTAAACTTACACAATGTTATATGAAAATTATATCTCAATAAAACTGGGGATATTTTTAAAAAATAAAAGAGCATCCCGAGGTCTTTAAGATAAGAAACATCTTCTTTATTTGGGTCTGGTGATTCTATGGTACATATGTGATATGTGCCTTCCATCCCAAGGAGAAACAAAACTGATCCCTGAACAAATTCTCTGGAGAAAAAAAAAAAATGCTAGCATAGGGGCCCCTTTTTTCTGTCACAAGGGGCTTTTTGTGGATCCTTCAAAGAGTTTCCAACAAGGATCATGAGTCAGCCGGGTGGCAAACATATTTGTTTTCCCGTATTAGTCATATATTTGATAAAGTGTAGAGCAAATGTATGTGATAACATAAAATATATTTTAAAATTACAAATTTGGACAGCTGTCATGACATTTGAAAGAGTACATTAAAAATGTTGCTATATCCATTTTTAAATGCCATGCCAAACGGCTAAATTTGTCAGCCTTTCCACATATTTTATGTCTGCTTGCTTGTTTTGATTTTTTAAAAGGAGCTCACCAGGTGATTTCTGGGCGTTTGGTCAACGTTAGTGAAGAGTCCACTTTGTAAAAGTTAAATAAAAAGTGAGTCTAAGAGGAGCCCTGAACAAATCCACCCAGTTTGTCTTATTTCACAGCCTACCTTGAGCAAAACTGACAAGAAACTATCAGGAAGTGAGTGGGAGATGTAGCAAACAGGGTTGGCAGAACAACAAGAAAGCAAACTCTGGGGTTTAGGAATTGAAATTTCAAACTTCATGCACTTGAGTTGAATTTGGCACCTTGTTACGTGTCACCCATTCCCTAGAGGGACAGTGGTGCTGAGCTCCTATCAAATATTGCCATGAGCAAACACAAACCTAGAGCAAGAAAACCCAGAAATTCAAATTAAAAACAAAAACTCCCCGTATTTTCAATTACAGCTTTTTAAGAACACCAGACAAAGCCAACTTAAGCATGTCAAGAGGCCACATGTGGCCTGTGGGCTGCCATTTTGCAAACTTTGCATTACTCGATGCTTAAAAAATGCCAGAAATCAAGCCACAGGATTTCCATATCATGCTGGTTTCTTATCACACACCTAGCCAAAGGAATTTGGCTTTGGGGGTACCTTATATGTGAAACTGCACCGTAAGTTTATTTTCTATATTATATATGCTTTTAATATATTGTGTGAATTCCTCATAGTGGAAGAAACAAGCACTGGCACAGATAACTCAGTGCACTGGTGGGGTGGGTGGGGGCAGTGTTGGTTTTTATTGGCAACTGTAGGATGCATCTTCCTGCTTTTATTTATTTATTTTTCTTTATGAATAGGTAATTATTTTATTTGAGTTACTTCAAATAAGTTAACTCATATATTTGGTCAGGTGATGGCCATGAGATTGGGTCAAAATTTGAAGTCTTAAATGTATGTTTTCTTTTTTTGTTTTTTATTTAAACATCTTCACTGGAGTATAATTGCCTTACAGTGTTGTGTTAGTTTCTGCTTTATAACAAAGTGAATCAGCTATACATATACATACATGTCCATATCTCCTCCCTCTTGTGTCTCCCTCCCACCCTCCCTATCCCACCCCTCTAGGCGGTCACAAAGCACCGAGCTGATTTCCCTGTGCTATGTGGCTGCTTCCCACTAGCTGTTTCACATTTGGTAGTGTATATATGCCCATGCCACTCTCTCACTTCGTCCCAGCTTTCCCTTCCCCCTCTGTGTCCTCAAGTCCATTCTCTATATCTGTGTCTTTATTCCTGCACTGCCCCTAGGTTCATCAGTACCATTTTTTTAGACTCCATCCTGATTTTATTTAGGTTGAATCAAAATAATAAAATTGATTTGCTTTGCCTGAACATCTAAAGCCTGAGAGAGAGGAGTGGAGGTCCACATGCATGATGGTGACAGAAGGAAGTTTGCCCAGAACTCGAAGTTTGCCTCGGATCAACAAGTAACAACTGTACTGTGGCAACATTAAGTTGTCCTTTGGAATGGAGCTAATCCTTAAACTGTGTGCATATCCAAAACATCAGCTATATGCTGTCAGTCCTTTCTGTGCCACATGCTGAGTTAATTAACACAGAGATGCTGGATACTGGAACCCTCCAGAGAAGAAAACAGAAAGAGGCGCAGGCCTGAGAACAGACCGAGCCCTCGGGGGGATGGAAAACACAGGGGGTTTTATTTCTTTCTGCTCTTGTGATACAAGGTCCATGGGTTAGGCAATCCCATTTCTGTTCCATCATCTGTTGTAATTCCCAGGAAGACATCTGTGAATAATGACACCTTACTGAATCCCAAGAATTAAACATCCAGGGCTTCCCTGGTGGCGCAGTGGTTGAGAGTCTGCCTGCCAATGCAGGGGACGTGGGTTCGTGCCCCGGTCCGGGAGGATCCCACATGCCACTGAGCAGCTGGGCCCGTGAGCCATGGCCACTGAGCCTGCGCGTCCGGGGCCTGTGCTCCGCAACGGGAGAGGCCACAGCAGTGAGAGGCCCACGTACCGCAAAACAAAAACAAAACCAAAAACATCCAAACTCCCAACATCCCCTCTATGAAGGTCAACATGAAGCCTTCAACAGAAAGATGGCCTGTCCCTATGAGACAACAGCTCTCTCCTGGGAGCCCAGTACAAAAATGATGACAGTTATCCCTACTCATAATGTCATCCTTTTAAATGTACTGACATATAAATGGATTTATACATTTTAATGGAAAACATGCCCAAAGTTTTACATTTTTAGGCTGTGGTGAATGTATGTACACACAGAGACACACAGAAATCTCTTCTTTTGTGGTTTTAGGGACAAGTTAGTAGCGAAAGCCACCCTACCGTTCAGCTACCTCTTGAATATAGGATGGCAGAGCGTGTCTCTGAGGCTCGTGCCTAGAAGTCACGGCACAATATGGAGCGACACACCATTTGTTGTGTGGAAACCAACAACCAGTGGAAAACCTTTTACTACCACTGTGAGGGCCAAGAAACCTTGTCTGGACTGTGTCGTAACAATGGAGATGGAGAAGAAAGGAATGAGAAAGGGGATGCCCTGAAAGAAGAAGAAATAAGACTTGATAAGTAACAAAAGACAATGTCAATATGTCTCAGAGTTTCAAGCATGGCTGCTGAGGAAGCCGGTGCAGAGAAAGAGGGGGATTTAGAGAAGCTGGCGGAGGGGAGAGGGTCTAGCCTGGGGGCCAGTCGCGAGCTGTGAAGTAAGACAAACTTGACCAAGAAAGATGAATACTGTTATGATCTCACTTATATATGGAATCTAAAAAAAAACAAACTCACAAAAAATGAGATCAGATTACGAGAGGCAAGGGAGGAAGAATGGGAGCAAGGTGGTCAAAAGGTACAAATTTCCAAGCATAAGATAAATAAGTACTAAGGATGTACAGCATGATAACTATAGTTAATTCTGCTGTATGTTATATAGGAAAGTTGTTAAGAGATTAGATCCTTAGAGATCTCATCACAAGGAAAGTTTTTTTTTCTTTTTACTGTATCTCTCTGAGATAATAGATGTTAACTAAACCTATTATGGCGATCATTTTACGATATATGTCGATCAAACCAACATGTTATACACTTTATACTTATACAGTGATTTATGTCAATTATTTCTCAATAAAACTAGAGAACAACAACAACAACAACAGAGATTTGACTCTGAGACCTGTGACCCCAGGGAATTCCTTTAACTCCCTCTGTTTTAGGAATGATGACAACATCTTTATAGGGCGGTCATAAGAACGAAAAAAGAAAATGTCCATAGCAGAGGCAGTAGAGCCCAGCATTTAAAAGCATTGACTCTGGAGAAGGCAAATTCCTCCTCTTAATAACCATGTAGCCTTGGGAAAATAACTTAAGATCTCCAGGCCTCCCTTTTCCATGTGTAAAATTAAAATAATAGTACTTATTTCATTTGTTGTAGGCATTAAATGAGACAATATATGTAAATCACTCCAACCAGTCCTGGTATATAGTGACCACTCAACGTATATTAACTATTATTAGGTGGAGTGTTTAGCTCCCCACTTGGAGCAAAACAAAAGCTCAATTAATAGCCACGATAATGCTCATGACGATGTGTAGAGTTTTGTATGAATAGTGCCACAACGGAATGACATTAAGGAAAGGCCATTTGACAGAGATACGGAAATGAGAAAAGAGCCACAGACTAGTAACGACACCAAAGTTCCACTGCACCCAGAATGAGAACACAAGCGATCTCCCCAGGTCATGAGACACAGGCTGGGCTGGATCACCACAGCTGTGCCCATCACCGTTGGCCATGGCAATTCTCAAAGCCAGGCTACAAATCGGGGTTCAGAGAAGCACATCAAAGCCCCACAGTGCAATGACGGAGAAGCATCTCAAACTCTACGGACACCTGCCCCACCAGACATCACCATGCTTGTCTCCCCTTAGCCTTGCCTACATCTCACCTCACAACACCCCCATTACTGCCGCTGCCATCATTTTGGCTAATTTTGCATTAGCCATGTGGACTGTCGGATGGTTTCTGCTGTATTTTGTTGCCCTTTCAAATATTTCTTAAATAGAAGATTGTACCATCTGGTGGACAATCTGCCTGTGTGCTATCTCACCTATCGCAGCATGGATCCACTCCTATTAGGGAAGGAGTAGGGGAGAGACGAGACGCTGTTTGCTAGAACACTGCCTCTGGCCGCCTGCAGCCCGGTTGTCGCTGGGCTGCTCCCTCTCTCCCAGTGGCCTGGTTCTGCCTGCACAGCAGTCAGAGTCTATGTGCTGAGCAAATGTTTCTCCCACTCACTTCATGGCCCGGCGATGACTCATGGGGCTTCAGGGAGCAGATGTCTCCATAGGTAGATCCCTCTGACCTGTGTTGATATTTTACCTACATAAGCATGAAATGATGATGCAGCTACACTTTGTAAGTGGGAGAGAGAGTGGCTAAGGCTCAGTTAAATTCCACACATAAAATCTCTACCAAGTCAAAAAACTGATTCAAGGTGCTCAGAATATAATGGTGCCTAAAGAAGAAAGGCATCCACAGATATATTAAGGAATATATATACGTATATGCATGTACATGTCTGTATAGGTATCATATACCTCATGAACCTTGCCAAAAGAGTTCATGGTATATTTACCTTTTATTCTGCTCCAGGGAACATCAGTCATGCCTGGGGAGAGATGGAAAATTGGTGTTTCTAGTTTAAGAGATGACACTCTCAACGGCAGCATTAAGACTTGAGAAGGTTTTCTAATAAACCTCGTCTGATGGGAACAAAAGCAATTCTGCTGATTTGTCTTCCATTTTGGGATGACTAATGCGGTCTCAACGAGGCCCATGGCAGAATCCCAAATGATTTTCAAGTACGGCAACTGACAAGTGGTTAAGAATGGGAGATCTTGAACAAAGCTGCCTGGAGTTGGACCCAGACTCTACCTTCTATTAAATGTGTGACCTTAGGCAAATTACATAACCTCAGTTTCCTCATCTATAAAATGGGTATAATAATAGTACCTACCTCATAGGGTTGTTTGATTCAAAAACACTTATAGCGCTTCCTATCTGCCAAACACTCTCCTAAATACTTCATCAATCAGTCAAAGAATAGCTCCGCCTTTTCCTAAATGCAATCATGGCATAACACCAGTATCCATCTGAACTTGTGTTAACATCCGCATCCCATTCCCCATGTGGCCAGACAGTCGACATCACACAATCCCAAACTGAGGAGTGGGCTCCCTTTCCTCCCGCACCAGATAGATAAGGGCTGTACTTAGGCCACTCTGTGCCTCCCACCGCTACTCCTCTGTTACTGGAAACAAGGCAGGATATGAGCAATTTGCTAGCTCAGCAGATAAAAACTCTACATCATTCCAATTAAAAATGGCATCTGTTTAGTTATCTAATGCAATTTCTCCTAATATCCCACTAAAATACACATAAACACATAAAAAAGGAAAACTCACCACAAAAACTAAGTTCAGCAGATAACCTGTGGTCAGAATTCTAACTCCACTAAGTATGGATTTGTACTAAGTACAAGGCTGATGGAACTGGATGCAAAAAAAACATTAGTGGCCTACCATACTTTGTCTCAGGACTAGAGCAGCCTCATCCAGCCAAAAGTAGATCAGAAAATTCTTCACTTCTCTCCCAATATCTTCTCCCTCACTTCTATCCTCTCAAAAAACATGGTGGGCCGACCGGTACTCACCAGGCCGAGAGGCTTGTCTGCTCCCCCGCCGGGGCGGGCGGGGCTGGGAGCTGAGGCTCGGGCTTCGGTCGGAGCGCAGGGAGAGGACTGGCGTTGGCGGCGTGAACACAGCCTGCAGGGGGTTAGTGCACCACGGCTAGCCGGGAGGGAGACCGAGAAAAGGTCTGGAGCTGCCGAAGAGGCAAGAGACTTTTTCTTGCCTCTTTGTTTCCTGGTGCGCGAGGAGAGGGGATTAAAAGCGCCGCTTAAAGGAGCTCCAGAGATGGGCGCGAGCCGCGGCTAACAGCGCGGACCCCAGAGACGGGCATGAGACGCTAAGGCTGCTGCTGCCGCCACCAAGAAGCCTGTGTGCGAGCACAGGTCACTCTCCACACCCCGCTTCCGGGGAGCCTGTGCAGCCCGCCACTGCCAGGGTCCTGTGACCCAGGGACAACTTCCCCGGGAGAACGCACGGCGCGCCTCCGGCTGCTGCAACGTCACGCCGGCCTCTGCCGCCGCAGGCTCGCCCCGCCCTCCGCGCCCCTCCCTCCCCCCCCGGCCTGAGTGAGCCAGAGCCCCTGGATCAGCGGCTCCTTTAACGCCGTCCAGGCTGAGCGAAGAACAGACGCCCTCAGGCAACCTACACGCAGAGGCGGGGCCGCATCCAAAGATGAACCCCGAGAGCTGTGCCAACAAAGAAGGGAAAGGGAAATCCCTCCCAGCAGCCTCAGGAGCAGCGGATTAAATCTCCACAATCAACTTGATGTACCTGCATCTGTGGAATACCTGAATAGACAATGATTCATCCCAAATTGAGGAGGTGGACTTTGAGAGCAAGATATATTATTTTTTCCGCTTTTCCTCTTTTTGTGAGTGTTTATGTATATGCTTCTGTGTGAGATTTTGTCTGTATAGCTTTGCTTTCACCATTTGTCCTAGGGCTCTTCTGTCCATCCATTTTTTTTTGTTTCTTTGGGTTTTTTCAGTTTAAAAAATTTTTTTTCTTGATAATTATTTTTTATTTTAATAACGTTATTTTATTTTATCTTTATTTTATCCTCTTTCTTTCTTTCTTTCTTTCTTTCTTTCTTTCTTTCTTTCTTTCTTATGTTTTCTCCCTTTTATTCTGAGCCGTGTGGATGAAAGGTTCTTGGTGCTGCAGCCAGGACTCAGTGCTGTGCCTCTGAGGTGGGAGAGCCAACTTCAGGACACTTGTCCACAAGAGACCTCCCAGCTCCACATAATATCAAATGGCGAAAATCTCCCAGAGATCTCCATCTCAACACCAACACCCAGCTTCACTCAACGACCAGCAAGCTACAGTGCTGGACACCCTATGCCAAACAACTAGCAAGACAGGAACACAGCCCCATCCATTAGCAGAGAGGCTGCCTAAAATCATAATAAGGCCACAGACACCCCAAAACACACCACCAGACGTGCACCTGCCCACCAGAAAGACAAGATCAAGCCTCATCCACCAGAACACAGGCACTAGTCCCCTCCACCAGGAAACCTACACAACCCACTGAACCAACCTTAGCCACTGGGGACAGACACCAAAAACAATGGGAACTACAAACCTGCAGCCTGCAAAAAGGAGACCCCAAACACAGTAAGATAAGCAAAATGAGAAGACAGAAAAACACACAGTAGATGAAGGAGCAAGGTAAAAACCCACCAGACCTAACAAATGAAGAGGAAATAGGCAGTCTACCTGAAAAAGAATTCAGAATAATGATAGTAAAGATGATCCAAAATCTTGGAAATAGAATAGAGAAAATGCAAGAAACATTTAACAAGGACCTAGAAGAACTAAAGAGGAAACAAGCAACGATGAAAAACACAATAAATGAAATGAAAAATACTCTAGAAGGGATCAATAGCAGAATAACTGAGGCAGAAGAATGGATAAGTGACCTGGAAGATAAAATAGTGGAATTAACTACTGCAGAGCAGAATAAAGAAAAAAGAATGAAAAGAACTGAGGACAGTCTCAGAGACCTCTGGGACAACATTAAATGCACCAACATTCGAATTATAGGGGTCCCAGAAGAAGGCGAGAAAAAGAAAGGGACTGAGAAAATATTTGGAGAGATTATAGTTGAAAACTTCCCTAATATGGGAAAGGAAATAGTTAATCAAGTCCAGGAAGCACAGAGAGTCCCATACAGGATAAATCCAAGGAGAAAAACACCAAGACACATATTAATCAAACTATCAAAAATTAAATACAAAGAAAACATATTAAAAGCAGCAAGGGAAAAACAACACACAAGGGAATCCCCATAAGGTTAACAGGTGATCTTTCGGCAGAAACTCTGCAAGCCAGAAGGGAATGGCAGGACATATTTAAAATGATGAAGGAGAAAAACCTACAACCAAGATTACTCTACCCAGCAAGGATCTCATTCAGATTTGGTGGAGAAATTGAAAACTTTACAGACAAGAAAAAGCTGAGGGAGTTCAGCACCACCTAACCAGCTTTACAACAAATGCTCAGGGAACTTCTCTAGGCAAGAAACACAAGAGAAGGAAAAGATCTACAATAACAAACTCAAAACAATTAAGAAAATGGAATAGGAACATACATATCGATAATTACCTTAAGTGCAAATGGCTTAAATGCTCCCACCAAAAGACATAGACTGGCTGAATGGATACAAAAACAAGACCCATATATGTGCTATCTACAAGAGACCCACTTCAGACCTAAGGACACATACAGACTGAAAGTAAGGGGATGGAAAAAGATATTGCATGCAAATGGAAATCAAAAGAAAGCTGGAGTAGCAATTCTCATATCAGACAAAAGAGACTTTAAAATAAAGACTATTACAAGAGACAAAGAAGGCCACTACATAATGATCAAGGGATCCATCCAAGAAGAAGATATAACAATTGTAAATTTTTATGTACCCAACATAAGAGCACCTCAATACCTAAGGCAAACACTGGCAGCCATAAAAGGGGAAATAGACAGTAACACATTCATAGTAGGGGACTTTAACACCCCACTTTCACCAATGGACAGATCATCCAAAATGAAAATAAATAAGGAAACACAACCTTTAAATGATACATTAAACAAGATGGACTTAATTGATATTTATAGGACATTCCATCCAAAAACAAAAGAATACACATTTTTCTCAAGTGCTCATGGAACATTCTCCAGGATAGATCATATCTTTGGTCACAAATCAAGCCTTGGTAAATTTAAGAAAATTGAAATCATATCGAGTATCTTTTCCAACCACAACGCTATGAGACTAGATATCAATTACAGGAAAAGATCTGTAAAAAATACAAACACATGGAGGCTAAACAATACACTACTTAATAACCAAGAGATCACTGAGGGAATCAAAGAGAAAATCAAAAAATACCTAGAAACACATGACAATGGAGACACGATGACCCAAAACCTATGGTATGCAGCACAAACAGCTCTAAGAGGGAAGTTTATAGCAATACAATCCTACCTTAAGAAACAGGAAACAGATCAAATAAACAACCTAATCTTGCACTTAAAGCAATTAGAGAAAGAAGACCAAAAAAACCCCCAAAGTTAGCAGAAGGAAAGAAATCGTAAAGATCAGATCAGAAATAAATGAAAAAGTAATGAAGGAAATGATAGCAAAGATCAATAAAACTAAAAACTGGTCCTTTGAGAAGATAAACAAAACTGATAAACAATTAGCCAGACTCATCAAGAAAAAAAGGGAGAAGACTGCAATCAATAGAATTAGAAATGAAAAAGGAGAAGTAACAACTGACACTGCAGAAATACAAAGGATCGTGAGAGATTACTACAAACAACTCTATGTCAATAAAATGGACAACCTGGAAGAAATGGACAATTCTTAGAAATGCACAACCTGCCAAGACTGAACCAGGAAGAAATAGAAAATATAAACAGACCAATCACAAACACTGAAATTGAAACTGTGATTAAAAATCTTCCAAAAAACAAAAGCCCAGGACCAGATGGCTTCACAGGAGAATTCTATCAAACATTTAGAGAAGAGCTAACACCTATCCTTCTCAAACTCTTCCCAAATATAGCAGAGGGAGGAACACTCCCAAACTCACTCCACGAGGCCACCATCACCCGGATACCAAAACCCGACAAAGATGTCACAAAGAAAGAAAACTACAGGCGAATATCACTGATGAAAAGAGATGCAAAAATCCTCAACAAAATACTAGCAACCAGAATCCAACAGCACATTAAAAGGATCATACACCATGATCAAGTGGGGTTTATTCCAGGAATGCAAGGATTCTTCAATATATGCATATCAATCAATGTGATACACCATATTAACAAAATGAAGGAGAAAAACCATATGATCATCTCAATAGATGCAGAGAAAGCTTTCGACAAAATTCAACACCTGTTTATGATAAAAACCCTGCAGAAAGTAGGCATAGAGGGAACTTTCCTCAACATAATAAAGGCCATATATGACAAACCCACAGCCAACATCGTCCTCAATGGTGAAAAACTGAAAATATTTCCACTAAGATCAGGAACAAGACAAGGCTTCCCACTCTCACCACTATTATCCAACATAGTTTTGGAAGTTTTAGCCACAGCAATCAGATAAGAAATAGAAAAGAAAGGAATCCAAATCGGAAAAGAAGAAGTAAATCTGTCACTGTTTGCAGATGACATGATACTCTACATAGAGAATCCTAAAGATGCTACCAGAAAACTACTAGAGCTAATCAATGAATTTGGTAAAGTAGCAGGATACAAAATTAATGAACAGAATTCTCTGGCATTCCTATACACTAATGATGAAAAATCTGAAAGTGAAATTAAGGAAACACTCCAATTTACCATTGCAACATAAAGAATAAAACATCTAAGAATAAACCTACCTAATGAGACAAAAGACCTGTATGCAGAAAATTATAAGGCACTGATGAAAGAAATTAAAGATGATACAAACAAATGGAGAGATATACCATGTTCTTGGATTGGAAGAACTGACATTGTGAAAATGACTCTACTACCCAAAGCAATCTACAGATTCAATGCAGTCCCTATCAAACTACCACTGGCATTTTTCACAGAACTAGAACAAAAAAATTCACAATTTGTTTGGAAACACAAAAGACCCCGAATAGCCAAAGCAATCTTGATAAAGAAAAATGGAGCTGGAGGAATCAGGCTCCATGACTTCAGACTATACTACAAAGCTACAGTAATCAAGACAGTATGGTACTGGCACAAAAACAGAAATATAGATCGATGGAACAGAATAGAAAGCCCAGAGATAAACCCATGCACATATGGTCACCTTATCTTTGATAAAGGAGGGAAGAATACACAGTGGAGAAAAGACAGCCTCTTCAATAAGTGGTGCTGGGAAAACTGGACAGCTACATGTAAAAGTATGAAATTAGAACACTCCCTAACACCATACACAAAAATAAACTCAAAATGGATTAAAGACCTAAATGTAAGGCCAGACACTATCAAACTCTTAGAGGAAAACATAGGCAGAACACTCTATGACATAAATCACAGCAAGATCCTTTTTGACCCACCTCCTAGAGAAATAATAATAAAAACAAAAATAAACAAATGGGACCTAGTGAAACTTAAAAGCTTTTGCACAGCAAAGGAAACCATAAACAAGACCAAAAGACAGCCCTCAGAATGGGAGAAAATATTTGCAAATGAAGCAACTGACAAAGGATTAATCTCCTCAATTTACAAGCAGCTCATGCAGCTCAATAACAAAAAAACAAACAACCCAATCCAAAAATGGGCAGAAGACCTAAATAGACATATCTCCAAAGAAGATATACAGATTGCCAACAAACACATGAAAGAATGCTCAACATCATTAATCATTAGAGAAATGCAAATCAAAACTACAATGAGATATCATCTCACATGGTTCAGAATGGCCATGATCAAAAAATATACAAACAGTAAGTGCTGGAGAGGGTGTATAGAAAAGGAAACCCTCTTGCACTGTTGGTAGGAATGTAAATTGAAACAGCCACTATGCAGAACAGTATGGACGTTCCTTAAAAAACTAGAAATAGAACTGCCATATGACCCAGCGATCCCACTACTGGGCATATACCCTGAGAAAACCATAATTCAAAAAGAGTCATGTACCGAAATGTTCATTGCAGCTCTATTTACAATACCCAGGACATGGAAGCAACCTAAGTGTCCATCATATGATGAATGGATAAAGAAGATGTGGCACATATATACAATGGAATACTACTCAGCCATAAAAAGAAACGAAATTGAGATATTTGTAGTGAAGTGGATGGACCTAGAGTTTGTCATACAGAGTGAAGTAAGTCAGAAAGAGAAAAACAAATACCATATGCTAACACATATATATGGAATGTAAGAAAAAGAAAAAAAAGGTCATGAAGAACCTAGGAGTAAGATGGGAATAAAGACACAGACCTACTAGAGAATGGACTTGAGGATATGGGGAGGGGGAAGGGTAAGCTGTGACTAAGTGAGAGAGTGGCATGGACATATATACACTACAAAACGTAAAATAGATAGCTAGTGGGAAGCAGCTGCATAGCACAGGGTGATCAGCTCTGTGGTTTGTGACCACCTAGAGGGGTGGGATAGGGAGGGTGGGAGGGAGGGAGACATAAGAGGGAAGAGATATGGGAACTTATGTATATGTATAACTGATTCACTTTGTTATAAAGCAGAAACTAACACACCATTGTGAAGCAATTACACTCCGACAAAGATATTTAAAACATAAATAAATAAATAAAGAGCAAAAACATAATCTCAGAATAATTTCTACTAGAAGCATAAAAAATAAAACATGGTGGCCATTTCTCTCATTGCGCACGTGATGTTTGCGAGATAAAAATTTATCGAGCTAACATTTATTGAGTAGTTACTATGTGGCAGGCACTCTGCCAAGCACTTCATCAATGTTAATGAATTTAACACCCACAACAACCCAATGAAGTAGGTATTTCATTATTACTCCCATTAAAAAGTAGAGGAAACAGAGGCACAGAAAAATTAAGTCTTATGGCTAATAAACGGCAGTCTAGCTCTAGAATTGGATTTGTAATTGCTCTATATGATGCAGTCATTCTTATCATTCTTCATACTTCTACATCCATATAGAGACCAAAATTTTAAAAATATATACAAGAAAGTCCATGGAATTCATGATGCAAATGGCACTGTGAAAAGCACAGCCCCTACAAGTAAAGGAATACAGACAATGCGGGGGAACACAAGAGCTTTGGTTTCAGCATGCACTTGCAAGTCTAGGTTTTCCTCTACTTTATGAGTTCTGAGTACAAGAAAGTAAGGGAAGTTCTCTCTGGCCCAGCAAAGCCCCACTAGATGAAGACCAGCTCAACAGTGGAGCCAAGGCTGAGAACTGTGAACAGCCACCTGCCCTCCTACTTAGATTTCAACCAACAGTGGACACAAATAGACTCAGAGGAAAATCCACACACTTTATTTGTTTGGCAAATGGTCAGTCAGGGCTGATTTGGCCTTCTTGGAGTCTAAGTAAAAAGAAAAATTATATATCCAGACAATTGAAAGTACCAAAGATTAAAAGAAATGGACATTATCCTAGAGACTAAGAAAATGTGAAAATAATTTACTGTAAGAACAATAAGGAATTTTTAGAAAACTCTTCAATATTTTCAGTAGAACTGGAAAAGTCATGGTGTTTGTGATATAGCAGCAGAAATACGGAATAGATTGACATGAAAATTGAACTGAATACTATAAAAAAAGAAATGTAAGAAAACTAAGTTTGCAATGGCAAAATAAAATCTAATTGAGAAACAGTGAAGAGCAGATCTGACACTAAAAAATAAAGTTGGTAATGTGGAGGACAAACCAAAAAATTAGGTCTTAATGCAAAGAAAAAAGACAAAGATAGAAATAATGAGAGTTGATATAATGCACAGGGCAGAATACACCTAGAATTTAGGAATACAACTACTTCAGCAAAACAAGAGAAAACACCAGGCCCAAAGAAATAAGCAAAGATAAAGTTAAGGAAAAGTTTTCAGGACTAAGTTTTCATGCTAAATTAAAATTATTTAATTTTTAGGCAGATTAAACAGTGATAAAATTAAAGAGTGATAGAGCATCAGAGAAAGAAAAAAGATAAGCGAGATGGATAATAAGAGACAGAGAGAGACTAAGAGAAAGTGAGATCCAGAGAAAGTGAAAGGGACAGAAAAGAACAGAGAGAAAAAGTAGAATTACAATCAATCAATCAATCATTCAAGCATCAAGCATCCCTGCAGAAGAAAGAGGTTTCTCTCTGGGCACATACGCTCTCATCCTTACCTCTTCAGTGTAGACAGACTGACTTCCAACTTCCAACTCCTAGGATTCTTTTCATCAGGCCTTTCTCTGACCACATACCCATTTTGCCTGCCATCCCCAGCCGGCCCCGCAGATGTCTGCAAATGCTGGGGGATCGCTGACCCCCAGGAGCTGTGTTCAACCAGTGAGAGGCATGATTTGGTGACTAAACACCGTGGCTTCCTTCTCTGAGATGGAACTTTGGGAAATGTGTTTTTCACCTTAGTCAGGCATGATTAAGATGTATACAGTGGTATCTGGCTTGATAACAGGCTCTTTATAATGCACCCTTTATTGTCTGCCTTCTTTCCCTGTCTTATCTCCCTACTCTCTGCCTACCTTCTCTTCCCAAAGAAACTACTGGTACTTGAATCCTTGCCTCAGGGTTTAATCCTGGGAAAACTCAAAATAAGACATCCTCAGTGGAAAACTAAAATTAGGCCAGATTGCTCTCAAAGGCTGAATGTCAGAAAACCATGCTGCAGGTTTATCTAGGTCTGAAAAGAATGATCTGGGGCTCATGAATTTAATGTTTGGCCAAGTTGCTGTTCATATGGGACAGTTATAGACTTTCTCAACTAGGCAAGAGCTCAGAAGATTCTCTTCTTTAAAGCATCACTTGAAGACTACCTCCAGCCTTTAAAGAGATGAATCAAAGCAACTCAAGAATGAAGAGTTTGTGATATTCAGTGGTTCCTAATCCTAACCAAACATCTTTCTCACAGATCACATTTTTGTCTCTACTCTCTTATCTGGGAGGTTTTTTTTTTTAATTATTATTAGTTTTCTCATGTTTCATATTTTTGAATTTGTTATTCAAAGAATGATTTCCATAATAGAATTTCTAATTTGAGCATTTTTGATAGTAATAAAAATAGCTAACATATATCAAGCGCTCACTAGGAATTATGCATTGTGCAATATCTCATTTAATTCTCATAATAATCTAATGAGGTTGTACTATTATTATCCTGAAAGAGGGTACTGAGTCACAGAGAGGTTAACTTCCCTAAGATGACATAGCTTGTAAGTGGCTGATTGGATTCAGAAACTGCAGCCTGAAACCAGAGCGCTTTCTCTTAATCACTTTCCTTGCCCTTTATGATCCTTTAAGGGAATCCCCAAATATAAGTCTCAATTTACTCTCTCTTATCCTATCATGGACCATTAAGAATGAGGACTGTAGTGGGCAATCAGAAAGTGTTGCCAGATGTTTTCCCCCTCATCTTATCTTTCATTTAAATAGTTCCAATACAATATAGGGGATATTTGTGTTGACTACAAAGATGATCCTATGTTAGGTTATAAACGATTTTCAAGAGCAACATCAAAACAGCCACCAGTCTGATGAGTGGCTGTCATTCTAGAACAGCGCTGTCAGGTAGAACCTTCTGTGATGATAAAATGTCCAACATAGCATCTAATAGCTACATGTGGCTATTGAGTGCTTGAAATGTGGCTAGTGAGACTGCAGAAATGAATTTTTAATTTTACGTAATTTTAATTAAGGATGAGAATTTAAATTTAAGTAGCCACGTGTGCTAATGACTACTACATTGCACCATGTAGCCCTAGGGTCCTTAGACCCAGGAAGGGCTTCCAGGCTCCCGTCTCCACCATCCTTAATTTGCATAAGCAGCAACTAGAGAAATTCTGCCATTAACAAAAATTGGAGGAGGAAAGTGGTTCCATCAATCCCCAAACAGAAGATGGACCACCCCCCTCCAGAGTGTCTGTGGCTCTTAACGGGGGACACATGAGCACTTCTGTCTCACCAGTTTTGGTGACTTAATTCCCAAGATGCTGCTGATGCTGCCCGTTATCTCCCTGGAAACCACGTTCTTTACTCTAGAATTTGCCAGGGTGCTTCAGAGATTCTGCAAACATTTAATTTGAATTGCATTTTAAAAATATGTTTAACCACTCAAACAGTAATTTATCTATTTATTTATTTTTAACATCTTTACTGGAGTATAATTGCTTTACAATGGTGTGTCAGTTTCTGCTGTATAACAAAGTGAATCAGCTATATGTATACATGTAATTTAAAACACTCAAGTGATATGAACACATTTGAGACCACAGACTAACCTGGTACTATAAGGTCAGCTTGTTTTATGTCAATTTGAGAATCCTGTTTCTGGGACCGTCTCCTAGGAAGTAGAGAATGTTTTGAGGTTACAAAGTGAATTTAATAAAAAAGAAAAATCTTACCATATCCCTCTACTTAAACGTCTGAATCAAAATTATCTCCATACTCTATAATACAAAAAAAAATCATAAATAAAGAGGGTAGAATTGGGAAATGAGGCTGTTATAACATGGCAAGTGTCATCCCTAATTCCCAGTTTCAACCTTTTGTGTTCAACCAGTCTCTGAATTCTCTTTGAGTGCCTTTAAAATAAATAAAGCTTAAAATTATAGTTGCATAAATTTTTAAATTATAAAATAGATTCAAGGTACTCAATTCCTTTTGCTGCTTAATTTTTTAAAAAAGTTTGACAATCACTGAGTATAAAGATGGAGTGCCCAGCAAGGTGTAAGGGGACATCCTCACGCCAATACGGAAGTATCCTTTCCACTCACCCATCTTGAGTTGGGTCTGTGCTATGTGGAGTGGGCTAGAGAGAGAAGTGACAATATATTAGATTTCAACGTCACCAGGAGAGGCCAAGTGATGCTAATTAGCATCACCTTGTCAGTGTGCGTCAAACCAAGCACAGAGGACTCTATTTGACCTCACAGAGTCTTCCTGTGTGTGGTCATTCAGCACCTTGGGGAAGGAACTTTGATCCCAAATGTCTGTGAGCAGTCACTAAGGTTTTAACCATGCCCTCTTCTCTCTCATTCAGCTTATTCTTTTTTTTTTTTTTTTTTGCCGTACGCGGGCCTCTCACTGCTGTGGCCTCTCCCGTTGTGGAGCACAGGCTCCGGACGCGCAGGCTCAGCGGCCATGGCTCCCGGGCCCAGCCGCTCCGCGGCATGTGGGATCTTCCCGGACCGGGGCACGAACCCGTGTCCCCTGCATCGGCAGGCGGACTCTCAGCCACTGCGCCACCAGGGAAGCCCTCAGCTTATTCTTCTTTCTGTACCTTTAGAACTAATTTTCCTCTGGGGACCGTACACAATTTCGGTGGCTGCCTGCCTTTTTAAATTGATGGATGACTGTGACAACTGCTGTTGCATTTTTAACTGTACACAAAAAGTGAGACCAACGACATGAAGGCTGCAGTTGGGTTTCAATATTTTAAGGAACACACATTCCAACTGGGACTTCATTTGCTGAATGTCTGTGAAAATCAAGAGCTGAGGGGAAAATGCCTCTGCTAAAGAACTTGAGAGGAAGCATCCAGAATGATGCAGAAGGGACCCCCAAGAGGGAAATGTACTACACTATGGTTCATCAGGGTGAGGGAACTCTCCCACAGGCTGATTTCTTCTGCTTATTCGATCATCGTCCACACTTGCTTATTGTAAGATAATTTCTCTAAGTACCTTTTCTCCCACAACACCCTGGAAAAAAAAAAAAAGAAAAAGGGGAAAAAAGGCTGCTTTATTTTACAGCTAATTTGCTTGTAAGCACATAACCCAGCTGCTCACAATGAAGTAAAAGAGGAAATGAGAACAGAGGGAACCTTCTAATGAAGGTGGATGAGGGAGCGGTAAGGAGGTGGAAGGATGGGAGAGATGCTATTTGTATGATTAAAGAGAAGCAAAAACCAGTGTTACACAGATAGGTTCATCTTGAGCCTTGGAAAAGAGAAATAAGAGAGAAAAACTTATGGAAGAGCAGATATTTGTTCAAGAGGGGATTTTAACTGGCCCAAAGAAATCTCTCCCACCTTTCCATTATACAAAGTTATATTTTGGATTTTGCTCTTGAACGTGTGTTATCATTGACCCATTATTTGTAGACAAGGGATAATTCTAAAAACAGATGTTGAAATATTTTCAATTCTGTAAAAAACTGTTCAGAGAGGTGAGTTTAGTTGGTTAAATGGGAAAAGGTTTAGATGAAATGATTTGGGGGCCATTGAGAAAATGACATACTAAACTTCTGAGACTGCATGCCTCCTTCTTCTCAAATATTTCCTTGTAAAAACAGCAAAGATCACGTTCTTTATTGCATGCTTTTCTTTCTGCCAATTCAGCGCGCACGCACACACACACACACACACACACACACCCCCTTAACAAGACCTGCTCTAATTCTTTCCCCTGGGGACCACATCAGAATGGGGTACATTTTATACTTTTGTGCTTTTTCAAACTGCAGAATGAGATATTCAGAAGGAAATGAAGAATTTCCTGAAGTTGCAGCTCATAACATAACCCATGATGGGGGGCAGTGGTGGGGGGGAGGATGGGCAGGGAGGACAGCTTATGAGCTAGAAGAGAAAATAAATAGGTTTCAATATTCAGCTTTAAATAAATGTACTGAATTGGTCTCTATGATAATAGGGCCAAAATAATTAATTTGAGCCTGGCCTTCTCATTTGTCAGTGAGTGCAGGTTGCTGTGCTCTAAGGCGTCTGTGAAACAGTAAAAGAATCAGCCCATCATCCCTTTCAAGCTCAGGGCTCCTCTGTGTGTTCCCTGGTGGAAGCCGAAGGCTAATTTCCTCTGGCCCGGCTGGGGGCTCCGTTCGGGCCAGCCTCGGAATCCTCACTGTGAGAATTGTTTCTGCATCAAGGGAGCTCCTTATCCCACCTCACACCCTGTAGCATTTTTATGCCTGCTGATCTTCAGAGGAAACCAACATTTTTAGTTGCTATTTGATAACAATGATTGGGTATTCCAAGTTCCTCAGTTTAATCCCACTTAGTAAATTGGAATAATTCCTCGAGTCTCATGGTGACAAGGATTAAGGACCACCGTAGTGGACAGAGAACTCTCCTTGGCACAGTGAGATAAGAAGTCCTACAAATTCTGAAAATAAAAAAAATAAATAATAAAAGGTACTGCAAAACACTAGTGAAGCTTTGGGCATCTTAAACATCCAAATCTGCTCCTTTACAAATTGGCAGACAAAGACATACCTAGATCCAGGTTCAGGAATGATGAAACAATGACAATAATTTTTAAAATGCCAGAAATGTACTTCTCTTAAATTTGAAAAACTTTACGCTTTAAGAATAGAAAAATTTTTTTAGAAAGTCATTGATAAGGAAGAAAGAAAGAGTGAAACTTGTTTTGGGTGTAACAAAATGTTGATAGGTAGGGTCAAGAAGAAAATAAATTATTCTGTTTTTTAAAGTTTGCTGTCTACTTCTTCTCAGCACTTGGGCACCTGAAACTTTCTCAGTGTGATAGCCTAAATGGTTATGGACCCATTCTGTATAACCTGTGTGTAAGAACTGGGAGAATGCTAAAATATAGGAAGGAATGGGACAGTAGAGTACTATACAACCATGAAAAGGAAGGGGGGAACATCTCTACATAATACTCAGGAGTAATCTCCAGGATATATTTTGTTGAGAAAAAAAGTAAGATGGAGAAATTGAGTATAATTTGCTGCTGTGATTTTAAGGAACAGGAGGAACACATGTATCTATAATAAATTAAGCATATTTATGAGTGTTCACACATGTGTAGACAAGTAATTCTCAATCAGATGGGATTTTGCTCCACAAGGTATATTTAACAATATCTACAGATATTTTTACTTGTCATAACCAAGGGGATGCTACTGGCATAGGGATTAGAGTCCAGGGATGTTGCTAAACATCCTCTTAATACGTAGGTTGGCCACCACAACAAAAGATTATGCAGCCCAAAATATCAATCACATCAATCACACCTGCTGTAGATATATATATATGCATTTGTGTGCATGAATCTTCTATTTGAAAAATGGAAAGACAAACCATGAAAATACAGAAAATGGGCTTCCTTTAGTAGACAGAGGGAATAGTGTGGAGGGAAAAGAAACAGAAGCAGGACATATGATTATACCTTCTTTTGAAGATTTAATTTAAACCATGTAAATATTGTACATAATCACCAAGGAAATTAATATACAGGAAGAAAACCCTAAACATTATAAGTAAAATTAAACACAGGAATCTGTGTTTTGATCAGGCAGCCTAACCACACAGAGACCTAACAGTCAGTGACTTTAAAACACAGACACTGACTCTACAGCCTAATGGGAAACACCCTAAGGACAAAAGGGCTGCAGAAATAACCTTAGACTCTTTCCAGTTATATTTTTGATGGTCGTCTTGGTATTTTACTCAAAAACTATTTTGTGTATATTATAGGACAAAACAAATGAGTAATTATTATTAGTTGTCATTGAGAATCAGGATTGGGGCATGAGAGGAAGAGATACAGATATAATACAGTAGAAGGTAAATAAAAATTCCTTTGGTCCTGAATTTGAATCAGAAAAATCAGTATAGAATCATGATACACCAAAATATTTACTTTCTAGTTCTGTTTATTGAAAAGGCCTAGAAACGATAACCAACACGGCAGCAAGGAGCACCCTCAGCACCCAGATTATGGTCACTAAGTACAATTTTCTGGGAGAGGTAGTTGATTTCAGGTCTGAAGGAAAAAAAATGTACAAAAGAAGCCTGGAGCATTCTGTCAGTAACAGAAAGCAAGGAAGCTATGAAATCTACTAGTATCGGGTTAAAATATCTCAAATGCCAATTTGAAGAGACTCCCGCTAGCCAAACATAGCACAACTAGAAAATAAATAATAATTACAATGAATTGAAATATATCAAAAATGTTTAAACCCATGAATTCATATTTTTTTAAAAATTAGTAACTTTGTAGAATACTAAAGAGCCAACTAATTATTCTGAGACTAATAAATAGAAAAAAATCAAGCATTTATACTGATTTTCCTATATAAACTCTATTATCTGAATAACCAAAGAGTTAATGATTGCAGACTCATTTTGTAGATATACTTTAGATAATTAATTAACAAAACAAGATAAAGTCAGGATATCACTGTCCCTAGTGAATTAATAGATCTAAACAATGGTTATTAATGGCTATTCACATAACAAAACTTAGACATTCTATGACTACTGATGGAAGAAATTCCACTGCTTATGAAGTATTCTTGCCAAATAATCAAGCCTGAATCCAATGCAGCCTCTAGATTCAGAGGCTAGTTCCAGAAAAGGCAGAATACAATGCAATGACACCATAGGAATATGATCAGCAAAATCCAGATTGTGGGAAATCCTTCAACAAATAAATTGCAAGGGGAAAAAAATGATATGGAGGAAGAACATAATGTATTATCAAAAGTTAAAAGACATCAACTAATCAATTAATTAGTTGGACCCTGATACTAACCAAAAAAATGTAAAACGTATAAAAGACTATAGACAATTGGAGAAATTCGATCACTGACATATATGTGATGACAATAAAGAGATTTTTAATATTTTAGATTAATAATGGTATTATTTTTTTTTGTTTTGTTTTTTTTAAGGAAGAAATTTTGTATTCTATTACAAGTAAATCACTAAAGGGAGGTTGCCTATACTCTTTTTCTTTTTAATTTTAGAATTTTATTTTTTTATACAGTAGGTCCTTATTAGTTATCAATTTTATACACATCAGTGTATACATGCCAATCCCAATTGCCCAATTCAGCACATCACCACCCACTCCCCGCCACTTCCCCCTTAGTGTCCATACGTTTGTTCTCTACATCTGTGTCTCTATTTCTGCCCTGCAGACCTGTTATTGTAGAGTCACATACTAAAATGTTTATAGATGGAAGGATATGATGTTAGGGATCTGCTCAAAAATAATCCCTTCAGGGAGAGGGTGAGTATAGTTGAGACAAGATTGACAGAGTTGATAATCACTGAACATGAGTGACGGGCATATGGGAGTTCATTATACTCGTCTATTTTCATATAAAATTTCAAATTTTCTGTGATGAAATGTTTTCTAAAACAAAAATGAATAAAAATAAAAGAAGAAATGATGTCCCTTAATTTCCTGCCATAGTAGAAGCCTTTACAGCAATCATTCTGGTGAAGATGTAATTGCAGGAAGCATAATTTGAGAAGTGCTCTGTAAGAGTCTTAGGAGTGTTATCTAAAAAGCTAGATCCCTCCCTATTCTACACATCTCATCCTTATTCATCGTAGTCCTGTAAAGGAATTTTTCTTCCTTCCCCCCCAACAGGTAAATGCCCATTAGCCCTGGATCACGTCATTCTGATGGATGTTACAAAGATGATAGTAACTACCACTGACTGACTGCCTTCTCTGTCCAGATAAAACATAGGTGTTGCAATCTTTATGACAAGGAAGACATTAGTATCCCCACTTCACAGAAGAGGAAAGAGAGGCTTAGACTGATGATGTTGCTTGCTCGTGGCCACGAAGCTAACAAGCATTTCCCTTAGGATTTCCATGCAGAAATTTCGGACTCTCTTGTACCTAACAAATCCACACCTGATGGTGCTGCTTGGGCTACATCTCCTCCACTCCCAAGCCCACCAAAACTATTTTATAACTTTAGTGTACACTGGAATTACCTAGGGAATTTGTTTAAAAGACAGATTGCTAGGCACACCCCAAGAGATTCTGACTGCATACATCTAGGACAAGGGCCCAGGAATATGAACTAAGAAAAAGATTCTAATATAGATGTGCTTGAGAAACACTTCCCAAATCCATCACAATATTAAGCTTCAAATGTGTTATAACATGATTCTCATTGCTTTGTGTCCTGGCAATACGTCCCCTTAAATGAAAAAGCAGTTATTTAACTATTTCAGCAAGTCTCTTTGCTCCTGTTTTCCCTTCATTCAGAATAATATAATAAAAATAGTCAAAATTGTAATAATAAGTGCACTCAAACCAATGTTCTGAGGAGTAAAAAGGCCATGCCAATAGTTACATGCCCTCAATGAGTTGAATTTAAAATTACAGATGGTCCAGTGTATAATTTACCATTAACGCCACCAGCCTAATCCTTTCAGGTCAGCTCAGTTTGTATCATAAGTGAACTCTACCCAAGTGCCAAGGGCTGTGATAACAGCAGGCACTACAAGGATGAAGGGGACACAGGCTTTCCTCTGAAAACTTGTAGAAGCAGAGCTGAAAGCCAATTGATATGTAAACAAATAAAACAATATAGCAGAGAATATCCAAAAACAGGAGAATGCTACGGGGGCACAGAGGCTCATTTTCCCTGGGTAATAACAAGGAAAGCTTCTTAATGATCCCAAATGACCTAAGTAGAGCTTTGAAGTCAGCTACGCAGAGGAGAGAGGAATTTCTGTATGGAACACCTAAGGAAGCAAAGCCCCGGAGAACCCATGGTCACCCAGCCATCCTGTTTGGGACAGCTTTCAGGGAGAGTTAACTCATTTTTTTAGAGCTGTACAACACCCCAGGCCTTTAGGAATTAAATAGTTTCCTTGTGATCCTTCAAGACTTCTGCAACCTCACCAGGGATGCCAGCTTAGTGTTCACAACTCTCCTCACCATCCAATTCATTTTTGCTCAGGATTTATCAGCCACAAAAATGGGTTTAACCTTTTGAGCTCCATTGGGCACCTCGTGTTTTTCCATCCTCAGATGTCGTCTCCCACCCCATGTGGCTGTGACAAGACTCCTTCAAGGACCAGACATCTCTACAATTAGGCATCGAGGGAGATTTACACTGATTCCCTTGATTCAGTCCAGACGTGTCAACTTCCCTGGAAGCCAGAAGACCGTTGTGTAAATGACTGCAGCCTTTAACTGACCATCTATTTTGAAAGTGCGGTCTATATCAAATGCAAGTAAATCTGAATTGTTGCCTCAATAATTCTGCCTCCTTTCTTTTCCTGCTCACTTATATCCCCAAGTGTACTCAGCGTGCAGTATATTTAGAGCTCAGTGCATCTTTTTTTTTTTTTTCAGCCTCTGGAGGATTGCGAAGAGTGGCGGCACTTTTCATTTCAGGATGTGTGGAAACAAAACCTCAGCACATCAGTTTTTAATACGCACCCTGGTTAAGCGTGCCACCCTGATCCTGTCTCTAGAAAACACTGCGCTCATTGACGGAGGCGCCCAAGGAATTGAGCACAGGTGAAGTTCTAGGACCCAAGAGCTAAAACAGATCTTAACATCCCCATCAGTTTCAGTGATTCTGACTCAAACATGCCCTAGTGAGTCCTCTGCTACCCAACTATGTTATGGTAACTGGGCCCCATGCCTCCCTAAACTAAACCAACCTCCATTTCCCACCTTACTGGTGTTCTCTGCATACGTGGAAGTAGAGCCATGCTGAAGGAAGGGCCCCGAAAGCCCTGTCCCCCTCCTCCCTGGCCATCATCCCAAATGTCCCAGAATAATCAAGGTTGCATCCCAAGGAGAGAGGATAAATAACGAGGGGTCTGAGTCCATTTTTCGTTTGAGTGCTGGCGGCCCTCAAGCCTCACTCCTGCCTCTTCCAGTGGTGCCCCACATCTGGACAAGCTGATCAGAAAGTTTGAGCACTGGCAGGGGATTCAAACCCTACCAGCCTCCGTGCCTGGGAGCTCTCAACCCAGCCCCACCCCTTCCCAATGGGAAGTCATTTGGGGTCTGCTGGAGCGCCCTACCCTGCTCTCCCCCAGAGACTTATTATGGGAGTCCTAAACCCTTTCATACCCTCTTGGTGTGCGTGGCACACACTTGCACATAGGGCAGATCAAGTTCTCCCCAACATCACCTGCTGGGAGAGAGCCCATGCCACCTCCCCTCTACCAAAGCTCAGAGCACCTCAGCCTTTACATCTCCTCTCAGGTGGAGGGCATCTGCTCACATCCGTCAGTGTATTTATCACCTGCAGCAGAAGTGTACATTACTGTAGGCTTCCCAGCTCATCTCATCCTCTCAATAACTAGTCACAGGTTGTCCTTTCCTTATGCCTGAAGAATGGGATGGAGATGCCTCCTGCATGGGAAGGGACATTAAGGCAAAACACATGCTAACAAATAGAACCACTGAGTCACTCACAGTAAAGAAAAGTTGGGGACAAAGTGCTAGATCAGGATTCCTGCCTTACATTCTACCACAGTGTTCTAAATTTTCTCGAGGCATTTCTATATTTATTGTCTCAAAATCTACGTTGAATAGGTAGGACTGGCATAGCAGAGTTGGCTATCTACCCATCATCCTTCTTCCTCGTTAACTGACCATGGTTTTGTTCAGATACCCACTCTTAGGAAAAATGATCCTATTCCCATCTCAGGTGTAAATCGAAGCCAGAGGTTGGCAAAAGCTAGCCCAGGACCAAGTCTGCCCTGCCACTGTTTCTACATGGGCTGGAGCTAAGAATGTGTGACGGTTCAGTGTCAACTTGGCTGGGCCATGGTGCCCAGATATTTGGTCAGACATTGTTCTGGATGTTTCTCTGAGGGTGTTTGTAGATGAGATTTATATTTAAATTAGTGAACTTTGAGTAAAGTAGATTGCCCTCCACAATGTGGGTAAACTTCATCCAATCAGTTGAAGTCCTGACTTTCCTCAGACTATACAAAGTGCATTTCGCTTTGTCCAATGTCATATGAACAACAGGGACAGTTGCTGGATCCCAAAGCTATCACTTTTTGACCTCATTCCTCAGATGATTACTGCTGCCCTCCTACAGGTGTGTCTGTATAGACCTCTCCCTGTTATTTTGGGGAGTCATTGTAACTACTCTCAGCCCTCAGTTTTCCATGTAGAGATCTCTGAGATTCCACACAGATTGATTCTCAGACATTTTTCAATACCAGGAAGTAATGGGGAACCAGCTTATACAGTCATGATTTTGTTTTATTTCCAACATCTCAGAATCCTGTAATTGTGATTTTTGAGCTGTGTTAGAATTAAGTCCTTTCTTTAAAATCATGGACCCAGATGTAAAGAATCATAAAGTCTGGGATGGGAAGGGGCTTTGGTGGTCTTCTGACCTCAACCCCCTACTCGACATTAATCCTGTCCAGTTATTCCATCTCTGCTTCAGCACATTCAGAGTTCATTGTTAGAAAGTTCTGCCTAATGTTGGGAAAAAATCTTTCTTCTTGCCCCTTTTACCCCAGGTTGTAGTCCTGCCAGTGGGTGCCTCCCTAGAGAAGTACATTTCCTCTTTCACAAGACAATCCCTCAGATATTTTAAGACTGTGACCTTGTAACCCAGAATTTTCTCTTCCCCATGCTAAACATCCCCAGTTCCCTCAGCCTTAAGTCAAGGAGCATCGGCCCAAATCTGCTCACAGGTCTGGCCACTCTTCTCCAAAAGGGGGCCCCAGGAAATAAGAGCAATTTCACTGAACACTAATATTGCCCAGACTTCTCCCCAAACTCATATGTTCTGTAAATTTCCACTGAATAGCATCGTTTTTTACAGGTTTATTTCCTACAACCTTTGGAAAGATACAAATTTGATTGTGCCCTTATGATTCTATTTGTTTGGATGTATACTTCCTAGAAAATCATTGCATCCCTGTGACCATCAGAGTGGGTTCATTCTGCCATGCCTTGGAGCTCAGTTTTCTCTCTAACATCATTAACAAAGGGCTGTTTTGATATGGGCCAATTTCACCTACAATTGACACTCAGTGTCTGATTTCAGATGCACGCTAAGCACTGTCACATCTGTCTGAAAATAAGTAAATACTCCATTAATATGTGTGAACATCTTAGAAATGAGTCTAAAATGTCCATGTGGCAAAGGGAGGTGCTTGGAAGGCTCAGAGAAGACGCTGATTTGAATCAACGCTGAGAATGAACGTTAATACTGACCGAATCCTAAGAGAGTCTCTGGAACCAGAGAGTCATTGAAGGTACAGCCCTTTAGCGACGATCATGGGCCAATAATCAATCAATCAATAATCATTTTTGAGGGCCTACTATGCGCTGTGCAAAACAGTAACTTGGAGTGAGTCAAAATATAATCAGATCTGATATGAGCTTAACCTGGAGTTTACCATCTAGTTGTGGAGCTAAGACGTGCAATTGGCATCATGCGACTGCACCTACTGAGTGCTAACACATGGAGAGGAAAATTAGCCAAAAGAGTTTTGCCAAAGGGGAAGAAACCAAACACATGAGTCCTTCCTCTGGGCTCCCTGTGCTGCAGACATCACTTCCTTGGCACTGTCCAGCAGCTCTCCCGTGGGTATCACTGGTCCGTTCAGAGACAAGGAAGTGAGTAAATGCAAGATGACACTACATCCTCTACATCAGGTCTTCCTAGAATGGGCAAGGAAAAGACCCCAAAACAAGGCTGCAGGATTAAAAACTACTACCCTGTGAGTAGCTCCCAGAGCTAAAACAATGACACTGAACAGCGAACATCTGAGCAGAGAAGGCGAAGAAGGAACAGTGGGGAGCGGAAGGGGGAGGGTGGGGAAATGGCACTGGCTGGATGGCCCCGAGCCTGTTTCAGGAGAGGACGATGTCACCTGGCTGAATGGGGAGGTCAGACAGGCCAGGTGGGGACTCTGCTCTACCACTCCAAAAGTCATGACTGCCACTGGCTCTTGGCCTTCCGAGTTCCTAGAAGCAGAGCGAGAAGTGACCGGAAACTTCCTCTGGCCCAGACCTTCATTTGGAGCTGAGAGTCACGCACCTTGACCCTAGAAGGAATGTGCCAATATCACCTTGATGGGCCTCCTCCAGCTGGGATTAAGCACAGGCTTCCAGTGCTTAGTCCCTGCTCTTCCCACTGAATCACACCTCCACCAAACCAGGTTTCTCAGCATCCCCATTTTCTCAGGTCATTCTTTTCATTTTTCACATGAGGGAGGTGCTTGCGGCCCTCTATCTGAATGCCGAAACCAAGAGCACTTCATACAAAAGCCTGTTAGATTGTCATGACACAAAACAGGGTAAGGGAAATAAACCCTGTGCATAAGTAGCTATAAATAAAAGCCCCAAACTAGTGAAAGTTTCTAGATCTCCTTTTTATTTAAATGTTCCTCATTTATATGCAACCAATTCACAAAAGCCCACACACCAATCTGTAACGCACCTGGTATTGTGAGAAATTGCCAGTTTGGTGGTGTCGTGCTTTTTTCTCCCACAATAAAAGCTGCACAAGGTCACGTCCTCAGCGTACATCAGTCCCCTTTCCTCTTTCTTTAATGAATCCCCCAAAGAGGTAGGTTAATAAAATACACCCAACACAATGGGTTCTGTTTATTTGCTATCATTCTAGGAACACCCATTCAGGAACATTTTAGAGAGCAGGTATGTGTAATAGCTCTCTTTGGTGCGACGTTGTATCATGCCAAAATCTGGTGTAGTTGGCGGGGGCTGCCGTAACAAAATACCACAGCCCAGGTGGCTTAAACAACAGACATTTATTGTCTCACATTTCTGGAGGCTTGAAGTTCAAGGGCAAGGTGTCAGCACGATTGATTTCTTCTGAGGCCTCTTTCCTTGGCTTGCAGACAGCTGTCTTCTCCCTGTGTCTTCATACATTGTCTTCCCTTTGTCTTCCCTCTATGTGTATTTTATGTCCAAATTTCCCATCTTATAAGGACATCAGTCATATTGGATTAGGACCCTCTCTAATGATCTCATTTTAACTTAATTACCTCTTTAAAGACCCTGTCTCCAAGTACAGTCACATTCTGAGGTGCTGGGGCTTGGGACTTATGAACTCTGGGGGGACACAACTGAGCTCATAACACTCTGTTCCTCCCCCAACCCCCTGCAGTTTCGTGTCTTCTTGCAGGCAAAATATACTCATTCCATCCCAATAGCCCCCCAATTCTTAACCTTTCTACCATCAACTCTAAGAGGTCTACCTCAAACAGCTTTAAGGGATGGAATTTGAAGAGGTAGAGAGGGATCAAAATAATGTGTCATTCTCACCCAAAACTGGAGTCTAGTCCTGGTTTCTAGCACTACAGAGAGAGGCTTTGGCTAACTGGGCTACGTCAGTTGGGTGAGTTGTGAAACTCAGAACTCAGTTGCGAGAAAGGGATCTGTTTCTCCCGAGGTCACTGCACAAAACTTTCCGGATGAATTGGGTAAGCATCTATGGCAAAGGGGAATGCACTTCCTATCGCCTCTTGTTCAAAAGGAGCTGATCTCCTCTCTTCTCAGGAAGGTATACAGGGAGCTGATTCAGCTCACTGAGAGTAAAAATAGCTAAGTGGACAGCTTGAGTGAAACGTAGCAGCTTACCTGTTTTTCCTATTATCAACAGCACAAAGAAAATGTATCAAGAACCGCAAAGTTAGAAGCCATTGGAAAACCAAGGCTCTGTGGAAAAACCGTCTCTCTGAAATTGAGAAGTGGTAGGGAGCTCGCTCGGTTTGAAAATGAGCAGCTGCTTCACATGCTTCTCCTTGAACAGCTGCCAGGGGAACGGCAGTCCGCGGGAAACCTCGATGGTACCAGTACCACATTGGGGAACGTTCCCTGGAACACTTGCCGTCAGCGGGATTCCAGCAGATCACATCAGCAGGGGGAGAGGCTTGGGCTTCCCATCATCGTTTGCCAGCCATCCAAAGTTCAGCTTTTGTTTCTGGCTAGCCCAAGGGGCGTTTGAAGGTCAAGTTCATTTTCAGTGGTGCAAGGCTGGGAACGTTTTCAGTAAGGAGCCGCATTTATGTTTGAGTCACACACTGACTTGGATGCCTATGATTTCTGAATCATAACGTTCTGAGAGTACAATTGGACCCTTGAGCCGGACTCACCACCAGCAAATAGAACTTCTCAGGGCAAGTGAAGAGAGAGATGTAGATGGTCTTAGGAAGTTCTCCTGCTACCCCTGAATGACATTCTGGTGCTTTAAGAAATCACAATCTACACTCAATTCTACAAAGGCTTAGAAGAGTCAAGTTAGAGATTTGATAAGGGACAGGGGAGTACGGCTTTAGGGCTTAAGAAAAAAAATATATGCAAAATATATTATACATAAAATATATATTACATACAATCATACATGCACATACATGCATACACAAACATATACATACACACGTACATATACCTATATTCATTTTTTAAGAGAGAACAAGTGGCAGCTTGAGAATAGCAAACATGCCCCAGTTTGCCCATCCTTAAACTTTATAGGATGAATCTGTCATGTTGACAAATAGCCCCTGAGTGGGGCAAGCACAGACAGTGTTTCTTCCTGCTCCTCCCATATGCAAATTGTGGAATGCAGGAGGCCTATACTGGGCACACCAGTGGACTAAAAATACCTGCCCACCCCATCTCTATGGGGATCTGCTTCCCAGGTGACTGGGGCCCTGAGGCCTGGGCCCTGCCCAGGGGAGGGGCAGGGGACTCCATCTGCACCAGAGCTAATTACCAGAGGACCTGGCCAAGCAGCTGCTGGGCCCCGGCTCTTGGTTTGTGAGAACCTTGCAAGGCAGTGGTTCTAACTTCAGATCTCCACTCCAAACTTTGATCTTCCAGCACTGCTTGGCTTTAGGCAAAACATAAACTTGAGAGCTGCAACATGTTTTTCAAATTTTATTCCCCTGGTAGTTTTAGAATAAGGACAGGAATTATTTTCAAATGAGAATCTTTGACTGCATAACACAGGCTTCCAAAATTAAGCAGAAACACATGGTGGCTCTTATTATTAAATTTCCCTTGGAAAACAATGCTTTAAATTATGGGGGTGAGGGGAGCAGTTTGATAAAACTTTGAAATGTGAAGCTTAAAGTTTAAAATTAAAAAAAAAAGCTCTAGTGTTTATTTTCTTTTAAAGATCATTGTGGAGTTTTTCTAGCACTGCCATTATTATTCTGTATCTACTGATGTTTAAAAAATTGAATGCTTGGGGCTTCCCTGGCGGCGCAGTGGTTGAGGGTCCGCCTGCCGATGCAGGGGACACGGGTTCGTGCCCCGGTCCGGGAAGATCCCACATGCCACGGAGCGACTAGGCCTGTGAGCCATGGCTGCTGAGCCTGCGCGTCCAGAGCCTGTGCTCCGCAACGGGAGAGGCCACAACAGTGAAAGGCCCGCGTACCGCAAAAAATAAATAAATAATTGAATGCTTGGAGTTTAAAATATAGATGACAGTTTTTAAAGCTGAAAATCAGGTGTTAAAGGGTCTCCTGAAGTACAGAGAGAAACTTGGGCCGCCCGATTAGAGCATCTCCCCAGAAAGCACGCTTTTAGGAAAATAACGAAGGTAGAGTTTAACTCTATCCTGATCCATACCTGATCCTGAGTAGTGTTTAGCAAGAAACAGAGTCCTTCCGGCAAGGTGTGCCATGCATTCCAAGCCTGCTTTCCGCTAAAAGCATTCAGGTCAGCCACAGCTAGGGCCGTTGGCATCCTCTATCATCAGAATAGATCAACGCACCGCTTTCCTCTTCTCCCCAAGACATTCCCAGAAAGGGATTTGGGAAGAGGATGTTCTCAGAGGCTGTACTATCTCAGACCTCTCAGGCAATATTTACTTCTCCCTTCCCTTCCAGGACGAACTCAACTACTACCTTCCTTTTTTTTTTTCTCCTATTTGCGGTACTCGGGCCTCTCACCATTGTGGCCCCTCCCGTTGCGGAGCACAGGCTACGGACGCGCAGGCTCAGCGGCCATGGCTCACGGGCCCAGCCGCTCCGCGGCATGTGGGATCCTCCCGGACCGGGGCACGAACCCACGTCCCCTGCATCGGCAGGCGGACTCTCAACCACTGCGCCACCAGGGAAGCCCAACTACTACCTTCTTGATGAAGCCTTTCTGATGACCTCACTTAACTTTCCCCACGCCCGCGTTAGCCCACATCCTTATGGTCGTATCACTCACTCGGAACCTACGATTTCCTGCTGGATGTGGTTAGTGATCTCAGAGCTGTGGCTCTTCCCTTCCCAGCTACCTTATAAGCCCTGCCGTGGTGAGAACCTGCTCTTTTCACCTTTTGCATCCCCCATGGGGCCTAGCTCAGTGCCCTGAGCCCGTGCCTGGGTTCCTGTGCCGGGGACAGCAGGGGACAATCTCATTGCTCTGGTAATGACAAGAACTTATCTTCTAGCATCACCCAGAGGACACCCTGGGCAACAAACTCGGAGGGAAAAAACCCAAACTCCTTCCATTCCCTTCTCACAGCTGCCCCAAAAGAGAGCCGGGTGTTGCCATCTGATGGAGGTTGGGCAGACAGCTGGGCTCTCTGGTGAGATGGCAAATACCCCCATGACCACTCAGCTGACCAGAGAAATGGAAGAGGAGATGAGGCAACAGTGGTCCCCACTCTGATTCTGCAAAAGTCTATTGTTTTTAACTTTTGTCAATTCTCATAACCCTGCTCCACCTCAGAGACCTAGCTTATCTTTAAGTTTCTCTGATTAAAGGCATGATTTCTGCACAGGGTATTATTGGTCGTAAGGATGTCCACCTCTCCCCCAACACACACGCACACACAGCAGCTTCCCATGCCATCTTTGCAGCAGTTTTGAAACAGTATTAATACCAGTCGTAGGAAAACAAGAACATCATTCACACAACTTTGTTTATGTAACTGAACTCCAGTTTGGAATGATTTCCTTTTCAGTTATAAGAAACTTCCCTTCCTTTTTCAAATAGCCAAGCTAATAAGCTCATTCAACATTTTGGATAGGGATTTCATTGGTTGGATCGTGAGAAGACACCACGGGGGCAGAAAGAGAACTTTGCCCAGGTGTCGTTAGTGATTTAAGGCCTGGTCACTCAAAGTGTGGCGTCGGAACCGCATTATTGCCTGGGGGTTGGTTAGAAAAGTAGATCTCAGTTTCTACTCCAGACCCTCTGAATCAGAACCTCCATTTTTAGCAGGATTCCCAGTGATTCATCCATGTTAATATTGATGATGAGCATCCTCTAAATGCTCTCTCCCAGCTGAAAAGCATTCTCCCACCAGTCTGTCACTTCTGCCTAAAACGGTCATCGCAGAGATTTACAAGATGGGGGTTATCCGTGCTTTTTTTTTCACCTTTAAATGGCAAATTCATCCAAGAGAAACAATTTATTGAGGCAAATCAATGACTAAGACTGAGATGCTCAAAAGAATGCATCTGCTCCTTTCAATGGGGAAACTACATTTGCAAGTGAGGAAAAGAATGAGCGAATGCTTTGCACCTGCTAGGACAGGGCACAGCAGAGTCCCCAGGTATCAGGAGGCCAGGCCAGGAGGGCTCCTCACCTGCCCCGGGCTGTTTGGATTCAGATGCGGGAGACCCAATCCCTACAGTGGCAGACTTTCAACAGTTAGAAAATAATCTTCCCAAACGGGCAACCACATCCAGGTGGGACTGAGAGTCAGCGAATAGAGTTAGGGAGCCAGAGAGGATGAAAGGAAGCAAGGGCAGGTTGAAATGGGCAAGAGACAGAGACAGAGACACTGGCCTGTGTGTGGTTCCACCCTGGGCCTGTCCACAGAGGTGAGTGCTAGTGTAAACAGAATCGATCTGAAAGGCCGGGAAGAAAAATGTGCTCAGTATCTATCTGCCTTTGGGTGTACAGATGTCACAGTCACACTAATAATGATTTCCACTACCCCGCTAACCCCTGCCAGCATGGCTCCAGAGCCTATGTCCCTATGATGAGTTCTTCCTACCATCTTAGCCGTCTCTGGAAGACTCCATCTCAAACCTCCTGAGGAGTCAAACTGCTCCTTGCTCCACTCTGGGGTCCATCATCCCACATATGGACGCTCTTGTCCTTGGGGTCCAGCAACAGCCTACCACTAAGAAGTAGCTTAGAAGCTACTTATAAGAGAAAGGGAAATGTCCACCCCCACTCCATGTATCGCTGTGTGTCTGACTCCATTCAGGTTGCCATAAAGGAATACCACAGGCTGAGTGACAAATCAACAACAGAAATCTATTTCTCATGATTCTGGAAGCTAGAAGCCCAAAATCAAGGTGCCGCAAATTCAGTGTCTGGTGAGAGCCCACTTTCCGCTTCTCTGTGTTCTTACATGATGGAAGGGGCATGAGAGCTCTTCAAGTCTTTTTTATAAGGTCACTAGTCCCATTCTTGAGGGCTCCACCCTCATGACTTAATCACCTCCCAAAGCCCCACCTCCTAATACCATCACATTGAGGTTAGGTTTCAATATGTGAAATTGGGAGGCACACATACATTCAGTCCATAACACTCTGTTAAAGAGTTCCCTTAGCTGAACTGTGGAGAGCAAAGGGTATGGGGCTCCCTAATCCCCTCACATTCTCAGACCCTCCTGTGGAGTCGGCGTCAACTTTTCTCACAGAATATATTCTCTCCAGGACGCCGTGGTGTCCTTATGTAATTTAGTTTCTGTCCCTTTCCTTTTACTCTGCCAAGTCACCAGGCATTCCAGATAGGAATGAGGATAGAATAGGGATGAGAAAGACAGACATAGAGGTAGAGATGGAGATGAAGGGAAGAGTTTTGCGGAGAAGAGCCACTGGACTTATGACATAGCCAGTTGTCAGCGCTCACCACTGCAATACCCTGCAACAGTGCATTAGTTTGTTAATTAACCAAGGGAAATAACTGAAATAAACTGCAAGAGGACCACGAAAGGGCAGCAGCATGAGGGAACAGCAGCAATTCCACTCACTTTTGCTCATTTGTTCATTTAATCAAAACCTAGAACAAAGTCTGGGTAGAACAGGCAATAAATATTCGCAAATGAGTAACCACATGAACGAATGAATTTAGCAAAAACAGGCTGAGTGCGTGAATGTGCAAGTCTCTGTGCTAAACACTAGAATGCAGCAGTAAGTCCATCAGTCCCAGCCCTGACGGAGGATCCAGGGAAACAGCTGACCCCCCGTGCCCCTGTGTGATAAGCAAGGCAAGAGAGGAATAGTGGGGAGCCGGAGGAGCACCACTTGAGGACCCCCATGCCGGTAGTCCCACAGAGTCAGTGAGCCGTAATATACAGCCAAGGGCACTGATACAGGGTCACAGGGGCTTGGGGTGCCTGCTAAAGGGAGTAATTCTTTTGGCCTCTTAAGACATCTCCGCGGGGGGAGTGACTATAAATCTCCCGTCACAACTGGGTCTCCAGCACTGCAGCCTGGAGCCAAGGCTGCATTTCCTCTGTTTGGGGGACTAGCTCAAGTTCACTGTCCAGCTGACAGTCATTAATGCACAAGGCGGACAAAAGAAACATGGTGCTGCTGTGTCCATGGAAAGGGTGGGGAGGTGAGTAGGGGAACGGAAAAGAGGTTATTGCTGTCCAGATACGATGGACCTTTACATTTTAAACATGGAGAGGAAGAAACAGGCAGATTAAAAAGGGGGAAATGGCTGTTTATAGAGAAAGCCTAGCTGTTGGAAAGTAAGAGATGGAGGGAAGCCACACTGATAACAAAACCAGAGGAATTAGGAAGTTATCTGCTGGAATCAACTGCTTCCGAGAGAAACTTAAGAATCATCAAAGTTGTTTTATACAGGCAATAAGGCTGAGTTTGGATGGGATTCCACTGGGTCATGGGATAAAATTTCAGGCACTGCTCATTCAATTCCAAGGCTCTATTGCAACCCGCTCTGAGCTGGAGGGAATTGTGTTGTGGTATATACTGATGTGTGAATACAAGTCAGTACATATCCTACAGATATGAAGTTCTCTCATGCTCGGAAAAAAAAGTTCCTGTTCTTATATATTCTTTCATCCTAAATCAGAGGCAATTAGTAAGAAGTCAGTGTTGGCAAAGACCTGGTATGAAGCAAGGCTGTGGGTGGGGTCGGGGTTGTGTGCACGTGTGTATGTGTGTGTTGCCAAGAGAAATGTACATCTTTGCCGCGATGGGAGAATAAACCGGGTTTTCCATAAATGGCTCACAGGAATCTGATGAAGCGTTTGCAACATTCAGCATGTTGTCGGTCCCATTTTAACATGCATTGTTCCCCAAGCTCCACTGCTCCTTTCTTCCTAACTGATTCCCACCTGCCCCACATGTCACATCCATCAAGGCTATCAGTAGGTCTGGTTTCAGCTTCCATAAACTGGATCGGGTGGTGGGAGTGGAGTCAGTGGTTAGTGGAATCAGGCATCTCGACCTCCCCGCCCCCAGAGCTTCCCCAATTCTCTCTTGTTACCAAATTGCAAAACATCCAAAAGCGAAAGATAAAATCCAGGCCGACTTAATGCTGTTTGAAATGTGGGCACTTGGGGTCAGATAAATACCTTAAAGGTTCCCCCATGAGATTTGAAGCTTTGAAGTTAGAAATCAATGGTCAGCTTTTCAAAGGAAAGGTTAACAGGTGTTCTTAGGTGAGCCCCAGACAGCTGGGTATGTGAGAGCAAGTGCTGGTGCAGGTGCAGTGGCTGTTCCCGCCATACGTCCTGAGCAGACCGGGATGCAGAAGGAGGGATGAGCCCTTGAATCAGAGAAGACAGACCCATTCAGCCATCTGAGCCTCATTTTTCTCCAGGTACACAGAGCAAATCCGCAAGTCAAGAACACAAACATAGCAGATGGGACTTAGGAGGAACATGCTTCCTGCTCCAGAGCATTCAGATATGAGTAAAGGGCAACCAAAGAAGTTTTGGCCATGGAACTGATCTCAAAACCAAGACACTGAAACTGCCAGGACCCATGAAAAGGGATCTTGCAAATATGAGCAGTCATGAGGAGCTGAAGTAGAGCTCTAGACGCTACCAGCAGGGGTGTAGACCCTCAAGGCATCTTGCTGACCGCCAAATGCTGGAATAACTCAGGCCCTGGTCCTGCCCACCCTTCCTCCTTCTCCACACTCTCTCTGGGTGACCTCACTCAGCACCATGCTTTTACATACCACTGATGTACCGATGGCTCCCCACTCTAAAACCCCCTCCTACGTTCCAGACTCAGAATCCAGTGGGTTGCTCATCCTCTTGAATATTTAATGTGGCTCCCAAAGTTAATGTATCAGAACTTGAACTCCTAGTTTCCCACTGTACCCCCAAACCCCACTATGTCTTGGTCTTCCCCAGCTCAGAAAGTAGTCCTATCGTTTGGCCAGGTGCTCGGGCCAAAACCTTGGATTCATTTTTGATTCTTTCCTTCCTCCCACACTCCACTGTCAATCCATCAGCTCTGCCTTCAAAATACACCCCATTCCTAGTCTCATCGTGTTCACTGCAACCACCACCCTTGTCCAAGGCACCACGCTCTGTGGAATCTAAAAAAAACGATACAAATGAACTTATATACAAAACAGAACTAGACTCACAGACATAGGAAACAAACTTTTGGTTACCAGAGGGGAAAGCGGGGGAGGGATAAATTGGGAATTTGGGATTAACAGATACACACTACTATATATAAAATAGATAAACAACAAAGACCTACTGTATAACACAGGGGACTATAGTCAATATCTTATAATAAACTATAATGGAAAAGAATCTGAAAAAGAATATATATATATATATATGTGTGTGTGTGCGTGTGTGTGTGTGTGTGTGTGTGTGTATAACTGAATCACTTTGCTGTATACCTGAAACATTGTAAACCAACCATCCTTCAATTTTAAATAAATAAATATTAAAAAAAATAATTAGCCTGCTCTCATGATCAAAAACTCCCATTGGTGTTTCATTACCCTTAAAACGAGGCCCAAGATTTTATAAAGGTCTGCACTTCATTTCCCACCTCAAACTCATCTCCTCCCATCTCCCTCATGCCCATTCCAGCCACGCTGGCCTCCTGGCTGTTCTTCAAAACCTACCACCTTGTTCCTTCCTCGGCATCTTGATATTTGTGATTCTGTCCACCTGGGAAGCTCTTCCCAAAACTTTTCACATCCCTCACTTCTCCACCGCATTCAAAACTCTCTCAATAACGTTACCTCTGCCGAGAAGCCTCCCCGACCACAGATTCTAAAGGAGACCGACCACCACCCAGGCCCTGCATCACCGCCTCTTCCCTTATCTTGTCCTACTTCAAAGCACGTGAGTTGGATATTTATGATGCTTTGTGGCTGCCCAGCTTTTTTGCTCTGCTTGGGAAATTTCAGGACTTCCCAAGGCAGAAACCAGTGGGTTTAATACTGTCCCCCCAAAATCTCTGTCCACCCAGAACCTCAGAATCTGACCTTAGCTGGTTCTTTGCAGCTGTAGTCAGCCGAACATCTCCAAATGAAATCAGCGTGGATTTATAATGGGCCCTAAACCTAATGACTCCGATTCTTATAAGGGAAGGGAGAGGGAGATTTGGACACAGAGACACAGACATTCGGGGAGGGTCAAGTGACAATGCAGGCAGAAACTGGAGTTATGCACACACAAGCCAAGTATTGCCAGGAGCTACCAGGAACTAAGAGGATGCAGGGAGAATTCTTCCCTAGAGCCTTCAGAGGGAACATGATTCTGCCAGCACCTTGATTTTGGACTTCTAGGCTCCCGACTGTGAGCCGATAAAGCAATCAAGTTTGTGGCAACTTGTTACAGCAGCCTTAGGAAACTAATACAGCCAGAAAACTCATTTCCCTAGATGCTTGGTAACCAGAGAACAGGTGGGACGCTTAGACCCCCTCCAGGCGGATATACTAACGTGAGATTTCCACTGCGGGACTAAGCACCCCAAGGGAGCCCACCCCCACTGGTTCATATCTACCCAGCCCATGCCCCAGACATCAAGGAACAGGAAATAAGCCATCTCTGCGTGTCTTGCCCAAATCCCTGACCCACAGAATCTATGAGCATAATAAAATGGTTGGTACTTAGCACCGTAAAATTGGGGTGATTTGTTACACAGCAATAGTTACAACAACAATAAAAAAATTCTCCTCTGATGGTGGGGCTTGGGGGAGATGGAGGGTAGAGATGTACGGAATTATGCCTTCATCAGGAAGATAGTGAATTTGTTTGAATAGTTGGATCTCATATTTCCCAGAGCCACATCAGAGACCTAGAAACCTGAGGTCCTTCAAAGTACATGAAAATCTCCTGGAATCCTAAAATTTAAGAATACATTTCAAAAATCGGTATAGTATACATAAAGGGATCCTCAGTTTCCTTGCCATGATAATGATGAACAGCAAACACCCACATCGTACCAGGCATTTCCACAGTCACAGTTTCATGTACTTGCCCAGTTTCTCTGAAAAGCAGGCCTTATCATTTTCATTTTACAAACGAAGCCTGGAGAGTATAGAAACTTCAGCTCATGCTTTGAACCTTGAAGAGACTTGAAGTCCCGAATTCTGATAATCCATCTCCCAGAGTCGTCTCTAAATAATAACAACACTGTGTGAAGCGCCAAGTGATCTCAACGATCCCCTTTCATGAGCTTTTAAGGCTACTGCCAAGCACAATGCTGTCATAGAGGCAGCTTAGGGTAGTTACCAATGTGGGAGAGAACCGTCAGCGTGCCCGCGAAGCCCACGATCGGAAGTTCAGGGCGTCAGGTCATAAATTATTTTTATGAGAGAAAAGCCAAGCAAGGGGTCTTTTTAACAGCCGTCTGCCATCTCCATCCTGCAGCCTGGGCTGAGTTTGTACTGAATTTCATGCTTTGGGGCAGAAATTCGTACCAGGAAAATATTCACTGATGTATTTTCCTGCAGTTGGATAGAATTGAGAATTTGTTCCGATTTAAATTAAATGACCCCAAGCTGATATACTATGAAGGATATTAATCAGGCAGTCTCAGTAAATACTGATAGGCACCCAGAGGGTGCCGAGCACCGCCAGGAGCTTGCTGATATCACTGCAATGAAAGAAAAGGGTGGCCTTTTCGGCTGGCGCGATTCATGTCTACAAGCTAGTGAGAAGAGTTGTCACGTACAGTTCAGCTCTAACCTGGACAAAAATGGTCCTCGCAAGGGCTGCTAATCCACTTCAGATAATCAGCATCAGAGCATTAATTTGACACCCTCCCAAGGATACTACAAGGACCTGTCAGTTTTCATGAGAATGTCAGCCACAATAGAACAAGAACCACCCATAAATCCAGATATGTAAGCTACAAAGAGTCATACTCTTTCTGAACTACAATCCTACTCTTTTGAACTATAAGCAAAAGATCATCTAGTCCAATTGCTGCATTATACAGATGAGAAAATCTAGACTTGTGACTATGAAGGAAATTTCCATGACAGATTAACTCATGGGTCTGTAGAGCTCAAAGTTTAGGCCAGAGAGACCTGGGTCTCTACCACTTGCTAGTTGCATGGCCATGACCATGGCAAGATTACTCCACTCCCTGAACCTCAGTTTGTTTCCTTATCTCTAAAATGAAGATGCTAATGGTTTTCATCTTGTATTGTTGTTACAAAGAACAACAACAACAACAAAATGGATGTTAGAGAACCTGGTGTAGAATAAATACTCCATCACATGTAACTGTTCTTGGTCTTTCCCAGGATCACCCAAACAAATTCTGGCTGATCCAGGATTAAAACCCAGTTGTCAGGACTCTCGGGCTGACACTCGTACCCCGCCTCCCCATCAGAAAGAAGGGTATTTTCCATCTGAATCCTTGTGTCTACATTCCAAATATTCAGGACACTGACCAGCACCTCATAAGTTGAGTAAAATGTAAACAACTTCAATACATCCCCATCTTTTTTCCAAAGAAATCAAGTGCAGCTGTCCCATAACCCCGCGCTGAATCCACAAAACTGTAGGCAGCTTCCTTTGGGACCAACATTTTCTGGCTAATTAAGATGAATGTTGTATCGATGAAAGATTATTTTAAAATAGCACCGATAGTGTTTAGACATTGTCATAACATCAGCCGGTAGATCACTAATTTGCAAATTTTGCTAAAGATCTTGCCAATTAAAACCCCTTCTAGACACTCTTGAACACACTGACAGTGACAGCTGATAGACCACATGGTAAAGACATGATCACATTAAAATCACACAAGACTGTTCTCCCTGGAAGGGCTGAGAGAGAGAGAGACGGGGGCATGTCCCCAAAGCGGGTGCCACTGAGTCAACCCAGACAGACTGTCAGAGGAGAAAAGCAAATCTTTGGGTTTTATTTTACCCTCACTGTTTTCCAAAACAAACAGTGGAACTTCTCAAAAAGTCTGCGGGAAATTATCACCCTGCAAAATTGTTCCTGTGTTTCTCTCCGCGAGACAAGGCGGGAGTAGTGAATCTCTGGACTGAATTGAAATTCATTAAGGCACATGTCAGCCTACCTGGGAGCTGGTGGACATTAGCCTGGGGTCCTGTGGGGACAGTTTGCTGTGCTCCAGGGGTGTTCAAAAGGGGCAACAGTAGTGATCAGTCTCTGGGAAGTCGCCCCAGTTAACAGCCACAGCGAATTCTTGTAAAGGTCAGTTTTACAAGCTCTCCCCAGCAGTGGGTCACTGGGGGAAATTTTCCAGATTTGGAAATTAAGGTAGTATGACAAGGCGTGTATTTAGAAGGACAGATTTCATACACATAACCCTAGTAGCTAACATTTATTGAGCGCCTACTGTGTGCATTATATTATTTATTCCTTATGGCAATCCTATAAGATTGGTGCTATTATAATCCCCAAAAGACAGATGAGGAAATTAAGGTTCAGAGACGTTGTAGAACTCATTCTTGTACACACAGTTGCTAAGCACTAGAATTGGGATTTAATCCAGTCCCACCCGGCTCCAGGACTGGTGGTAAAATTCCATAGTGGATCTGGCCTTATTCCTGAGATTCGTGATCTACCCATACATTGGTCTAGGAGAGATTAGGGCTTTTGCTGATATCCATGTGTACTATTTCTCCATTCAATGAGATATTCAGGAATATATCAAATTATACAAGAATAACCATGCCTACAGTTACTGCATGTATTCTTTCCATATAGAAACTGTGTACTAAAACTTGATTAAGAATACAGATTCAAAATATGCAATTATTTATAGAAAACTTGAAATAAAATGGGCTTATTAAACAACCTGGTAAGTAAATAAAGTGGTACTGCTCTTCCAATAGCTACGGTTGTATGTTACCCTAAAAATCAGTGGCATAAAAAAACTACGTATTAAGCCCATAGATTCTGAGGATCAGGAATTAGACAGACCACGGTGGGAACAATTTGTCTTTGATCCATGATGTCTGGGCCTTCAGCTGGAAGATTTGAGGCTGACGGCCAGTCACCTGAAATCTCCATCACTCACATGTTTGGGGGTTGATGCTGGCTGTGAGCTAAGGGCCTCGGTTCCTGTCCACGTGGGCACCTCCATGGAGTCTCTCCATGTAGACTCTCTCACAGCACGGGGGCTGGGTTCTAAGGGCACACATCTTAAGAGAGAGAAAACCAGGTGGAAGCAGTACTACCTTTTGTGACCCAGCCTTGGAAATCTCATGGCATTATTTCCAACCCTATCTATTCATCAGAAGCCAGTTACTAAAGCCAGCCACATTCAAAAGGAGGGGAATCAGATTCCACCTTTTCTTGGGAGGAATGTCAAAGGTCTGGGGAAAAAAATTGGAATGGGAATATTGTTATGGTCATTTTGGGAAAATGAAATATTTACTTATATTTCTTGTATTTAAAAGAACAAATTACTTATACATAAACTATATGTCCAGATTAGAAGCATCCGTTTACCTATAAACATTCTTTTTTAATCTCTAAAGCAAACTTATAAACAACATATGAATTACAAAGCATCAAAACATTTTTATATTCATACTTTATATATGTTGTTAAAAATAAACCCTCAAAGTATGCTACCTGAATCAGTTGGCTAAATAATCATATATATGGTTCGAAGACAATGAAATTATATTTGTCTTTAAATATAATATAAGAATGCACTTTAGAAATTTAAATTAGCTCTTTCCTCTCTAAGAGTTTATGTAATTTTATTGTATGTGTGTAAAGACCTTGGACTACAAAGACCACTGGGAATCAAACTGTTCCTTCCACTATTCCTGGGTAAGCAAGGCTGAATCTAAATCATCCTGATGTCTTTACTGTTTTATCTATTAAAATCTCAAGCAGAAGAAAAATGTGACCTAATACTTCCCACTAGTCCAAGAGACAGGCAGGTACATTCTTTGGTTTCAAAACGTTTGGGGATTTTCCAGAGATCATTCTGTTACTGATTTCTAATTTGATTCCATCATGGTCAGAGAACACACTTTGAATGACTTGAACACTTTTTTAAACTTGTTCTACAGCCCAGAATATGATAAATGTTCTATGTGCACTTGAGAAAGATTTGTATTCTGATGTTTTGGGGTATAGTGTTCTGCAAATGTCAATTAGGTCATGTTAGTCGAACAAGTGTTCAAGTTTTCTATATCCTTACTGGTTTTCAGTTTACTTGTTCCATCTGTTAATGAGAGAACAGTATTAAAATCTCTGACTGTAATCATGAATTTACCTATTTCTCTTTGAAATACTACCAGTTTTTGCCTCATGCATTTTGAAGTTCTGTTATTAGGAGCATGAATGTTGAGAATTGTTATGCCTGCCTAAAGAACTGACCCCTTTATGAAATGACCTTTTTTATACCTAATAATATTTTTGCTATGATGTCTACTTTGTTTGATATTAATATAGCTACCTCAACTTTCTTTTGATTAGTGTTAGTATTTTTTAAAATCTATTTCCACTACTTTTAAATCTCCTGGTGTCTTTATTTAAAGTAAGCCTCTTATAGGCACTATATAGTTGGGTCTTTGTTCTAAATCCAATCTGATAATGTCAACTTTTTAATTGCAGTGTTTGAGTCTTTTAAATTTAAAATGATTATTGAAATGGTTAGGTTTGAATCTAGTATATTGCTATTTGTTTTTATATTTTTCCTATCTTTCCTTTGTTCCTTCTTTGCCTTCTTTTGGATTAATTGGTTATTTTTATGATTAATTTAATCTCTTTGGCTAGCTTACTAGCTACATCTTTTCTCTTTTAGGTATTTCGTGGTTACTTTAGGGTTTAAAGTATACATATTTAACTTACCCCAGTCTACCTTTAAATAATATTATACCACTTCTTATCTACTATAAGGACCATACAATAGTATGGTCTTCCATTTCTCAACTCTCAGCCTCTGTGCTGTTGCCATATATCCAACTTTTACATTTTTTATAAAATCCACATTACTTTGTTATTATTTTATTTTAAGTGGCCAATAACCTTTTAAAGAGATTTAAACAGTAAGAAAAGTATTTACATTTACCCATGTAATTCCTTTGTTTAGATAACGGTTTTTCAACCTCATTACTGTTAACATTCTTTGCTGGGGGTGGGGGCTGGGAGTCCTGTGCATTGCAGAATATTTAGTGGCATCCCTGGCCTCTACCCATTAGGTGCTAGTAGCCTTCCACCCTCCTTTCCACACCCCCCTACAAAGTTGTGATGATCAAAAATGTCTCCAGATATTGCCAAATGTCCAAGGGTGGGAGGGGGCAAAAATCACCCCCATTGAGAACCACTGGTATAGATCCATATTTCCATATGGTGTCATTTCCTTCTCTTGCAAGACTTCCTTTCACACTTGTGTAGTGTGGGTTTGCTGATGATCAATTCTTTCAGCTTTTGTTATTTCTTTTTTTTTAAATTAATTTTTATTGGATTCATAAATTCAATTTTTAGTTGATTTACAATGTTGTGTTAGTTGCTACTGTACAGCAAAGTGAATCAGTTATACATATACATATATCAAACATTTTTTAGATTCTATTCCCATATACGTCATTACAGAGTATTCAGTAGAGTTGCCTGAGACAAGGATGGGCACTAAGCCAAGGGGACGGGACGATAGGACCACTTAATACAAGCCATGAAGTCAGCTTGGTGGCCAAGAGAATAGGAACAAGTCAGGGATAGGTAGTGGTTCTATATGTTAAGACCGATCTGTGGTCCACGTGAGAGTTCCCTTGTACATACACACAACAGTACATACTGCCAGATGGACAAAGCTCTTAAAACTATTCTAGGCTGGGTGCCTCACAAATCAGGAGCAGCAATGTCACATAGTAATTTCCCCAATAACATGAGGTCATTTAAGTTTTTTGAGTAAAGACGCCAGACGAAGAGTGTGATGGCTTACAAAAATTGTGATTGGTATGTGCGGTATGGACTATAGTACCAGGAATAAATAGTTAAATTATATTCAATTAATAGTTAGATGAGTCGTTTATCCATTTACTTACTCAGTGAATATTTGTTAAGGGTCTACTATTTGTCCAGCACTGGTGATCAAAGCAGCTCCAGTCCTGACTTCATGGAGGTATAAACTAATGAGGAAGGGGACATTAAGCAATTAATGGCATACATTACAAATCATAGTGCTGTGAAGAAAAGATCTAGGGGATTATGAGAGATTATAACAAGGGAGTTGTGAGGTCAGTGACTTGACAAGGTGCAGCTCATTGTGACCTTAGCTAGGTCAGTTTGGGTGCAGTAAGGAGGGCAAAGATTGAGGTGGGTTGAAAATTAAAGAATAGAAGGAGCGAGTGAGGAAGGGAAAGAAGAAGCTGGGGAGACATCATTAAATAAAACACACAAAACCCCTGCCTTATAAGCCTACATTCCAGAAGAGATGCCCTGTGGGCAGGCAAAGCACTTGAACGGGAGATCAGAGCTGGATCTATCAGTGTAGGATTAATGGGCAGAGATGCGACTGTAGCCGCATTCACCAAGGGAAAGAGTGCCAAGAGAGACACGCAGCCCGAGAAAATGTCCCCTGTTGGGAAGTGTGGGCAAAGAACAGAATTCAGAAGAATCCAGAAAAGGAACTAGGCAAATATCTGCATTGACAAAAAGAACATTTTAGGTTGACAAGATGACTAGAAAAGGTTGTGCTCCAGGTCTGTTACCTTCTAGGAGAGAAGAAGCTTTTAACTGTTTTTAATCAAAGACACTAGAGAAAAGCATCATAAGGGCCCACTGACTGAGCTAAGAGAGTCTGTGGGAGCCCAGCCTGAGCCATGGGCAACTGAGGGCCGGGTGAAGACAGCCACACTGAGGCCTGACCCATGGGGTGGGGATGGGGGTGCTGGAAAGACTGTTGAGAGACTGAATGAACAAATAAATACACAGAGGTCTGAAGGCCACTAGGTAGCCAGTCTCTGTCACATACACCAGCCATTCCTGTTTAGAAAGGAAAAGACACACAATATTTGATATCTGTGGACATCTTTCTACCTTCAGCTTCTCAAAGGACTCTCATTAAAAAACCTCTGAATCTCTCTCCAGCCCCTTCCTCCTTTATTTTCTGCTTCAGAATCTTTTTTAGCAGATAGTTCTTTAACAGTACTGAGGTAGATTTCAAACAAAACTAACTTAAAACACAAAACTAAAAAACTCCCAACTTTGACCAATAAACCAAGAAAAATTATAGGTATTTCAAAGGCAAGCTGAGTAGAAAAGTGGACTGGGTTGACTTACATTACTGATGCTAACTTCAAAATGATGTAGAAAGATAGAGGGTTTTTTTTAGGAATCTATAGACTTCATTAGGGTCTATACTGTAATTTTGCCTAATTAAGCCCCAATAATTAATGCTGTGAGTATAACAGAGAAGTAATAGGACAAAATGCTGGTGTGCAAAGCCCCATGAAAGTAATATATCTTTGGCTGGTAATGATTATGTTCCTTTTTATTACTAAAGATGCAATTAAAAGAATTTGTGTCTTTCCCTTTTATGTGAAGAAATAATAAACATTATATTTGATATTCTGACTTTCCATATAGAGCGACACTAGAAATGTAATTAGCTGTGTACTTTTTTTTTTTTTTTGCGGTACGTGGGGCTCTCACCACCGCGGCGTCTCCCATTGCGGAGCACAGGCTCCGGACGTGCAGGCTCAGCGGCCATGGATCACGGGCCCAGCCGCTCCGCGGCATGTGGGATCTTCCCGGACCGGGGCACGAACCCGTGTCCCCTGCATCGGCAGGTGGACTCTCAACCACTGTGCCACCAGGGAAGCCCTAGCTATGTACTTTTTAAACAAATTTGGCTGAAGTGAGTGTAATGACGACTAAAGGATCCTAAAATGGAATGTGGACTCATTTGAGTCAAAGTACGGTGTTGGTATTCCATCCATCTACTGTTTATGAAGCACTATGGTGGGTCGGGCATCACTAAAGTTTTAAGAAAGTGTTGTGCCTCCTACAAAATGACTGTTGGCAAAAACACTGAGAATGGAGTGATTTCCTAGTGATTTTAAAAAGAGAGAAAGGAAGGAAAAGGTAGGGAGAGTAGGATGACCATTTTCTGGATGACTCTTTGTGTTTGTGTTTATGCCTGATACCCATAATCATGAGCATTCCATCACTGGTTGAGGTTGATGATAGTTTCGATGATGATGATGATGGTGGTGATACTGATGATGACAAACATAACCTTTTCCTCAACCCCCAAGTGGTCTATCAACAGGAAATATCAAATAAAAATACAAATAATAATTTGTAGGCAAGGAAAAAAAGGGACAGGTTAAAATTTTGGTGGCAACCTCTTTTGTCTAATATATTTGTAATCTGAAGGAAGAGGAAATCAGAAAAAATTATGAAACTTTGGAAAATGTCCAGCAATATCACTTTAAGACCTGGGAATTTCCTTTGTAAAATAAGCACTCCCTCTTGCCCCCCTTGCCACCATTTGGCTCACTCCACATCGTGGTGAAACGGTACATATTCAAATTATATTTTGGCATCAGTCTTACAGCAAAACATAGGTGTCTCCTGATTTTCCTCATGCCGATTGCAATACCCCAGTCACATTGTCACCTTTTCAGAGTTAACAAGACTGAGCATTAAACTGTTGTGTGTGAAGAACCAGAGCTTCCACCTGAAGGGATTTTCAGGCTATTACACAGACCATATTATTGGGCAGCACTTTCCAGTGAAATGTGAGCAGTTCAGCTCTGTTAATGGGCTTCCCGCCCAGAAAACAGGGATACCATCCAAGCAGTATGAGTGGATGGGGGTGGAGCATGAATCATGGCAGCAGTCAGAGTCCAGAGGAAGAACAGTGCTGCTAAAGCTCACACCACTGGTAATAACAGGGTGCCCTACACCAAGGACTGTGTCCCCCCAAATTCACATGCTGGGGCCCTAACTCCCAGTGTGATGGTATATGGAGATGGGGTCTTTGGAAGGTGATTAGGTTTAGATGAGATCATGAGGTTGGGGCCCCTTTCGATGCAATTAGTTCCCTTATGAGAAGAGACACCAGAGAAGAGGAGGGCACTCTCTCTCTCTCTTTTTCCAACTCTATCTTTCTCTCTATTTTTGCCATGTCTGCAAGTCAGGAAGAGAGTCTCACCAGAAACTGAACATGCTGTCACCCTGATCTTGGACTTCCAGCCTCAAGAACTATGAGAAAATACATTTCTGTTGTTCAAGCCACCCAGTTTATGGTATTTTGTTTTGGCAACCTGAGCAGACTAAGACACCATAAAAGCCAAGTACCCTGCAAACACTACCCTACACACTAAGTGTTCGATAAACGTAAATAATTTTGTTTACTCATAGTAAATATTTTCTTCTTAATTGATTGGAGAACAATTCTATAGCCACATACTTTTACCTTTGTAACCAATAAGAAAGTTTACTTTGCCAGTGACATTTTGCAAATAAATTACCAGCCAACAACGATGCTTAAATGACAAAGTATTTCTACTCTAGGTGTCTTCTGAACATCCTTATGGAATGGGCACAAATAAGTATTATTGTGCCCAGTTTCCAGATACAGAAACTTCGGCACAGACTTGATTAATGTCACACAGGGAGTTGTAAGTTATCAAAACAATAAGCAATACCTTCTGACTATAAGCCTAGATTTCTGGTCCATAAACAGAATAATAAGCTATCTTAAAAAATGCATGATAAATACATAGAATTTTAATAGCAAGTTTCGATTATATATACTCAACATGGCAAAATTAATTATATTAATGTCCCCAAGTTCCTTAGAATGAATAGTAAATCAAATCACCATGTGGAAGGCATAGTGGCATGTGCTAAGAATATAGGACGAGCTCTCATTTACAGTCCCTTTTTAGCTGGATAGCAAGAGCGAAAATCAAGCTCACGTTAAAAGATAACTTTTTTAAAAGGGGGAACAAGGGGTCTTTACATTACAAAGCATTATATAATATCCAGACTAGGAGTCAGCAAACTTTTTCTGTGAAAGTTCAGATAGTAAATATTTCCATCTCTGGAGCCATTCACTCTCTGTTGCAACTACTCAACTCTGCCATTATAACCTTGAGGCTGGCCCAAAAACAGCCACAGACAATGAATGGGTGTGACTGTGTTCCAGTAAAACATTATTTACAAAAACAGATGACAGATGAGATTTGACCCAAGGGCCATACATTGCTGATCATTCATCTAGATAATAACTTAGCTATGTAGCATTTAATATTTAGCTGCAGCTTTTAACTATGTGGTTCTTTCATTTTCCTGATAATTAAAGCCTATTCTTAACTATTCATTATTTATTTTGAATAGGTGACGAGAATCTCAATGCAAAAAATGAAAGAAGGTCCAAAGGTTACTCAGTGAAAAGTAAAATGTCTCCCCTCCCCCCTCCCCTTTTTCTACTCTTCTCCCCTCTGCTCGCTGCCCACCTCCAGCTTCTCACTTCTTCTCTCAAATGCAATCACTTGGGTTAGTTTTTTTGGACCCTCCCAGGGATATTCTAAAGCTCAGTAAATCATGGCAGCTTTCAAAAATATAACCCTGGTTTAAATCCTCACTACAGCTCCGTGGATAGGGAGATTACCTGTTATTATCTCCACTTTGAAAATGAGGAAACAGAGAGATTCAGAAAAGCCAAATTACTTACCCTAGGCCATAAATAGCTAGGGTTCAAATCCATAGTTTTGGGCACAGGACACCGTCTCCAAAAGAGTGGCTGTTTAAAAATCACGCATCCTCCAAAACATGAACTAATGCTGCATTTTTTGTAAAAAGAAAATGACAGAGCAAAGTTGTTTGGTAAGTAGAGCCTTAATCTCAAAAGCTGCTGACTGCCCTCCTTTTCTCACTGCCACACCCTTCCAGGACGTCTTCTTTCCTTCTCTAGATAACAATGTAATATTAGGGGTACGTTGTCTATGCTATGAGGAAAAAATACAATACATTGCATTGACAGGCGCCAGTATCATTCACTGCAGAATGTCAGTAAACCTCTGGGTTTTTCTACAGAAGTTGTAAACTCTCCTCTCTTTCCTCATTTTCTCTTCCCAATCAAAAACTCATGCTCAGTACTTTTTCTTAACAGTTTTTAGTTTTCTTCCCTCTCTGGTGACTTGTGTGTACAGCACACCAACATACCTGCATGCCTTCTCTGTTAACCCAAACCCTGGACATTCTTTAAAGAATGTCAGGCTGACCACATTCCAAGAAGAGCCTATGATAATTGTGGCAAAATTCACTCTCTGTCCTCTGATTACAAAGCTCTCATTGTCTGAATTTGATGATTCTAGTCTTATTATCTATAGTAGTATGTAATTTTTCATGAGTGGCTAATATCAAAAAGAATATTTCTCAAAATCAAAAAACATACTCCCACGCCCAGGCTGTATGCTGTTCAACAAATAAATATTTGTTGAATCAATAAAGAGGTGAATGAGATAACTTAAACCTTCAGCTAGGAAAATACACTTCGCTTCCATGATTCTCTTCCAAGTGTTGTTGAGTACATCGTTCGCTTCACCAGCCTCTTGGCTATGAGGTCACAGGAGATGTATATCCAGCCTTAGGACCAAGCATGGATATGCATTACCTGTACATTGGTTGACTTTCCTCTTGGGGCTGCTGTAAATTGTGTGGCTCTTGAACATGCCTTTTCGTGGAGGATGCTTTCTTTAACTTAAATCTTACCCAGAATCCACGCCATAGAAAACAAATAAACTCCAAACTCTTTTGGATGAGCAGGAGGGCAAAACTCTATCTTTGGCCTAGTCTCACCTGTTGTACCTGCCCTTGGTAACTCCTAGGAAGCCAAGGACTTCATGGGATAATATTTGATGACTGACCCCCTCCCTCTCTGCATTGGCTACTAGAAATTTGGCCCACTTCTAAAAAGTGCAGAGGACCCATGACTTATTAAACTCATTCTTGGCTTTATTTAATCTTTTTCACTATTCTACCTTTGTCCCATGGTCCTTATCCATTACATTTTAGTTCTGTTTTATATTTTGTAAGGTATCTGAAATTATTTCTGACACGGGCATAAGAAAGTTAGATGGATGGATGGAAGGATGGATGGATAGATAGATAGATCTCTATAAAACTAGCTTTAGTGCTATAATATTAATTGACAAACAAGGTTCATAGCACTAGCGAAAAATTCTCAATGATCAACAGTTATACATAAAACCAGAGGAAACTCTTCATAGAGTTTACCACTCTTCCCTCATAGCAGAGCCCCACTGGCACCATGGCTGGCTGACATTAGCATTGCATTGAATAAGATGGAGCCAATGAAATCCATACACACATAAATGTTAATATGACATAGAAAAAAAGTGTTGAAAGAATTCCTCTCAACAACTATTTCTAAATAGCTAAAATCTTCCCATTGCTCTATGGAATATTGGTTAAAAATGTTCAGACTGGGAAATGACTGTTTCTGCTGATAAAATCAACTCTTAAATATCTGTTCTAATTGAGGGAGAAGTGAAAAGTTAGTCTAAATCAGTAGTGGATATTCTCATCCACTTCAGTTTGTTCTCACAGAGCACTCATTCTCAGCAGATTCGTTTCCTTAATAATTTTCCTTGATCTTCATATTAACATCGGTTTGTATGGGTTTATCTGCCCAATGCTATTACAGTTGCTTGTCCTTTTAGTTTGCTAAGATCTTGGTGCCTAAACTCTCTCAGACTCACTTGCTGATGTCTATGTAAAGTTCAGGATCAATGGTTTTCAATGGTTCTTACATGAGTGAATAGAAATACCGATTAAAGACTGGTAATGGAATTGCAGACTTGCCTGTGGATCTCAGAGCAATTCACCAAGCATCATTATATGATCTTATAATGTTGAGGGCAAGTGACTGAGTCTGCATTTGTATGTGGAGCCGTGAAACCCAGGGCCCATTTCTCTTATTGCGCTATGCCCCACCAAGCTGATGATAACCCTGGGAACTCTTGAGAAATCAGTAGGGGGCCTGTGGAAGCTCTGCACTGCAGGTGGTTCAGGGTTAAGCGAGTTTCTGGAGGTGGAGCCTGCCGTTCAGTTGTCCCACCAGGAATCACACAGCAGATTGGGTACTTCCAGAGATTTGCTCCTTCCCATTGAACTAATTGGTGTTCCTTTAGGTCCAACCAGTGTTTCACATTTTGGAGCTGTTGACCCAGATCCTGCCCATTCAAAGACTCCACTCTACCCCTGGCCAGGTAGAGACTTAAGGAGAGCAGGATCAATTTCACCCACTGATTCAGGGAAACAAACCAGACTTGAGATTCTCCCTTCTTCTCCCATTAACTAAGGCAGAACTCTCCCTTTAAACTTTTAAATGCCTTTCTCTTTAATAACACTAAGTTTTTCCTTTCTGAGCGTAAAAGCATTTATCTGGATAGAACTTTTGAAAATACACAAGAGAACAAAGATAGGAACACTTAAATCATGCATAATTCTACCACCCAGAAGTAAGCAGTTAACATTCTTTAAATATTTCCTTCCAGTCTTTTTTTCTATACAGCTTATATATAAACACATATAACAGAGCAGAAGCTAAACCATACGTGTTGTACATATTGTTTGGCTTTTGCATTTAACAATACACCATGACTAGTTTTGCAGGTAAATAAATACTCTTTAAAACATGATTTCTAAGGGTTTCACAGTAGTTCACCATGAATCATAATTTAGTTTATTAAATCATCTTACCATTGAAATGAAAGTCCATTCCAAGTTTTTACCATTATAAATAACGCTGCTGAATGTCTTTGCATGAAAGTTGTTACATACGTATGTCTCTGGTTGTCTTCCTAGGATACCATGGAATTGATGGGTTAAAGGCCATGAACATTTTAAAGATCTTTGATACACATTTCCTAGTTGGGCCATCTCCTCTCTCAAAGGACTGTACCAAGTTATGCTCTGATCAGGGGAGCATAAGCCTTCCCAAAATGGTCTTTTCTCATCTGTTGTCCATTCAAGCTTCTCTCAGGTTCATTTTAACATAATTTTTCCTGGATAGAAATATTGCCAGGGGGTGGTATGAGGTATTTAGAACACTGTGATTTCCATCAAACCCTCAAAGGCAAGCGACACTGAATTGGAGTCCTTTCTCTATTTAGGGAGCTATAGGAAAATCGATGGCATGAGGGGAGAGTTGATCCATGATTTTGTCCCCCTCCCGAGCCCAGGACTTGCTCATGATTTCCTATATTGAAGAAACAACCAAACGCAAACTGGCTTTTGTGCCTATAAAGAATCAAGTTTAATGAATAATCTATAAAACTAATTTGAAATGTTTTTCCCTCGGCTACTAAAGAGGACAGGTTTCTTATTTTTCAACCTGTGTAAATGGCTGAAAGTTTCTATTTTCCCCAAACTGTCATGAAAAGGATTCATTATTCTTCATACATATACCTCTACACTTTGCTGTGAAAGTCAATATTTAGTGCACTTTTTTTCTGCATTTCTTAATGGAACATGTGTGTGATTATTGAATAAACATGAATGAATTGAGTTTTGCAACACTTCTTTTCCAATAATTTGTTAGGATTTTTTCACTATTCTAACTCAAAACAGATTTATTTTTCTAATAAGATTTTGCAAGTTCTCTGTCCATAGTCTCCACTAGATAGATTTCATTTCCAAAATATAAACTGCTGCACCTGGGCAGCATTTTTTTTGATCCCTCCAAATGGTTTGTAATGGTTTCTAGCGTAGAGCAATGGTATGCATACTCACCAGATGTACTGCAGTTCATGCATTCCTTTTTGGTTCAATATTTCTTGGTCTGCTTATTCCATCTCAGTCTGCCTGACCACATTCTCAGGTTTTATTTTATCCTTATTTGCACATCATGCAAGAGAGCATCTCAGCTGAACAAAGAATTCTTTGAAAGATTTCACACAGAGATGGAAGATCTAATAAAGTTCTGTTGAGAAATTTTATTGTTGTTAATGTAACTGTTATTTAGCCTGGATGAAACATTCTTATATTACCCCCAGCTTTGAAGAACCTATATGTGATATCAACTTCTCTCCTAAGGCAACCTGGGTGCATTCCTCAATCATTTCTCTCCATGAATCCAGTGGCCCAATGACTAGGAATTCAGAGACCATTGAAAGGAAACTTCAATTTTGAATTTTAAAAATATTATGATTAGGCTAGCATATTTATATTCTTTCTTTTTCTAATGAGCTCAAAATATTTCATAAGTAAGCAGCAAGATTTTCCTCAATGTACATGTTTACAACAAGATTTTACTGGTCCAAAATATACCCACCAGACCTTCCTATATCTCATTGCAATAAAGTAAATCCGTAACAGTAAGTGCAGACATAGGCAATACACATGGCCTTGAAAATTTACAAATTAGTCAATATGTTCATTTTTATTAGTATTTTTCTTACCGAAAGAATGGTGTTTTGTTTTGTTTTGTGATACGCGGGCCTCTCACTGTTGTGGCCTCTCCCGTTGCGGACCACAGGCCCCGGACGCGCAGGCTCAGCGGCCATGGCTCACGTGCCCAGCCTCTCCGCGGCATGAGGGATCTTCCCGGACCGGGGCACGAACCCGTGTCCCCTGCATCGGCAGGCAGACTCTCAACCACTGCGCCACCAGGGAAGCCCAATAACGGTGTTTTTAAGCTTGGAAATTTGCTCTGATGATTAAGCAGTGTTTTGATAGAGATATCAACATTTATGTAATATAATGATATATGACCATCATTAGAAACCCCACCTAAAAAGCACACCAATTTTTACAAGAGAAGGGAAATCAATCAATCCACATTATTTACTCCACGAGGCTAAGTACATGCCTGAATTTATTGTTTCCAACCATGATCTTTGGCCTGATATCAGAATAACAACTCATATGATAGCCACCCACTTGGGTGATTGATAAGCAACTCAAACTTAATAATTTATCCAAAAAACACCCTTGATTTACCTCTTAAATCAATTTCTTCTCCAGTCTTTCCCATCTCAGCAAATGACACAAACACCTACTCAAACTAAAACCCCAAGGGCCATCTTTGATTTCCCTCTCTCTAACATCCAATTCAATACCAAGTCCTGTTGACACTAACTATAAAATATATGCCAAGCTGGCCAATTTCTCTCCTTCTCCACTGGTGCAATCTTGGTCCAAGCCACAATCATATCACACATGAAATTCAGGAAAATGAGTTTCTCTTCATTTCCACTCTTGATCTACTACAATCAGTTCACTGCAGAGCAAAGCATAAGCCAGCACATGATACTGCCCTGTCTCAACCTTGCATGGGCTTCCCATTACCCTCAGAATAGAGCCCGAGCTCCACCAAGGCCTGCAAGGCCCTACATGGACAGACTCTGCCCTCCTCTGTAACCACATCTCATACCGCTATCCCTTCACTCTCTATGAACTATTCTCCCTGATCTTTTGTTCCTCAAAAATGCCAAGCACATTCATCTCTTGGATTTTGTTCTTTTCTGTTTCTCTTCCAGGAACTCTCTCCCATCCCTTATCTTTGCATGACTGAGGTCATCTCATCACTTAGGTCTCAGCACAAATATCACGTCCTTGGAGAGGTTGCCCTTGACCTCCCCAATACTGTCTCTTTCCCATCCCTGCCTTATTTCCTTCCCAGCAATTATCTCTATTCAAAATCATCTTCTTGATTTGTCTACATTTTAATAATTTAGCTCCCCACTAGAATATAAGCCTCATGGAGGAAGAGAACTCATCTCTTCTTCACAATTGTAACAACAATGTCAACCTTTACAAGGTATATACTCAATAAACATTCATTGAATGAATGAATTTCTCAATTAACCAGAAAGTCAAACTCACTGGCATGTCATTCAAGGCCCATCATCACTCATCTCTAACCTATATTTGTAATATACACATACAAGCCATATCAGACATACAAGCAATATAGACATACAATATGTCTATATATATAAACATACAAGCCATATCGGAATAGTCACCATTTCTTAAACACACTGTGAAATTTTATGGTCCAATATCATTTAACAGACCATTAATTCATTCTCAAGCACCCTTTCTCACCCTTCTCCCACACCTCTCCCCAGTTCCCCTGGGTTGAATTCTACTCAGCATTCAAGACCCACCTCAGCTGTCTCCTTCTGCACTGATCTGCTGTAGTTTTCTTCTCTGTATCCATAACACTCTGTGTCTCCATCAGAGAGTCCTTAACACAGCCCACTTTCACAACTAATGGGTCTATCTTTGGTTTCACCAGGATGTGCTGTGTTCCTTGAAAGCAGAAATTTAGCATCTTCACATCCCTCATAATACATAGTCTTGTCCCTGATCAAAGATACTCAATAAAGATTTTTTGAATTGAACTGAACAAGTATATGAGAAAGAAGACCCCAAAACTAAACTCTGTGCCTCCAATCAGGGATTTTTAACTCTCATTTGATTGTGGAATACATAGCTCTCTAGTTAAATGAGGTGTGGAGTTCTGGGTGATGAGGAATTTTCTCTGAGTTTGCTATGCCTGTTGCAAAGAGAGACATGGTCAGAAATCACTGACCTTGTGTTTTCTGTATCTCTGTCTTAAATCACCAGCTGCTTGTTTAGCCTTTATCCCAATGTTTGGCAGAAACTGGGTTGCTTCTCTCACACATGTTTTTCCTTCAGAGTGTTGATATTGGCCTATATCCTATACGATAACAAAATACCAGACTTCTTGGGTCATTGGTTTAACGCAGCTGTGGTTGGTTGTGGTTCATGAAAGTCTCCACTTGTCATTTGTTTATATCACTGCCTTAGTGAATTTAGGGCTTTTCTTTGCTAGAGAGTTAGAAACTTCATCCCCAGATCCCCACTTTTGTAAATTAGCATGAGAATGGGGGCAAGGCAGTCTGTGAGTGTCCAGCAAAAACTCGGTAGCAACTTAGTAGGAAGATCAGGAGGAAAGAGGCTCAAGTAGTTCCTTCTTAAATTAATCCACTCTTCTTCCATAAGAGTCAGGGGAAAATCCATAGTGCAGCTGGGTAGGACATTGTCTTCTTAGACAAGCCTGGCTGGAAAACAATATGTGTCCAGAGAGCACAAGAGAATCTTGAGTATACCAGAAAGAAAGTGGTTATATCCAGGCATTTCTGGGGCTCTAAAAAGCAGGATGAAGAATATCCCCCCCACTCAGATTTGGTCCTTAAGTCTCCAGCTACAAAAGAAACATCTATTTCTGAGATGCCTGGACAGGGTGAAGTGAGTGTATATTACCACTTGGTGGCAACCCTCTTGGTGCCTGTCATGGAATAAGGTAAGGATTTTCCGGAAACTTGTCAGAGAAAGGGTCGCGTCTTCCATCTCTTTCTCCTCCTTTCCCCTTAATAACTTTCCTACTCTTCACACATCCCTCCACTTGCCTTCTCCCCTCAAAGACAGAGAAACCACTATTCTAAAGGAAATACAAGGTCTAAGCAATGGGCTAAGAATAGACAAACAAAGCTCTAGTTCCATATGGCTCACCAAGCTTGCAGCAGGAGGAAGAAAAGGTAGACTGGCTCAAGACTAGCTGACAGAAACTTCAATTTAACTTTATTTAGTTCAGTCTAATTCACTGATTAGAGTGAGAGCAGATAGGGAAGAGTAAAGTCAGAGTGTTCAAGTTGGACAGATAGCTCATTGCTCCATAAGGTAATACAGCTACTAAAATATCTACCAAATGCTGGTGAGAAATGAAGATAGAAGCACAAACAGGTTTATATTAACCGTGCTGGTGAGGAAGAGCATGGCATGGTAGCATAAGAGGGCAGTGGAACGAATCAGAATCTAAATGTAGCCTCTCCTGATGGTCTCTCCCCTATCTGATTCTGCTTCCTTCCTAAGGCCTGACAGACCAGGAAACGTAAGCACTGCTGATCCTTTTAAAAGCCATATGCAAATTCAGCATGGGAAGGTCAGGCACCCATGATCACACAACTAGTCAGCTGTAACTCCTGCCCCAGTTTTCTCCATCGCGATGAACTCCATGACTTCATGTCAATGAAGATATGTCTGATGCTTGGGAATTTACCTCACTTCAAACAAAACCAAGAAGCTCCACTGAGAAGTCACTCCAGAGTTCCTTGAGAGAAATTCTTCCCTCCCCAGAATCTACCCTGGCATCTGCTAAAAAAACAAACAAACAAACACAAAACAACAACAACAAAAAAAAGAAATGGCAAGAGGACATATCCCCTCTTAAGACACATAAAGTCATGAAGTTATACTGATGGATAAACAGGCCCTTCTCTGTGTATGTAGTGCATGTGTGTGTGTATGTGTGTTTGAGTGTGTGTGGGAAAGTGTGTGGGGATTTATTTATTTAAAGAACTACCTGCTGGATTGCTAGCTTCATAGAGAAATAAAAGTAAATAATAAATAATGAATAATAATGAAATGTGTTGATATAGGACCTTACTAACCACCCTGCTGAGCTTTGAGAAGAATTTGAAAGCACGTTTTGCCAAGAAAAATTTACAGAGTGGATAGTCAGTCCTTTAGACACTAAATATTACTGAGACAAATGTTAGATGCTATCTTGTAATTATTTTACACCAAAAGGATTTAATATCAGTTTCTCATTATGTAGAGTAAAACTACTAGGCTCCATCAAAGTTCCCTAAGATCAGCAGGATGATATCCCATGGCCCCCAGGACTGCCTATTCATCCAAATATCTCATAGAAATTCACACTAAAATAAAATGTCTGTTTCATCCTAGGAAGACAAAACGGTGCCTTATAAATGAGGGAAGCAATATACACTTACACTCGGCTAGATTGCATAACAGGAGATATTGAGAAGACAAACATGATTCCTTGGTGTTCTGAATCACGTGTGATGAAAACGGCATAGTCTGCTCCACGTTTAGTTCCCTTAAAACATCAAAATTATATTTGGAGAAAGCCAGTGTGGGTAAGTGGGTCACATGCATTTGGATCCTGTGATTATAATATTCAGACCAAGAAAATGATATATGCCTGCACTTTGGTTGGTTAGTCACACCTGGAACAGGGCTCAGTTCTGGGGGCTATATTTTGAGAGAGGGGTGCAGATAAACCAGAAAGTCTCCAGAGTTGAAACCCAGAATGGTGTTTGATTCAGGAATTATTTCACAGGAAGCAAAGTTGAGGAAACTGGGACTATAAATCTAGAAAAAAGGAGAATAGCATAGGGAGGGGGTATTAAAGTCAAATTGCAAACTTTGAAACTTTTTCATACTTCATATATTTTTCTATTTTCCCAAGTATACTATGAGTTATCTGTCTGTATAACTTCCACTTAAAATGCTCTTCCTCCTTCTCCTGGCTGTTGATCTCTCAAAATCTAGATCAGCATCACCTCCTCCAGAAAACCTTCCATGTGTCTCTTCTCACTTTTTCTATCACTGTCTCAAGCAGAAGACTAAGCATTCTTCCTCTCTGAACCCTATTATTATGCATAAAAATTTTCATGCTTCAGTAGAACTTTGTATTCCAATGTCTATCTCTCTTATTTCACCCAGTAAGCTGTGAGCAGGGAGTGGATTCTACATCTCTTTTATTAATTTTTTTGACCACCCTTTGCTAAGTATCTGCTATGTCCTAATACTTTGCCTAGTGATAAGGACTAGGTATAACAAAGACAAAAGATTTAGCCTCTGTCCCTGCAGAGCATAAAATAAGAAAGACAGATGCAAATATCAGAAACAAGACAAGGATGTCTTCTCTCACATATTCTCTTCAATATTGTACTGGAGATTCCAGCCAATGCAACAAGGCAAGAAAAAGAAATAATAAAAGGAATCCAGGTTGGAAAGGAAGAAGTAAAATTATATTTATTTGCTGATGCCATGATATTCTATATAGAAAATCTAAGAGAATCTAGAATTAATAAGTGAGTTTAGCAAGGTTGTATGATAGGAAATTCACATACAAAAATCCATTGTATTTCTACATACTAGAAACAATGGGAAAATCAATACCATCTATAATAGCATCAAAAATATAAAATAAGTGGAGATAAACCTCCACAAAAATGTGAATGAAATGTGCACTGAAAACTACAAAATATTGCTAAAAGAAATTAAGGAACTTTTTTTAAAGGAAGAAATATTTGTGTTCACAGTTCAGAAAACTCAGTATTGTAAGATGTCAAATATTTGTAAATTAGTCTCTAGATTCAGTGCAATCTCAATCCAAATCATAGGATTCTCTTTTTGTAGAAACTGAACAGCTGATTATAAATTTCATATGAAAATACAAAGGAAAAAGAATAGCCCAAACAACTTTGAAAAGGAATAACAAACAGGTTTAGAGAACAAACATTATTTGATTTCAAGAATTATAAAGCCACTGCAATTAAGATGATGTGGCATTTGTATAAAAACAGAGAACTAGATCAATGGAACAGAATAGAGAGTATGGAAATAGACCCACACATATATGAGCAACTGATTTCGACAAAGGTACAAGGCAGTTCGGTGGAGAAAGGACAATAAATGCTGTTGGAACCATTGGATATTCATATACCAAAAAAAAAGAATTTTGGTCAGTGCATCATATGTATATAAAAACTAGCTCAAAATGAATTCCTTGAGCTAAATATAAAACTTAAAACTCTAAAACTTCCAGATGAAAAGTGGGAGAAAATCATTGTGACTTTGGTTGAGGAAAAGATTTCTCAGATACTCTACCAAAATCATGATCCAAAAAAGAAAAATTAATAATTTGGACTTCATCAATATTAAAAACTTCTGTCCTTTACAAGACACTGTTAAGAGGATGAAAAGACAAACCATAGCCTGAAAGAAAAATTTGTGGTACATAAATAAAGAATTTTTAAATCTCAATAATAAGAAAACAAACAACCCAATTTTTTAAAATGGGCAAAAGATATGAACAGATATGTTGCTAGAAAAGATATATAATGACAAATAAGCACATGAAAAAATGCTCAGTGTAATTAGTCTCAGAAAAAAATGCGGAGACCACAAATTGATATGACTGTATGCTTATTAGAAACTAAAAAGTCTAACTATATCAAATATTTGCGAGAATGTGGAGTAGCCAGAGCACTGATATATTGCTAGTGAGTATGCAAAATGGCAGCACTGCTTTGGAAAACATGTTGGCAGGTTTTTTTTAAGTTAAACATATACTTACCATATAATTTGACAATTCCACCCCTAGGTATTTATCAAAGAGACATGAAAACATAAGTCCATCCCAAGACTTGGACATTAATTTCATAGAACTTTATTTGTAATAGGCAAAAACTGGAAACCACGCAAATGTCCATAAATAAAGTATGCTATATCTATACGATGGACAGCATTTAAAAGGAATGAACTATTGATACACTCTACAACACAGATAAATCTCAAAATAATTGAAACTGGAGGGAGGGATTACAAAGGGCACAAGGAAGCTTTCGGGGAGGGGGTGATGTGGTGATGTGTTCATTATCTTAATTATGGTAATTTCACACATATATACAAGGCTTACTAAACTGTACATTTTAAAGACATGCAGTTTATTATTTATCAGTTATTCCTCAAAAAACCGATTGAAGAAACATAGTACATAATAGTAATTTCTAGGAAATTAATTTTCAATATGCCTGAAACATGGCAGAGGTCCAAGATGTGTTGAGGTATTGAAAGTGTGGAAGTGGCCTATTAGATTAATTCTCTGTTACTTACTCTGAAGTCCAGAAGTAGTCCAAGAAGCCATATTCATTAGAGTTGTCCAAAAATGGAATGAGCTTCTTGGTTAGGAAAGTGTTTATTAGAGTGATTAAAAGTCTGATTCTAGAGTAAAGAAGACTTGGGTTCGATTTCTGGCTTGGCTTCTTATTGTGTGACCTTAGTAAGTCACTCAAATTTTCTAAGCCTCAGTTTCCTCATCTCTAAAGCAGAGATAATAATAGCATTTACATCATAGAGATGTTATGAATAATGTTGAGGCAAAGCATGTAAAATATATTATTGAATAGACAGTTACATCTTTTGAGCTGGTCAGTTACAAGTTGTTAGATAACAGTATTTATATAAATACAGTAATATTGGGCATTTCGTTCAGGGCATACAGATGTTTATTCAGAAATACTTGTCAGAGTACCACTGATGGGGAGGGTGATGGAGTCAAATGGAGGCTCAAGTAAATTCAAGGGCAAGTCTTCTCTTCATTATTGTTCAACCTTCAATCTCTAATGGCTTCTTCCATTGAACACTAATTAGCACCTGCCTCTTTCATTACTCTAATATTTGTAGGGATCCTATGTTACAAACTCAGGTCCCCACAAATCTCCCCTACCCCTCCTCTCAGGCATAATAATAAAATCTAAAAAGCTCAGTCACTTTGCTTGTAAACATTTTGAATTGTAGGATGTTCCTTCGGATGAGTACATCCCAAATTCATTTGTGCAGAAACTTTTTTCCCACAAAAAAGACTATATTTGTAATATGGTTATAACTCACTATGGCAGCAAATATACCAAAAAGAGATTTTAAGGAGCCTGTTTTGATAACATTCTTTATTAATGGATTTCTCTTTGTTGAGTTTCCACTCATCTGTGTTTACATAAAATGTTGATTCATGAAAATTAATTCAGCAGTTACAGAACTGCCTCTTTGAAGGTTCTAATTGACCATACAAGCTGTGAAAAATGTGTAACAGGAATGGTTCCTTAGTGTTGCCTCCATTTTATAGGCCAGGAAAAGGAATAATTTCCTTGCTCAAGGCCATGTGGAAGGAGAGAGTTACAAGTGTCCGAGGAACTCAAGAGCTCCGATTGCTGATTCACGTACAATTTTCCAGGGCCCAGTGGTTCTCCCCTGTGTGGCCAGTTTGCTCTTTGTTCACTTGATGCTGGCTTAAAATTGAGGACTGCCTTATTCCAGACCGAGCTTTTGTTTCTTTAGACTGATGATCTTAGAGCTACAGAGACATGATGTTTACTTATTAGGTAGACATGGGTTTATTTTTCTATTTTTGCATCAGCAGGCCTCTTTTCTAACGATGTGCAATCACAAATCTGGCAGACTGTTTCATTCCACATGCTGAAAGAAGGCCACAGGAAGTATTTCCATTCTATATCGCATAGAATTTGTGATTTGCATGCACTTTTTGGGTCAAAATCAAACATTTGCCCTGGATTGGCCCGAGTTTAATTAAAATGATGAGAAAGTGTGATAGGCATTTGGTCTAAGGCAAAAAGGATCCACAGTATTGAAATTTGAAACAAACATTTTTTTTTTAAATGAGAAATGCATGGTTGGCAGTGATAAGAAATGCCAAGACCATGTATTACCTGGGATCACGGGTTGAAAATAGAAAATATCCTAAAAATTCTGGTGCACTGTGAAACTATCATAGGGAGGTTTGGATAGGATTACATGCTTTATGGATGACGTCCCTGTAACTAACACTGTAGATGTTTATAATGTTTTCTGCAGTCTTTTTGTGGCGCACCATGTATAGCGGATGGGCTGCTCATCAGTCTGACAGATTTTCCCATTTAAACACGCAGGGGAGAAAGAAGAGGATTTTTATCCCAAAGGGTTAAGCTCTGCAGAATTGATGATCATCCAAACAGACTGATGCCAACAAAGTCAGCATGAAACAAAGTCTAAACGGCCAAGCGCAGAAAGGGGCTAACCAATCATTTAAATTGAGGATTATTGAAATTGGCCACTTTTTCCATTGCAAAAATTTTAATGCGGCTGTGATATTAAAGAATGTTTACTATTACAATTTAAGTTCTATTTAAATAAATACACGTACTGATAGTTTGCTAAATAGATTTGCTGGTACATATTGCTTGGGCTCTTGAAGTGAAGACAGTTGAATTAAGAAAAAGCATGAGCTACAGAAACTGTCTCATTTTACAGGACAATTTTAAGCTTCATAGTTTACTAACTAAATATTTAAATTTCTAAATAATGTACTTGGAATAATTTACAAAGAGCATTATTACATTGCAAAGACACACCATCTTATTAAGGTAGAGCAGCCTAACAAAATAGATCTCAAACTGTTCTAAACAATGAATAGAATTGTTCTCATACATGAGTAGTCTAATGTTTGGTCTAATTAGGATCAATGGTTTTGTTAATCTATGGCAATATCCATGAAGACATTTCCAAATTCCACCCCAAAATTTGTGATTAAATGGCCTCTTATACCACCTCCATGGGACTCAAATGCCCAACATGAATGTTATCTCGGAAGTCTCCAAGTCTGGCCCCAAGCCAGGAAGAACAGAAAATAGTGTGAAAAATGGCAAATGGATTGTACCCACCTCTCTCAGAGACAAATAGACCACTACTGAAAAATATAACTAATTGTATTTCCCTTTAGACTGTAAAGAGAGAGCCATGCTCTGCCTTGCTATCTTTAATAATGATGTTTGTCTTCCAGATAGCTCCTACCCAAGTTTCAGTGTTTAGTTTTAAATAGTACCAAATATTGTTTCAGCATCTTCAGGGAACACAATAATGGTGTTTTTTTAAAAAAAAGAGAAGAAAGAAAGAAAAAGCTTTTCATTTAAACCAGACCTCTCTCCTCTATTTACTCCAAACACTTAAAAAACATAATTTGAATTTTAGAAGCAGCAAAGTTTAAAATTCTACCTGGTTAACATGGGCTTCATCTTAGGTAACAATACCAAGGAAGAAGCATATGACAAAAGATCATCAAATACCATAAACATGAAATTGGGGTACAAGTCAGCAATTTGCTTAAAACTCCACATCAGTTCAAAGGTACACAAAGGGAGGGGTGACTGCCTTAAGTTCAACAGAGGAGTGAACAGCTGTTCCAAACATCCTCTCTTGGGTAGAGTTAGACTCATCTAAACAACTTTATATGCCAGACAAATACATTTTATGAAAAGAACGTGTGGCTGAAGACTTCACAGACTCAAAACTCACAGTTGTCGAGATTGAGTTTTCATAAGAATAGGTGTAAATGGGAGAATATACAAAAATCTAAAACCTCTGTAGCTTTTTACTTTAAAATACACTCTCCCTCCCTCCCTGCCTCTCTCTCTCCTTCTTCTCCTCTCTCTCTGTCACACATACACACACACACAATCAAAAAATAGATACATAAAAACAGTATCACATCTAATTTCAATATCAATATTATTTTTCAGTGCTTTTTGAGAAAAGTGCTAACACCAGCATTCAATGAATGCTCAGATGATACTCCTATAAGATGTAAAGAAAAAAATCCTAATTTATTCATTCATTTATGAATAGTTATCAAGCACCAACTATGAGTCAGACATGTTCTAGGCAAGAGATTTTAAATTACAATAATGGTGAATGTTAAAATAATAGTACAGTTGTCACTGGAGTCACTCACAAAGGTTTCCAGGCAGGTGAAAAACCCAAGACAGAGACAAAGAAGGGTAAATAGTTCTGTAGACAAGCTCAAGTGAGGCTACCAGGTGGCAATGGCATCATGGGGTTTATAAAGCACTCATCTCCCCCAGCTATGAAATTACAGAATCATTTATTAAGGCTTTTTATTTTTTTGAAAATCATGCTATTTTCATTTCTGGGCATAAAATTATTAATATTTTATATAACACTATCACAAATTTGCATGAATAAAATTTGCATACCATGCAACCACGCTAGTTTGCCAAGATCTGCTAGTTGGTTGAGTCGTCTTCCAAATGTCACTGGATAGCCGTCTTAATTATTTAATTAGAGAGTCTAATCTGATATTTGTGTTTATATTTTGATATTAGAACCAAAGAACTACAAATGCTGGAGCATTCATTATCCAGCCAAAAATCTTAATGATAAATGACCTTTTAGAGTACAGAAATTCATATTTCCTTTTTTAATTATGTTTTCTTCTTTGGACCCTATGTTTAAAAAGTTTCAGTCTTCAAAAAATTATTGCAAAAAATTAATTTTAATTTTTTAAAAATCAATTAAATTGAAAAGTCTACACATCACAAGCTCTTCAGCTAAACTGTTCCTGAAATGGGTGGTAATGCATTCAGAGAAGAGAAATCCCAGAATTTACAAGATTTGCCCTTGACCTACAAACATGTTTTGGGAAATTTCTGGAACACTCATTCACACCTAATCCTTTGATTTCAGAAGCTTCATTTTCTTAGGACAGAGCTTGCTGCCAACAAGCAAACTTCAGTGTGGGGCAAAATTCCCCTTCCCTTCTTTCTTTTCCTTCTCCTCCTTTTTTCCCTGAGCATCATTTTTGCTATTTCTGAAATCCTCAGAGCCAGAGGTTGCTCATGATAACAGTCAGATGCTCCTGGCACACCCCCACTCTGCCTTAGGTCAAATAAGTCAGGTACTGAAACCCTTGAATTTTTTTTTCTACCTGCCATATTTGCAAAGAATTTTTCATTTAAAAAAATTTTTTACTGAAGCATAGTTGATTTACAACACTGTGTTAGTTTCAAATGGATGCTTTCTCATTCTAAAACTCTTCCCCCCTTTCCATTCTTAGTGGATCATGTGTCTGCCTCATTCTTCCCTTTTCCCCCTTCTCCTCTATCTAATCCTAAATTTGGGGTCTTGCCTGAATGAAAGCCATATCCTGGGAATTTCCACTAAGAACACCTAAGGTTCTTCCTGTAAAAGGTGGGGAAAGGCCACCCCACAATACACTAGGTAGATGGTAAAGTTGCAATGGCAACCACCTGTCTCCCTGTTTTTCGATTTCCAAACCCTGGGAAGTTTCCTCTGAAATTACTTGACTCCAACGTCTTTCCCAAGCATGAGCATGGGTGTGGCTCTCATTTAACAGTGTTACCTGTTCCAAATTGGTTAAGGAGCCGTCCCAGATTCATAGACCAGATCAAAGACATGGCCCTGGCAACCAGAAGACCAGGGACTACCACACCCCAACTTGCTGTGAAGGAAACTCTGGGTTTTTCATCCATATTTTGCAGAATGCCAAATGTGCTCTTGGCACTTTGTAAATAGTGTTAATTATTTCTTCCAAATTACAGACCGGGCAGATGTGTTAACCATGCCCTGAGTTTCATTTGTCAATGGGTGTAAAAATGTGGGGCACTAGGCATTTCTGTAGAGGGTCCCAAAGGGCTTAGCCAAACACAGAGCAAACCTTGAAGGGCTGTTCAGGTGAATCAAACTTCACCTGTTCTTTGCTTCTTTGCCATCTAGCTGTAAGTTGCTTCATTAAAAGATAAAAATTAAATAAAAATTAAAACATAAACATAAGGACTTTCCAGGCATTTGAGGGCATTTTCTCCCCAAGTCTTTTATTATTTTTTTAAGTTCTCTGCTTTCTCTCTGGCCTGCCCTCTCTCCTGAGCTGTTCACAAGCATCTCCTGGGTTAAAGATGTGGATGACAGCAGTTTAATACCCAAAGGTCTCGTGGGTAGACAGTGGCTCCATAGACAATTCTTCTGCCTCACCTGTTATTTCTGAAGCCTAAATGTCTAAGGCTTCATTTCTTTTTTTCTTCTTCACTTTAACATTTGATTTCTTTTCAAATAACTCAAGAATATGTGTTTCAAAGAGAAATAACATTTTAGTTATCTGTATGAAATTTTTTCAGACCCTGAACAGGAAGCAGATTTTGGTAAGAAGAAAAAGAACATGATTATGTGTGAGAAGGGGAGTCAGGAAGAGAGAGAAAGAAGGAAGGAGGGAGAGAGGAAGGGAAGGAGGGAGAAAAGAAGGGAGAAAAATAAAAGAGGAGAGGTTGTGAGCAGTTGAGAGGAATGGGAGAGAGAGGCCATGGAGTCTAGAAAGAAAAGACTGGGAAAGTACAAGAGACAGACACTCACCTACTTCTCAGAGGAGACCAAGGATAGCTTCTTTTACCGCCTATTCCAGAACATTTATTTTTGAGAGGAATTTTCCAGACCAGAGATCTTGATTCAGTCTGAAGAGTTAGATTCACAAGTCACATTTCCCTGAATTGCTGAAAGTGAGGCAGGTCTACAATTATCTCTAGGTAGAAACTAAAGATTCTATTAGAGGTCATTTAAAAATACGGTTTAAGTGAAACTCTCTGAGTTATTTCTCTCTTGTGTTAGTGTTTTATTTCTAAGGTGGTGTAAATATAACCTTGAAAACAGTTGTGGGAAAGAACCCCAGGCTGACTCCGCTGCTGAAGGGTTATGCAGAGGGGAGAGTGGCCCGTCTTATCGCCCTCCCTCTAACTCTGCCCTGTGGGCTCCATTTCCGGGATGTTCAGGGTGGAAGGATGATCACATTTGAAGTGAAAATACCTGATTTTAAACCTTGTTCTGAGAGTCACTCCGAAGACTGCTCAGAAAATTTCTTCCCATCTGGTCCTTCCAGAACATTCCTTCTCAGAAAAGAAAATAAATAAACAGATTGTTGTCGGCTTCAGTTTGGTGCCAAGCACCAAAGACTTCCAAAAATATAGACGAGTCCCTGAGGTCCTAGAGAAACAGTAAAACGTGGGCCAGATGTGGGATGAGGGTCCCTTTTGCTGTGATCACAACAGAATCATAACCAAACACGCCAATTTCTGTTTTCAGATCTGACATCAGACGTGACGTAAGTATCAAGATATTCACCAAAGTGTTACAAATCACAGTTTGAACTATCAATCTGTCCACTGCTAATCACGGGTTTGGTATTTTCAAGTGCTGTGGGAATATTAACTCTACCAATGGGCCCCTGCTTCTTTACAGAGCTGCTCAGCTTCCCAAGCAGCAGGAATTACTGTCGGAATCAAAGACGGTAATAATACTTCTCATTCTTGCTAATGCAAAGCAGCGAGGCCTGAGCCCTTCTGGTTTACGCTGCACACTGATTCGGAAGCAAATATTTTTCCAACAGCATCACCAAATTGAAAGCATTTTGAAAAATCTGAAGCCTTCACAGAATTCTGTTTTGGAAAAACCAGCTCTCGGGGATCTGTCAGTGGCATAAGCCATTCCCTTCAGTTTAGCTTGAAAATGAGAACGTGCCCTGTCAAACAGCTCTAAATTATATATATTTGCAGATGTAAACTGAGCACGGGGCATTCCAAGATCCAATAAAAAGGTGGGGAGCGAGGGTGGAAAAGAAAGATGTATTTTCCATTATTCTCTTCTTATGTATCAATAAGAACAATGAAATCTTTCAGCTTTAACGTGGTTTGGGACATATTTATTTGTGAATAATGTATCCAGGCACACTTGTGAATGTGAATTGCTCAATCAGATATGCATTTTTAAAGGTATAATTCACCCAAACTCCTAAGTGCTAAATACAGACAAAGCTCTACACAGGATCCTGTGACAGGTATAAAGTTATCCAAGAAGTAAAGTCAGCAATTTAAATAACTTACCCTTTATTAGGGTAGAAAATAAATAATGCAAATATCTGAATTACAAGAGAGCTTTTTAAAATTAATTTTTAATTGATTTATAATTCATTTAACTGAAATTAAATGAATGAGGCAGCCTTCTCTTTTCCTTCTGAGCTCTGTCGATTGGAGTAAGACATGAGAATCACTAATGGTCATCCCATCTCTATTTTGTCATTGATCAGTATTTAAGGGGAACTTGTAAAATAAACTATACCTAGGGACTATGCTTTTCTACCTCAAGTGCTGATAAAGCCCTCCAATACCCCAAAACCCCTCATTTGTCACATTGTATTTTCCCCCTAATCCTTTCACTTTCTTCTGGAAAATTTCAAATATATACAGAAGTAGAGGGAATATATAATGCAGTTATGTACCTTTAACCCAATTCCCATGACTACTGATGCTTAAACCATCTTGTTTCCTCTGCCTCCTCACCAGCCCCTCCCCACTACACCCAGGCTAGATTACTTTGAGGCTAATCCCAAACATCCTATCATTTCTTCAGTAAATATTTCAGTGTCATCTCATTGTTTTTTTAATAATTTTGTTTACATTTTAATGAGTCCCTAATATTTTAAGGTGTTAATCAGGCTACTTCACAGCCTACAATATATGCTAATTTTCCTTCTATCTACACATATAAGTGGTAGAGTTGGCCCATCTATTTTAAACAAATCATCACTGAAATCATCTGTAAGCATCATCATTTTTAATCATCACGGAGTTTTGCACAGCTATGTATCTGAGTTTACAAGCTCACACTTTGTCAGTCACTTCCACACTATCATTTTGAGCATGTTAGTACTTGCCATTTATTTATTTAGAACATTTTTATCTTATAATGAGTTTCTCACATTTTTGTTTTCTTTCCTGCTCCGCTGCAGTTATTGATCTGTGAAAGCCTCCTATTCCAAGGAACAATTATTCAGTCTCAAGGGAGGGAGCTACGCCTAGTTCATGGGTCTTCTTTCCATGTGGCATTGAAGGGACAAAAGCATCAAGTTTAAACGAAATGACCAGGAAAAGCATCTAAACACCTTGGGGATTCTTATTGGGTAGGACAAGCTCCTTGTGGTGAAATCAGTAAGAAAGTGAAAATTACATCACGAGGTTAAGTAGACAAGATGAATTGAAAAGTCATGCTTCTATATTCTAAATGAAGAATTGCACCCCCAAGCCTCACCTCTATGGGGAAAATGAAGTCTTATGCTTAGAGGGCTCAACCAAAGCACTAAAGGGGAAAATAAATTCCCTGGTGCCTATAAAAAGTCAGCCTGCATTAGTCGCTCCTCGCTGCCCAGAGTAAAAGCAAAAGTTTTGCGACGTTCAACAATAGGTCAAAATAACATCCTGTGTTCCGCACACCGTATTCCAACTCAAGCAAAATGTCTATGGATATATTTTTTTTAATTTCAAAGCCTTTTGATTAAAGTATACCAGAAGGGCACTGACAGAGCAGGCTGTTTCTCTTCTTCTGTGGAAGGTTTCAATGGCCGCTATAGACTCTCTAAATCTATTTACTTCAAGGCTGGAATGAAACAAACATGACAGATGGCTTTAAAAAAAAAAAATCAAAGGGGAAGTTCTTGGAACACATCCTTCAAAATAAAATTTTGTTTCTTTTTTTTTTTTCCGAGCAGCTGAAATGATTTTTCAGAACATCTGATGAGCGATTTTAATACTTCAACTTTCTCCTCCATGAAGCAAGCCCATTCATTTGGAGACTTCTGTTCTTTTGTTTTATTTCTGTGAGTGTCTTTCTTTGACAAGACATAACGTCTGAAAACGACAATATGCTAAATGAATGGACCCATCATATATTTGGCTACACAAGAGCTGCTGGAGCACACTTTGGATTTTGATGGGAGAACAGAATGCTTAATGGAAGAGATCTTGAAGAAATAAAAAGGGAAGTTAATGAGCCTCCATGTTTGTCATTGCTCACGTACAAGGGACCAAGCAATTTCCCTTCATCTGTTGCAAGGGCAATAACTAGAAGGCTAGTGCATTCTCCCAAAGGCTGGAGAGGTTGATGGTCAGGAAAATGTCAAGAAAGTGGGGAGAGGGCTGAGGGACTCGAGGGAGGGTGAGGGGTGCTCCTGTGAAGAGGTTGCTTTCTCCCACCCATGATCCCATGATCAGAAGAGCACTGAGTTAACACCCCGGCTAGGACCTCACTTACAAAGCTAAGATTTAACTTCAGGACACATGTGAGATCAACCATCGACATTAGCACAGTCTGTCAAAGCAAGTAATGGCCCTTGCTCAGTTCTGTTGTGGACTGGATGAGAGGAAGGGGGAGGAGTCTGGGCTGGGTCACTGGGGGTGGGTCACATGAGTCCGTGGAATATAGGAAAAGAGCCCATTTGGATACTAACACATTGACTTTCAAAGGCATATCTATCTAAGGGTGTACGAATTTCAAAGTCATGCCATCCCTTGATCTCACAGCTAGAGACAGAAGGACTTAGATCTCCGCAGAAAAGCAACTTGAAGATATTGTTTTCAAACACATACTTTGGAGTGAGAGAGACGTGGATCAAAATCTCTGCATCACCACCTCCTGGCCGTGTGACCACAGATGATGTGGCCCAGCCTTTCTAGGTTCCGTATCAATGTAGGTCAAACATTGATCACTGAACCTACTTCTTGGGATTTTAGGAGGCTCAAAAGAGAATGTGTAGGAAGCCTCTATCATAATAGAAATAGAACCTTAATAAGCTATCTGCCACTCAGGCCCTGTACTACCAGCCACAGGATAGTATATTCTACAGAAACACAAAGATCTACGCTGACCATAACCTCTACACAAGAAAACAGGGCATTATGCTAAGTGAAGCCAGTCAGAGAACAAACACTGTATGATTCCATTTATATGAGGTATCTAACATTATCACACTCATAGAAGCAGAAAGTAGAATGGTAATTGCCAGGGCCTAAGGGCAGAGGGAAAAGGGAAGTTGCTATTCGGTGGACATAGAGTTTCGGTCATACAAGATGAAAAAGTTCTATTGCTACACAATAATAGGCATATAGTTCCCAATACTGTACTATACACATTAAAAATTTACAAGGGTAGACTTCACATTATGAGTTTTTTACCACAATTAAAAAAGAAGTAAAAAAAAAATAAAATTGTGCTGTCAAACTCCTGTCAGCTCCCCCCATGGTACCAAACTTTGACAGCATTCCTGCAAGGACCACCCAAGGAAGCTCACCAATTGTTATCCTGGTTACAAGCATAAAAAGATGATAATAATGCAAGGGCAAAATGATAACTACTAAATGCTAAACAAGTAGTAATGACAGAAAACAGTTCTTTCTTTGAGTTACAAGAGAGAACAATCACTTTCATCAGAGGGGTAAGAAGATGAGGAAGGACAGAGAGAAACAGCCAGCTTTGACTGAATGCTTACACCAGACCCTCTCCAAAGTGTTTTCAGAAAGTACAGCTGAAAGAAGAATCCAGGGATAGATCAACACGTCTCATCCTTTAATATAGTTCCTGGTCCAGCTTAATGTTTCATAAACGTTTGGGGAATGAATGCAAAATCCAAATTTCACAAAGCCATCTACTACAAATTTTATTTATTTAGCTGGTACAAGTTAATGACGTATTTACAAAGCTTATAATAGAACCGTTTGCTTTGGCCGTGTCATTTAAGACTAATAATGAGCTTATGCTTTGACCCAGAAATTCCAGTTCATCATGTTTGCCTGAAGAACCCTGCACAGAGCACAAGGAGATATGTACAAGGATGTTCATTATAACATTGTTTGTCACGGCAATGGCTGAATAAATGTGTGGTCTGCTTATACTGTGGAATACTACACAGCACTGAAAAAGAATGAACTAGATCTTTTAGAAAATAAGGATAACTTTTGAATTCCTTGCTCTGAGCTGACAGTGCCACTTCTTTAGAATTGCCTCCCCTAAATCCCCTGGATGAGGCTTGATCTAGACTGACAGCCCTCTAAGCTTCTTTACAGAACTCTTCACAATAATAAATGATCAGTCCATTGTGAATGGCCAGCACCCTGCACAGAGGCTGGCTCCTAGTAAGTGCTAAGTAGTTACCTGTTAAAATACTGAATGAATCATGACATTATAACGATAGCATAGAACATGTATTGAGAGCTTACCCCATGCCTGTTTCAAGAATTATAAAAGCATTCACTCATTTAATCCTTTTGCAATACCCTCATGAGGTATAAAACACTATTTTTATATATTATGATGAAGAATACAGAGTCAAAGAAAATGCTTGAAAAAATAGAAATAGAGCAAAGCCTACTAATCAGTCCATCTGGGACGAGACCCTGTAAAGTTGGTCTTTTTAACATTGGGCTTTAGCCAGCTGAGATCATCAGACCTCTACCCTCCTTGAATATATCGCTTCCTTTAACAAACTAAAATGCAAGGAAAATAGTCATTCTTTCTGAGCAAGCTTTTGCCCACCATAATTGTGGACTGGAATATTCTAGGGAAAATAATGACGACACTGATCCGAAAGTTGGTTGGATAGCAGAAAACATGGTCTGGTAATATTGCAAATATGCATGTGTTCCCACATGTGTTCCCAGAGTTCTGGGCCCTGGAGACTGCTCTGATTCAGGAGATAGAAGCATCCCGGAGACCACGCCCCAGAGGGAACGGAGAACTGCAACCCCCTGCTGGAAACGACACGGGCCTGGCCGTGACCATGGGACACATTCTGGTCCTAGGAGAGCCCTAGCCACAGAGGATGCATCTTCTCCCTGCCACTGCGATAATAAGGCTCATTCTCCAGCTGAGAAAAAACAATCTGGTCACTTTGGCTAACCTGCTTTAGACAAAGTTTATACTCAGAGAATCACATGATGTTAGGGGAAGCACAAGAAATAACAGAAACAGAAGGCCAGTTGAAGAGCTCCTCAGAGGTTGTGGCAGAGGAGAGCAAGACACAGAGAACTGACGAATTGAAGGGATTACTAAAGATACCTGATACTTAATCCAAAACTGAAGTTAAATGTGAAACATGGCCCGGAGGACCTTGTAATAGATGAGGTCTCTCTTCCATCATAATATTTACCGAGATTTGTACCCTGGGCCGGTAGCCACATGTTCCTAAAACCACGATCTCTTCTAAATACATCCTTCCTGAGTGGCTGTATCGGGATATGGGGATATATGTATACGTATAGCTGATTTACTTTGTTGTACAACAGAAACTAACACAACACCGTAAAGCATTTATACTCCAATAAAGATGTGGATAAATAAATAAATAAATGCCTCCTTCCACTGGAAATTGATATGTCAATTTTTCCTTGAGGAATGATTAGGTCATTACGTTTCTCATTCTAATAATTAGTGTAAAACTGAGAAAATCATCAAGATAATTCAGGGATTTCTTTAAGCGCTTTTGGCTACTAGCTAGATATACCAAACCAAAATTGTTTTAGATGGAAATTTCTGAGTATTTTCCTATGTCTTCATTGTTACTTGACATTATATACACACAAAACAAAGGTAACTAGAGAGGAAGATTCAGACTGTAAAATCTGGGGTCTTTTCCTCTCTTCCTCCCATAAATTTTTTTCAACTCTTTTGGGGTAGAATTGATGAGTGGAAATTGTCTCCCATAAATTATGTACATTAAAATAATGTTTGCTTCTTTATGATTTTCAAATTTTGTCTGCCTGTAAAGTAATTCTTAATGTTTTGTGTGTCACAACGAATTAGTTCAAGAGATATCCCCAAATTCTCAAAACTATTTTTTTCCTTCATTTTAGGTAGTTTTCTTCAATCTGTTTAGCACTTTAGCAGAGGGAACCCAGAATTTCAGCAGGGAGTGTCAGAGATTCGAAAGGGCAGTCTCAGAGTGTGTCACTCAAGATTGGCAATCATAATGTCAAGGACCCTTCATAGCTGACTCACAGATTTAAATTAATGGAAAGCAAGGTCCTTGACATGTTATTCTTTCCACAACAAGCTTAGTGCTGCATTTCATTGATTCTTTCAACAAATAATTTATTGAGCATCTTCTATGTGTAAGACCTCTGCTTGGCACTTCAGGGCAGGAGGGGAAGAAGAAGGCAGAATAACAAGATTAAATAAGACACAGAGCCTGGCCTTTAGGAGTTTACACCCTAATAAAGGACGTAAGTTCAATATATAAATATAAGGAAGAAAAATAGTGCCAGAGAGCACCATGGCTCTGGCATTTATGGAAAGGAAAGATGAACTTTAGCAAGGAGGGTATTGGGAGTCAAATTCGGAATTTCTTAGAAAATATGGGTTTTAATGAAGTCTTAAAACGTAGGTGGAGTTTTGGCAAGCAGAGTTAGGAAGAGAAGGGACCTTATTCCATAAAGAAAGCCAAACATGAATAGAAGCTCATCTGAGAAAAAGCAGGGCTACGTCCAACATTACAGAAAGTTCCAACTCAAAAGCATCTTATTAACTGTCTATCTCTTTGAAAACCACAGCCCTCTTAAAGACCCAGAAATGTTATCTTGTGCTTTCATCGTGAGACTATCTACTTGATTCCTTCCGGATGACTAAAACGGAATCACAAGGCTCTAGATACACCCCAGTCATTTCTCCTCTGTTTAGTGTCCTCTTGAGCTTTTCCTTACAAAATAAAGCTAAGTGCATTTGAACTGGTAGGATCTTCTTCACATCCTCTCGAAAATGCAGAGTAAATATTATGTTGGCTCCTTTCTGCAGTCAATTAATGTATCCTTCTTGCCAATGTCATAAATATAACTTGTTTCAGCTGATGCGTCTCCTGTTGCAGACACGTGCTATTGATAATTACTTGTTTTTGAGTTCCTAATCGCTTGTGCATGGAAATACATCTGAGGTTTAAATGTTAAGACTATTGCATTATGAAATGTCTTCTTTTATAAGTGAATATGTCATCACAAACCCTATTCTATGCGCTAAAATCGCATTCACCAAAGGAATCCATTTACCATACTGAAACCCTAAAACAATCAGACGTTCTGGTAAGAAAGTGAATACAACAGCCTCTGTGCCCTCTCTGTAACCAATTTCCTGCAGCTTCTGTATGATGGCAGCTTAGGAAATTCCCTGGTTTTATTTTCTATGCTTAGATAAAACAATCATGATTCAATTAAAGATGCTTGGTCTTGAAAATGAATTTGAGGGAGGTCCTGTTTGGGTCTAGAGTAAATAATTATGGCATTCTTCTATGGAACTATTGTGGGTAATGGGAATAGGGAGGGTCAGGACAAACAATGGGATGAATCACTGCAGAGACATAAGGTTCCCATATTAAAACATTTATGCCTGTTTCTGCCCCCTTTTTATGGCAACGAGGGGCGGACTGTTTGTCTTAGTATAGCTCAATCATGAATTTTCCGCTAGACCCCCAAGGAAGGTGGGAAATACAGTTGGTTTTTTAAGTGTGAATATTGCATCTTTAAAAAAAGAGCCTTTGAGATTTAGAGCTTAACGGGCTGCTATTCTATAAATTTGTGGGTCATGTTTGAGAACATCTCTGCCGCTTCCTGTGCAGAAGTCAGCACACAGAGCCCTTCACTTTAAAACCATGTGGTGTGGGTTTCCATCTACCATCACCCAGAGCGAATGTTCCCACTGGCACGCATGCCTGATTGTTTTATGAAATGTACTGCAGTTATAGCTAAAAAAATTTCCCATAACAAAATTAAAATAATAATAACACTAATAATAGCTTGTACCCTGGTCCGTCTAGGATTCTGCAATTTTAATGAGCCAATGTGGCCATTTCTTAAGCCTGATTTGTGTCAGGGTGTTTTCAGATTTGTATTGCCTAGCAGGTCTTCGTTGTGAGACATTTTGTCCATTTATTTGGCCTTATTTTATAACAATAGTACTCAGCTTTATGAATAAGGAAAGGCCAATGGATTAAGCCATGGGAAATAAACTCAAACCTCTTTAGATTTACTGGAAGGTTCGAATGAGCTTTTTTGTTGTTGTTGTTTTTGTGCCACCAGGGAAGCCCCGAATGAGCTTTTTTAAAGTGTGAATTATAAAATTTTGAAGGAGTTCACTACTACTTATATTATTTTTAGCTGTAATAAATTACTAAGTAAAGGTCCTCAGACAATGAATACATATTTGTATCATGTGTAATTTTCCCATTCGTTGTTCAGATGTAACGATGCTCCCAGATGATTGTTAGTTACATTATTACTCTTAAATAGGCTTGAACCTGTGGTCAAACTAGTTGTCAGTGTTCATTTGCTCAGTAAACTTGTACATCGATCAGGCAACGTTGACTGCCAGCCTAGCCCCTGTCTAAATTATTGACGTTTATTTAATGACAATGATGCTGCCTTAATAGCAAATTTGCTTTGGCTCAGGACAATGTTTCAATAAAGTACTTAACCACTTGCCGTACCTTTTGACTTGCTGTACCTTTAAAAATCACATCAGCATCATTTTAACCCAGCACTATCCACAGAAATAGAATGTAAATCGCCTATGCCATATGAAATTTTCTAATACCCACATTGAAAAAAGAAAAAAGAATCAGGTAAAATTGATTTTAATAATGTATTTTATCCAAATACATTATGTATGTATGTATCCAATACATGTTCAACATATTCTAACTTCAACATATAATCAATAGAAACATTGTTGAGATAGTCTGTGTTTTGTTTGTTTTTTTAATCTTTATTGGTGTAGGTGTTTTTTGTTTGTTTGTTTCGTTTTGTTTTTTTGCTTTACTAAGACTTCAAAAGCCACTTTGCATTGGTCACAGCACATCTTAGTCTAGACAAGCCACAGATCCAGTGCTTAGTCACCGGCAGCTGGTGGCTACTGTAGGAGCCGGCACAGTCCTAAATAATTACAGATGGTTCCTGCCTCAGGAAGTTTCGACTTAGAATTTTTCGACTTTACAATGGTGCAAAAATGATACGCATTCAGTAGAAACTGTACTTCCAGTTTTGACTTTAGATCCTTTCCAGGGCAATATGTGAATTGATCCTCTCATGATGCTGGGCAGGGCAGCAAGCCACAGCTCCCAGTCAGCTTCTAGGTCATGCAGGTAAACAACAAACACATTTACAACCATTCTGGACCCATTCAATCATCCTGTTTTTCACTTTCAGTACAGGATTCAATAATTACATGAGATATTCAACACTTTATCATAAACTAGACTTTGTGTTGGATGATTTTGCCCAACTGTGTGCTAATGTAAGTGTTCTGAGCATGTGTAAGGTGGGTCAGGCTAAGCTAAGATGTAGGTTCGGTGTAATAAATGCATTTCTGACATGGTATTTTCAACTTATGATGGGTTTATTGGGAGGTAAAACTACTTTTTTTTTTTTTTTTTTTTTTTTTGCGGTACGCGGGCCTCTCACTGCTGTGGCCTCTCCCGTTGCGGAACACAGGCTCCAGACGCGCAGGCTCAGCGGCCATGGCTCACGGGCCCAGCTGCTCCAAGGCATGTGGGATCTTCCCGGACCGGGGCACGAACCCGCGTCCCCTGCATCGGCAGGCAGACTCTCAACCACTGCGCCACCAGGGAAGCCCATAAAACTACTTATATATATATCTTTTTTTTAAAGATATTTTTGATGTGGACCATTTTTAAAGTCTTTATTGAATTTGTTACAATATTGCGTCTGTTTTATGTTTTGGTTTATTTGGCCACAGGGCATGTGGGATCTTAGCTCCCCGATCAGAGATCGAACCCGCACCCCCTGCATTAGAAGGCAAAGTCTTAACCACTGGACCACCAGGGAAGTCCCTATATGTATTTTTTAGCTTTGAACTTAGAACCCCCAAATTACTATCTAAAGAAAGGGGATAAAAAGGAAATAAGAAGGGAAGAAAGAAAATGAGTTTGGCTTATATTTTTTAACCTGACCTCCAAGGGGCTTCATGGTCTGGCCTCTACCCCCTTGGCAGCCTCATCTCACCTCACTACCTCCCCTGCCTTCCCTTGAAATTGACACTCCAACCAAACAAATTCGAATTCCCTGACTATCCCAAGCTCTCCTGCCTCAGTCTTTTTTTTTTAAATTGGAGTATAGTTGCTTTACAATATTGTGTTAGTTTCCGCTGTACAGCAAAGTGAATCAGGTATACGTTATACATATATCCTCTCCTTTTTGGATTTCCTTCCCACTTAGGTCACCACAGAGCATTGAATAGAGTTCCCTGTGCTAGGTTCTCATTAGTTATCTATTTTATACATAATAGCTTATATATGTCAATCCCAATCTCTCAATTCATCCCTTGGTGTCCATACACTTGTTCTCTCCATCTGTGTCTCTATTTCTGCTTTGCAAATAGGTTCATCTGTACCATTTTTCTAGATTCCACGTATATAAGCCTTAATATGTGATATTTGTTTTTCTCTTTCTGACTTACTTCACTCTGTATGACAGTCTCTAGGTCCATAACACTCGCTCTTTTCCTGTCTCAATAAATCTTTCCACTCCTCTCTGCCTGCTAATTCCTCCTCATCTGTCAGCTCAGCCTAGAAGCTCTCCCAGCACTGCCTGGACTACATGTGCCACTGAAGCCACCACGTGGCCTTGCACTTCCCCTTCCATGTGACCTTTATACATTTGAGGGTCTTCCTTCTAGACTCTAAGTTCCGCAAAGGCAAAGATCTTTTTTTTTTAAATCGTTGCCTTCCAGTTTCTAGCACACTGCGTGGCTCATTAAAAGTGCATACTAAATTGTGTTCAATGAATAATGAATGAATTGATGGTGGAGAAAGAAATAAATATTGGAACTAAAATGACCATCTCCTCTCTTGTTCCCACCCTCTGATTTGGATGCTGCAAAGTTGATTACTGTGTCACACTAGACATGGTGTGGGGATCCCATCTCCTAACATACATTGGTTACATGAACTGCTTGGTTTAACCTGATTCCTGCTGTTAACTCGCCCTGTTTGGTGCTGAAGCCTTCTGGTCCTACCCTGGCTAAATGATTAATTCATTCTAGAGCTAGATGAGAAGACAGCAATATTTGTACTCAATGGATATTAGGTTCCTTGGTATTCTTTAGAAGGAAATTGTCTGTATCTGTTCAACTCATTTCTCCTTGGAGATATTTTAAATGTAATGCAATGAAGCAACACATCGAAGTTGGGTCTTATTTTTGTGGTTGAAGGCCTCCACTTTCTAGTCCCATACCTATCATATCCCCAATTATAGAAATCTCTGTGTTCATCAAATCACTAAGTCTGCTATTCCCCAAATGCATCCCAAGCTTCCCTGTTTCTATGCCTTTTCTCCTCATGCATCCTCCTCCCGGAAGGATTTTATCCCAACACCACCTGTCAAGTCCTCATTCAATGCCAGCCAAAGACCCTATCTTCTAAGAATTTTTTTCTCTAATTTCCTGTAAAGCTATTCATTCTTCTTCCAAACTTCCTCTAGCACTTTATGTCATTATAGAGGCTGCAATCACATTCTGATCTGGGTTGTATAACTGATTCACTTTATCTCTTGTGCTGGACTTTGCTAAAAGATAAACTGAGGCATATTTCAAATTGTAAGAGTTCAAAATTGATTTAAATTGGGCAGTGCCAAATCAGAAGTCGTTAGGAGCGCTCTCCAACAGAAGCCCGAGAAATACTTACACAGAGAAAGTGCAGAAACAATGAAAGGAAATTACTGCTTGGCTATAGCTTAAAACCTCATTGGCTGTTGGTGATTGGTTGTCCTTAGGTTTCAGTTTCATAGGCTTGAGGCATTTACAGGCTTAGATTTGGGTGTTTACCTAAACTGCCACACATTAAAGCCACCTCGGTCTATTGACCTCTTGTTTAATTAATTTAACAATTTATAATTTCTTGGGATGTTTGCATTGTTACATATCCTCATAGCACCCAGCAAAAGCCTTATCTACAATAGTTACTCAACAAGAAAAAGCACTGAAGTGACTCTAAGCCCAGAAAATACACCATATAGTATAAAAGTCTTCAATAAAGTTTTTCTAGCAGTAACCAGAGGCTAATCCTACACCTAAACCTTAGGTCGATACAACTTTTAAAATGCTGACCATAATCCCGCTGTATATAAATCATGTTTTCCAGATGGTGGGCGGTTTTTTTCCCATCCTTTTCTGCCTTAGTGAGCTCCATAATAAATGTATAACTGCTTAAGTTCCGTAACTGAGTAGCTGCGTGAGCTTGGATCAGGTTGAGCCTTTGGAACTCAGTTTCCTTACTTGCCAAACTAAAGAATTGAATGAACAAATCTCTACTGTCTTTTTCAACTTGAAAATGCCAATTATTTATTTTTTTAGAGCCCTCTTTCTTTGCCTCGATTACAATAGGAGCAGTGGATATAACTCAGTATTTCACTGTAAATGCAACCCTCGGGGAGGATGAAGAAATATAAGGGTCCAAATTCACCACCAGTTTTAGATATTCACAGAAGCAAGCAGCAATTTCCATCATGAAATGTAGGCATAAGCCTGATTTCTCTGTAGATTTATCTGGGCAAAGTTTTCATTTTAAAATAAATGAGTACAATGTTAAGATTTTGAAGGTCAGAGAGATTCTAGGTTGGTTGTCTATTGATTCATCTCACACTACTCCTCTCAAGAGATGGTTTTCTGATGCATAAGAGAGTTCTTCCTTCCATGAATCTCATCATTTTATCTTTGGGAAAAGCCAGAATGTAATGTGAATGGTAATGTACATGATAGGGCACTGCCACAGATTAGAACCAAAGTTTGTTTAGATTCATTTTGATGGTCCTTTTTTTTTCTGGAAGAGAGAAGTGCTGTGTAGTTGCTGTTGGTTTTCTTTAAACTAACCTAATCTGAATGCCTCTTGCTTGTAACTGAACATTATTTAATATTCACTATACACCTTCTGCAAACAATACGCCAGGCAGAGCCCTTGTTCTTTTGGAACTCACAGAGAATTCAGGGAGGAGAAGAGGAGATAGGATCTACATTGTGTAAATAAAATGATCTCTAATGAAAACATTTTCCTTGAGGCATGAACAAATGTACTAAGTACCGATTCTGTGATGCAGCAATCAATCGCGTTCCAGCCCTAAAACCCTCTGGTACAACAACAGCTTTGGAAAGACTGCTGGATTCCAGATGTAAGAATTCCTCCTCCCTTTCCTCAACCCTACAGGATGGATTGCAAGCTATCCCCCTAAACCCCCTTTGCAAGGGACTGGGGATCTACTCTGTGGAAATCTGGACCCAGCCGGAAGACAGGCCCTTCTTGTTCTGCCCATTTATTTCACTATTTTTTTTTTTAATTGGAAAGAATAAGAGCCTTTTATGCCTTGCTTCTCAATACGGTCCCTACTGGTCAAATATTGCTCATGTGGGCCTTGTCAAAGCCTTTGGGGATCATCATTAATATCGGTCATGATGTTAATGGGCTGTCACCGTTGGCTGAAGTTGACTTATTCTAGATGCTTTGTGTACTCAGCTAACAAAAAGGCAGCTTGGAATTAAAAAAGGAAACGTGCCAAGCAATTAATCCATAACTTGGTTGGAATGCTTTGGGGATTTTCTCACATTTCTTTTATTGAATTTTTGTTTAAGTGCAGTATCCTTTTTTCCTCTGAAATTTCATTTTGGAGTTTTTTATTACATGCCATTTCTGCAGGAGGCACACTGAGCCATTGAGACCTTCTGGGTAAATACCACGTGTTTTAAAATATTTATCAATAATGAGGCTACTTGCTCACACATTCCCTGAAAATGCCAGGCTGTGAAGCCAATGCATCGCACAGGTTTTAAAAAGATATCAAAATGCATATGCCATAAACATTTTTGTTACAAGGCGCTTTTTTTGAATAACATACCAAATCAATAACAATCCAAAAACAAACAAAAAAATAAATAAAAATAAAAACCCTGCAATTAGAGAATGAAATTCAACTAAATCTATAGACTATAAATACAGAAATTCTTTAAATGTTCGCAGTCTAACACACAGTATGGAAATGTCTCTATAAAGAGAGCAATAGTCATCGATTAAGCATACATCCTAGTAATACTTCTTAATTTTCTTAAGAGAATGTCAGCTCTATCTTTTGGCTTGGTTGATTGACTGCCAAAACATATAAATCCAGCTGCACACAAAAAAACCTCACTGCATAATTTTTCCAGAGACTATTACCTTGAACTCCTTGTTATCCAAAGAGTTATATCAAAAGCTTGACTGTGAAAAATAATATTCATAGTGTATTTCCTGAAGAGGACATGTTCTATCAATTTATCTAGATGGTCTAAGTTTGCCTTTATTTCAAATCAAACCGTCAAAAAACTGCGTCCTTTGTTGCATTGATTTGCATCCTAAAATAGCATTTATTAAATTTTGCTTTGGCATTGCGCCAAAGTTTGCTTTGCCAGTACAAATAGAATCGTCAATGAAACAATGGAATGAGGAGACAATAAACAAAACTCACCACTGTATTTATCGAGGCTGTTGTTGAAAATGTGATCTTACCATATCACACTGTGTCCTCTTTCGGGTCTCAGAAATGCTGTACTTCTGGTCAACTATCTTTTGTTTTGATTTTGTGGGGTTTTTTTTTTTTTAACTTCAGGAACACTATGTCACTTTAACTCCAGGAACACTATGTCACTCTCGGGTTTCAGAAATGCTGTACTTCTGGTCAACTGTCTTTTGTTTTGATTTTGTGGGGTTTTGTTTTTTTTTTTAACTTCAGGAACACTATGTCACTTACAGGTGATTATTTTCCTTCATCTAACTGATCATCTTCCTTCTTGGCTTTGCACGTTACGATGTTCAGAGACCAAAATCATGGCTCAATTCTTGCAAATACACAAGTTGCACTCTAAATGTGTCATGATTTTATACACTAACTCTCGCCTTAGATTTATTCTATCTTGTTTCCATATTCTCTCTGCCTGATGTTCTCACTTCTTTATCTTTGTATCTTTATAAGTCACCTTATGTGTGTTTTTCTTGGTCATCTTACATCAATTTTAGGGGCAAGATGGACCATACATCAATCTATAACATTGGTTTTTGATAGGTCAAAATTAGACATACTATAGGCCCAATGACTTGGGAAAAATTAGAACAGAGAAAAAAAAAAAGTCCAAGAGTTAGAATACAAAGTCATAGAATGAAGCCTGAGGGCTGACAAAACCCGTCCCTCAGTCTGATGTTTAAAATGTGGAGCCTGAAGTTGTGGGCTCACTCTGGGGGTTGCAGAGACTATTGGACTCCAAGTTCATATCCAGGGCAAACTGGAGTGCTGGGGTGAGGGAGGAAGCAGAAGCATCCTGCCCACCTGATACCTGCATTCACTTACTTGAGTCCTGATCTTGCTGTGTCCTCTATAATGCTTGTTTGCTGGTCCAGCAAACAAGTAAATCAAACTGAAAGCAATCTCAGGTTTGAACTATATCCTTTCGGCTCTAGCTTAGACCTTGCAGCAGACACCACCAGTGCCCCCTACACACTGTTCTGATATATGCCACACCCTCCCACCTTGGCACCTGCAATTCTGCCTAAGGGCTTTCTCTCAGATGCACCTGAGCTGGCCAGAAGTGCCAGAACCTGGACACTTTCTTCTTTATTCTTCCATAACTCACCAAAATATGCAAAGACATGTTTGATTATAATATCTATCATTTTCATCACAAATATTCTTCCCACATATTTATATTTCAATTGGAATATCTTTAAAGTTTTATTTAAAAAGTACTGCCTACTCTTGTGGTTGCCAAGGGGGAGGGGGGTGGGGTTTGGGGAGGGATGGAGTGGGAGGCTGGGATTAGCAGATGCAAACTATTATATATAGAATGGATAAACAACAAGGTCCTGCTGTATAGCACAGGGAACTATATTCAATAGCGTGTAATAAACCATAACGGAAAAGAATATGAAAAAGAATATATACACATATGGATAACTGAATCACTTTGCTGTACAGCAGAAATTAACACAACATTGTAAATCAACTACACTTCAATGAAATAAATGTTTTAAAACAGTAGTGCATGCTCATTACAGACAATTTCAGAACATGACAAAAATTATAAAATAGAATGTATCACATAGCCATTATTTTTAATATTTTGGTGTACATCATCTAACATATTTTTCTTTGTGTGTAAACTTACAAGTCTTTTTCGTGATTTACCCATTCATTTTATTTAATCTAATTTTATTCTTCAAACTACTTTATTGAAAACTTACATTTTAATATAAAGATGGATTCCTACTGTCTATACAAACTACTTCTTTCTGTATCTTTTTACTTTGTGGAAATCTTTCCATATGGTTGAAGAAAGATCTACCTAAGCATTGCAAAGGCTGCACGGTATTCCATTGTATAGGTATAGTATAATATTTTAAGTATATTCCTTATCGATGATCATTTGAGTTTATATTTTCTGCAATTAAAATTACTGTTTTTGTTTCATACATTTTATAATGTTCACAGGAAAAAAATTGTCATTTAAATGAGTGGATAAAAGAGTACTTTGCCTGATTATCCTTCTGAATCACTGCACAATTTACCTTCCCAAACCAGAGTACCAGATTGTTTATTTTCTGACACCTTCATCAATAAGGGGACTGATTTTTTTTCCTCTTGTACAATATGATATCTCAACATTTTATTGCATATTTCTTCATTCATTTGTGAGAACTTTAGTGCAAATTTTTGTGTAGATTTCTCACTTATATCTTTTTCCCATTTTTTTCTTGGAGTTTTCATCTTTTTCTTATTGATGTGACAGACTTCAATATAATTTAAAGACAAAGATCCCTTTGATATGTATGCTTCAAATGTATTTCTTACCTTGTCTTTTTTTGTTTGTAAATGGTATTTTTTAATTGATGGATAGTTAATTTACAATATTATATTAGTTTCAGGTATACAACATAGTGATCCAAAATTTTTATAGATTACACTCCTTTAAAATTTATTATAGAACACAGGCTATATTCCCTGTGTCATACAATATATTCTTGTAGCTTATTTATTTCATACATAGTAGTTTGTACCTTTTAATCTCCTGCCCCTATCTTGCCCCTCCCTGCTTCGCTCTCCTCACTGGTAACCACTAGTATGTTTTCTATATCTGTGAGTCTGTCTCTGTTTTGTTATATTCATTCATTTGTTTTATTTTTTAAGATTCCACATATAAGTGATAACATACAGTATTTATCTTTCTCTGTCTGACTTATTAGCATAATACCCTCTAAGTCTATCCATATTGTTGCAAATTGTAAAATTTCATTCTTTTTAAGTGTTGAGTAGTATTCCATTGTGTATGTATCCCACATCTTCTTTATCCATTCATCTGATTTTTGTGTGTGTTTTGTTTTGGGTTTTTTTGTTTGTTTGTTTGTTTGTTTTTGCTTGTTTTTTTACCATTCATCTGTTGATGGACACTTAGGTTGCTTCCATATCTTGGCTATTGTAAATATTTTGATCATATAAGATTTTGTTTCTCGTATTTTAATTTTTCTTTGTTTTGTTGTGACCTTATGTGGTCTAATTTACCAATCTTTTCTTTTTATGATTTCTATCCTGGGTATCAGGTGTAGAAAGGCCTTTTCCACCTCAATATTACAAAAATATTTCTTAAATTTTATTCTAGTTATTTCATAGTTTCATTTTTTACATTGAAAACCTTTAACCTAACTAGAATTTCATTTACGTTAAAAAATATGTGAACTAGAAGTGTAAGCTTTTTAAGATAATCTGATTTAAATAAGGTTAAATTTGGGTAATTTTAGTAGTTTTATAATTAGCCTATTGTTCCAATGTCAATTACTGAAAACATTTCCCCATTGATTTGAAATACCACCTTTATTATATAATAATTTCCGTATATAATTTAGTCCGTTTCTGGACTGTTTATTATGTTTTATTAAACATAGATCTTAATGGCTTTATGCCTGACACCACTTTCAATTCATCTTCTTAAAATCATCTACTACATCGGCACTGATTTTTTTAAAGACCATTGGGTCACCTGAAGAATTCTCACTTCTCATCTGTTACATGCATGTTTTTAATTAAAACAAGTTTAGCACCATACCCTTTTAGTTTTACTGAGGCAAATATGAGGTCTCACCTGTCAAGTTCAAGTGTAGCATCAAATAACACTGGTCTTGATCAAATATAATGCAGTCATTATTTTCCAAGCCTTTCCTTGTTTGCTTTACAACTTATATCTGACCTTTTTCTTTTGGTTTTTCTTTCCCTCATTTTTCCTATTCATCTGCCTGAGCCTAAACCCACCCACCAACTCCCACATGCATCTGCATTCTCATTACTTTGCTCTTTTCTTACATATTTCTCCCCTGCACCACTCTTCTCCCAAACTCCAAGCAGACAGCCTGTTAAAACCAAATAGTGAAAGAGGCATTTAGGAAAGACGTCAACTCATTTCACATTCATCAGGAGTCGAAAGAGCCCTGGGAAGTACCTAGTTCTGTTCTCCCATTTTACAAACAAGAACGCTGGGTACCAGCTATGGCAATATCCTGCTCGCTTTGACCTGATTGGTATTGGAAGTCAGGTCTCCCTGCTCTCAGACCAGGACTCTGAGTCTCAGTCCCCACTGTCCCTCCACTGAGGGGTAGGATGATTGGAGTTACCTTCCCTAGAAATGAGCTTTGTCGAAGCCCTCCATAAGCAAGAACATGATGCCTCCTTATTATAGACCTTAAGAGCCAATGAGCACTGGAGTCAACATATTACTGTATTTAAGAAGCTGGGCGCCCTCTGTTAAATTCCCTTCACACAGGCAACTTAAGTGACTCTCCCTTATGGATGGAAGAAGCAGCAGGGTTAAAGACAGACACCTACTTAACTACACCATATAGTTACAGTGACATTAGCTAACATTTTTGGAACACGTTATATGTCAAGCACATTACATGCATTATCACATTTCATTCTCCCAACAGCCCTGTATAGCAGGCTCCTATTAGCTTCATTTCACAAGAAGGAAAGGACAGCTCAGGGAGGTGTAGAAACCTGCCCCCAAATCCCATGAAGACAAAGTAGCAGAGCTGGCCCTTGGTCCCAGGCAGCAGGACTGCTAACCACTCCTTACACTGCCTCTAAGACATAGCAGGATGGTCAAGCCTCCAAGATTTGGCATCAGCCTGCCTGAGTCCAAATCTCAACCTTACAAGTTACTAACCATATGAACATTGGTGTATGTCTCAATCTTGTTAAACCCCAGTTTCCCCATCTGTAAAGGGAATGATAAATATCGCTTCCTCATATGATTGTCATGAGAATTAAATGTTTAGTGCCTGCCAAGCAATGGGGAAATAATGGCCACAGAGGAAAGAGTATGCCTGACTACTTGAATGCCAACAGTCCCAGGGCACTGAGAAGCCCCAAGAGCACACCTACACCCCACTGGTGTTCAGATCCATTCAGGAGGTAAGAGTAGTTTTCTCAAGCACCAGACTGAATTGAAAATGATCAGCCGTGGAGCCATACTCCCTTGGGTACCACTGGAAGAGGGAAGAGTGTCAGGGATTCACTATGACTGTGAAGAGGGAAGAGTGTCAGGGATTCACTATGACTGTGAGATCCACGGGCAGTTTTGTTGGCTGTGATGGCAGATTTAGCATCTTGAAGAAGCACTTGGTGAACCCCCCAAGCACAGGGAAGAACTGTTGTTCTCTGAACAAAAATCATTTTTTCTGACTTAGAGTCTCTGTACAGGGGGAAAAAAAAAGTGATAAACCGAATCTCCTTGAGGAGGCCTCTGAGCCCTCCTGGCACTAAGAAGAACTCAGAAGGAGTCTTTAGGCCAATCGGTACAATTTTCTGATCTGTCTGTTGCTGATTGCGCAGGTAGTTTGAATTTGCATCATTAACATTCCCCAAGATACACTGTCATCTTAGAATGCAGAGAGAAGAAATCATACATGTGCATTTGAACAATACAATCATGGAAGCAATTTATTTTGAACACTACTTTGGAGTGAGGCCTTTATGCAACCAGAGATTTAATAAATACAGGGATATGAGACTGCATTTTTCACTTAGGTTCATCAAACACAGAGAGATTTCCCATTATGGAGAGAGAGAGTTTGGAATCAGGCTGAGGTTTTCCTTGCAGAGATTAAAAAGACAGATGGCAAGGTGATGTACTCAGGGAAAAAGCTTTTATAATCTAAAAATTAGAATTTATTCCTCAGTCTGGCATTTACATTCAGCCTCTATACACCAGGTCAACTCATGTGCTACCAAAAGATTCTCTTATTTCAATTTCCTGTGGACCATCAAGCCAACGTTACCAGTTGGGTGAGTCTCCGTGTAGACACACCTCAGGAAATTAAAACATCTATTTCAGTGATGTCTAATTCCACTGCATAGATGTATGCATATAGGTATTTACACAGTCAATAAACGGCACTTCCATCACAATGATGATCACTTCTATTGACTTAGCCCTTGAGCTTTATATACATTCCTACATTTAACCATCTCGACAGCTTTATGGGGTATATCATCCAGATGTTGGCTGGTCATTTGTCCACTTGCGCTGAGCTGTCTTAGCCCTAAAGCAATCTGAATACAAAACCAGCCCTTTCATTGGTTCCCACAAGACATCCAACCACATCAAGTATTCTATAGCTTTATTTTTGTACTTATTTAAGAATCATGGGATCTTGGCAAGGAATTGCAACCCACAAGATTGTCCTTCATAAAAATCAGAGAGGTGGACAAGCCCTCTTCCTGAGTTGGCAGAATGGCCTAAGAATTCATTTGATATGATTAACAGAAGTAATATGAGATGAGATTCTCTGGAAATGTGACATTATTTGAAGACCACATTTCCATTTTAAGGAACACATGAATTAGTGAAGCTAATCACAAAGAGAATCCCCATTTGTAAATGAGTAGCCTTTTGCAATTTCAATGATCAGTTACATTGCACACCCACTGTATACCAAGCTCTGTGGAACTAGAAAAAAACACTGTCCCTGGCCACCAGAAGCTGAAAATCTGGTTGGAGAGATATCATAAACAATGCCCAAAATGTTCAGGAGTTAAACAGTAAAACAAGTTTGTCAGCAGGTGGGACACATGGATGTGCTGAAAGATCCTTGACCAGAGCTGCACAATCATAAGAGAAGTAATTCCTACTGTGGAAATGAATGCGTGTAGGCTTTGGAGGTAGATGGAGTTAGGATGGACAAAGAGAAAGGTGGTGGGCAGGGGAGCTAGGCAGGCTCACCGGGGTAGACAGTGGGTCAAGCAAACATGATGTTCATCTCAGAGACCAGAAAAGACTAGAAAAGTGGGAAAACTTGGGAACCTTGGCAGAGAAAAATAAACCAGTAAATTCATCATTTGTTCTCCTCCCAGCTCTTCCAGAGCCCTGCAGTCAAAGATTCTGAATCACGTGTAAATTCACTTATAGGACGTATGATGTCATCAAAAGGTATCATGTCCATATTCTCTCACCTCAAGATTCCCCTGCTCAGTTGTGCTCTTTGGCATGTGGTTCAGAGGTGACAGGACCCTGGAGGATGTTGTCTCTGGCTCTAGCTAACAAACCCAGCCTTCACACCTGAACAATGCCCAAAGGAGTTAACATGGTAAAGAGCTTTGAAAAATGGCCACATCACATGACCACACAATCAGTCAAAAATATATCTTGGGCACGTACTTTGCACCAAACTCCTATTAAGAACACTGAAAAGCACCATCATATGCTATTATATATTTCAGACCCTGTCATGAGAAGTGGAATGAATTGTGGCTTCTCCACACCCAGTCAATTCTTCTCAAAAAAGATGTTTAAGGCACTTGTGGGTTGAATTGTGTGACCCAAAAAAATATGTTGAAGTTCTAACTCCCGTGTCTTAGTTTGTTTGGGCTTCTTTAACAACATACCATAGACTGGGTGGCTTATAAGCAACAGAAATTTACTTTTCACTGTTTTAGAGGCTGAGAAGTCCAAGATAAAGGTGTTGGCAGATTTGGTGTCTACCTGGTTCATAGATGACTGTCTTCTTGCTGTGTCCTCTGGAGGCAAGAGGACTCTCTGAATTCTCTTTCAGAAGGGCACTAATCCCATTTATGAGGGCTCCACCTTCATGACCTAATCACTTCCCAAGACCTCACCTCCAAATACTATCACATTAGGTTTCAACACATGAATTTTGAGGGGAAACAAAAATTCAGTCAGTAGCATCTCAGTACCTCAGCATGTGATGTGATTTAGAAATATGGTCTTTACAGAAGTAATAAAGTCCAGATGAAATAATTAGGGTGGGCCCTAATCCAATATGACCAGTGTTCTTATAAAAGGGAGAAATTTGGACTGAGACAGATACACAGAGAGAAAATAAAGTGAAGACACCAGAAGAGAAGACAGCTATGTAACTGGAGAGATGCATCTACAAGCCAAAGGATACCTGAGGCTTCCAGAAGCTAGGAGAGAGACTGGGAACAAATCCTTCCCTAGTGCCTTCAGAGGAAGCAGGGCCCTGCCAACACCTTGATTTCAGATTTCATACCCCCCGGAACTGTGAGACAATAAATTTTTGTTGTCTTAAGCCATCCAGTGTGTATTACTTTGTTACAGCAGCCCTAGGAAACTAATACAGCACTTGTTTTAAATCCCTTCTGAAATCATTTATGGATGGTAAAGGAGAGTGAATGAATATGTGTGAGTCAATCTTTAGCTGTTTTAATGCTATGATTCCTCTGTTTTTGGAAATACGCCAATGATCAAAGATGCCATATTTTACATTACTGGGTTAAATTTCACTCTTGTTCCCAACAGCAAGGAACGTTTCCTTATTTTTACCTCTTATTACTATTGGGAGAGAAAAAATACCCAGAGAGTTCTTCTGTAAGTCATTATACTCTGAAGTTATTTAGTATCAGGCTGATTACTGAATAAAAAGATCTGGTTACCGTCACATCTAATCCGCCAGAACTGAATTATATCTACTACATGGCTTTCTCCTACGTTTCCTCTAATTTCCCCCAATCAACCACCTTTGACTACATTCCAGTTTCTAACAAATGCTGCTGAAGCTTCAGCTATTTTCTTTAGATTATATAATTTTCCAGAAAACCCAGAAGTCGATCTGCTTAACAATGTATTCATTTTTCCTCTAAAGAATGGTATTATTTTCCATCTCTAAGAAAGTGAGCTTTGTAAGATTTCCTCTCCAATTTAAAAAGAAGCATTAGCCAGCTTGCACTGAATATTAAGAGAAAAAAAAAAAACCTGAATGCTATTCTGATTCTCACCAGAGTGAAATATTTTCTCCGTGTAACCAGAAATAGTGATGGAAAAATCTTTTCCTTTCACACAGTATTTGAGCATAATTGATAAAAGACTTCAATTATGGATAAAGTCTTATAAGAACTAGTCTTTCTCTCCACAAAAACTCTAATCCATTCAGATTTATGTGACTCTATTAGCTGAAGCCTTTCTATTAATAATATGAAATGCTTTTTTAAAATTTGCACAGAGTATCTCCCATGAATGTCTCCAGCCATTTCACCACTTCATCATAAAATTTAGATGTAATAACACTTTGCACCTTGGTGCTGTTTTATAGAAATACTACATGACTAGCGAGTTACAATAGCACTCTACAAACAGTCTAAGACTGCTCATCAACATAGAAGAACTGTTGAGATAAATTAGCTTAAATAATTGGGCATTATAAAAATGAATTATTAAATTCAAAAAAATTTTTAAAGATAAATTATCCCTTTTCTCATATTTAATAAAGAGACTTGACTTTGAATAATGCTTAACAGACTATAAATTCTAAGGCACTCAATTTGAAGGAATTGCAGGGGGGAATTATTGGGCAAATTACAGGACTGAGTATTGATTCTTACTATTCTCCTGTAAGTTCATGGGCAAATAAACTCATCTCTTTTCATTTTCATTTTCAGTCTACAAAATAGAATAATATCTAACTAACAAAATTCTTAATATGATCCAATAATACAATATGAAAAATATAATACTGTTGATTTCTCAGGCTTGACAAGAACCAAAGTGGGTGCACACACGTATCAAACTTGTGGTGCAAATTATTTACGATGAGACGTTCTACACATACATACACAGAAAGTGCTCATCTGTATCAATACATTTGCTATAAAGTTGTAGCATCTTAATCCAATCTTCTTAAGGAATATTAAGGCAGGAATAGTCCCTATAAAACCCTTCAAAAGTCGTCACCCCACCATTGCATGAGCACCTCCAATTGTGTGGAGCCCACTCCCTCACAGGAAGACTCATTCCATTTTAGAACAGCTCCAGCTATGAGAAAGTTGTTTTTGCTGTACCCTTTTTAATTTCTCATGTTCTAGATTTGTGTTCTACTGCTATATAGAACAAGTCTGATGTCTCTTCCACATAATAGCTCTTTGGTTATTTAAAGAGTAATATCCCCGCCCACACATACAAAGAATAATGAATATCACTGGATCCTTGATAGGGCAACCTGATGTAGGAAGCTTATTTACATTGCTCACAGATGAAAGAACTGAGGCTCAGAGAGGGTAGATAACCTTTCCGAGGTCACACAGCTAATAATAAAAAAGTCAAGATTCAAACCCAAGTCAGCCAGACTCCACAGCCTATGCTCTTAATCATTATACCTTACTTCTAAATATTTCTTCTTCAAGTGAAACATTCTTGAAGCTCAGTTCCTTTAGTCCATCCTCATTGGGAACATGACCCAGACCTTCCTTCATTCCTGCTCCATTTACAGGACTCTCTTAACACCTCTGTTTAATATGCCAACCTCAAAATTAACCACCTACAATGGCCAACGCACATGCCAACCATTCCAGACACTCTTATTATACTTCCCTGGGAGGTTTGCTCCTCCACTCTTCCAAAAGATAATTTCATATTTCTCTTTTCTAAAATTGGCTATACCTCCTCCACCTTCCCATTCTCAGCTGATCACTGCATCTCCTACTCCTTTGAGAAAATAAAAGCAAAGCAACTGGTGCTCCCTCACAGTCCCATCAGTAAACATGAGCCCAACTGCAGTGTCTATACCCTGTCTCATCCCTTCTGTCACGTTTGTGTCCTATCTCCATGGCTGGCACTTGTGTTCCCATGGAATGGAAACTTCTTTCCCCTGCACCATTGTTCTTCTTCAGTCTAATGACTCATCTCCATCAGAACACCAACAGCACCTAGTATTTCCCACTTTGAAAAGAAGAAAGGAAGGAAGGGAGGGAAAAGGAGGAGAAGGGAGGGGAAGGAAGGTCTCAACCTCACTACCCCATATTTTGAAAGTGATACCATCATTTCCTCCTGCCCATCTGTCCATGCCACACACCAAACTTCAGTCCACAGCATGCCCTGTAAATATTCCTACCATTACCTTCCACACTTTTCTCCCTAGTTCACTTTGCTCCAGTCCCATGGGTCTTCCTTATGTCTTTCAAAAACTTGTCATGGGGCTTCCGTGCTGGCGCAGTGGTTGAGAGTCCAGCTGCAGATGCAGGGGACACGGTTTCGTGCCGGTCCGGGAAGATCCCACATGCCGCGGAGTGGCTGTGCCCATGAACCATGGCCGCTGAGCCTGCACGTCCAGAGCCTGTTGCTCCGCAACGGGAGAGGCCACAACAGTGAGAGGCCCGCGTACCGCAAACAAAACAAAACAAAACAAAAAAACAAACAAAAAAACAAACAAAAAAAACTTGTCATGCTTGTTGCCATGCTATGACTTCATCTCATGATTCAGGTCTCAGCCTAAATGTCATCTTCTCGAAAAGGTCCCCCTCCACTCCCTAACCCAGGCATACTATATCAGAATTTCCCTGTTTCATTTTCTTCATAGAATGTATTATTCTCGGAAACTATTTATTTGTCTCCTTGTTTATTCTCTTTTCCCAGTAAAATGAGAGCAGAAATCTTACTTGTCTTGTTCACCACTGTATCTCCAGTGACTAGAACAGTACCTGGCACGGGGTACATACTCAATAAATATTCATTTTTTTTAATGTAGGTTTTTTTTTAATTAATTTATTTATTTATTTTTGGCTGTGTTGGATCTTTGTTTCTGTGCGAGGGCTTTCTCTAGTTGTGGTGAGCGGGGGCCACTCTTCATCGCGGTACGCAGGCCTCTCACTATCACAGCCTCTCTTGTTGCGGAGCACAGGCTCCAGACGCGCAGGCTCAGTAGTTGTGGCTCACGGGCCTAGTTCCTCCGCGGCATGGGGGATCTTCCCAGACCAGGGCTTGAACCTGTTTCCCCTGCATTGGCAGGCAGATTCTCAACCACTGCGCCACCAGGGAAGTCCAATAAATATTCATTGAATGAGTGAATGCTGTCAACAAATTAACCAACAATACTTTATAATGTGACAATTGTCCTAACCACGACGACTGTTTTAGATTCAGTAAAACCATTCTTTCAACCATTGCTCATGTCATTAAATTAAGTGTACTTTAACTCAAGACAAACTTATTAAGCATCTACTATGTGCAAGGCACTGTGGTAGATGTTTCGTGTGACATGAGAGTGAAATATTGTCACAGTCCCTGCCCCTCTTGGGAATGTGTAGGGAAAAATATATCCAGAAGTAGTGGGGATGTTCTTGAAAGATTAGTCTCATGGAATTTATAATTTTGAGTATTTTGAAGCTATGGGGAGGTGTTGTGACAACTCAAATAAATAGCAGGGCTATTGGAAGGATACGAAACACTACAGAATTTCTAAGGACATTGAGTGAAATTCCTCTTGGAGAAGGATCTGGGTAGACTTTTTGAGCTAAACTTGGAAGTATGTGTTTGGGTTTTGAAACAACATGTTCTAAGAGGAGGGAAAACATGACAAAGATGCATAGGCAAGAATGACGGTATTCCCTGCAGGGTAGAGTATTTTTCTAAGCCCTTCTCAGTGAGCACCAGTGGTCTGACTCCACACTTAAGGCCTACGACAGCTTGAAAGTCCATGATCCTGCAGAGACCATTTCCAGGTTCTAAGTTCTCCTCAGAATTTTATCCAGATCCTAGAGATGTTCACACCTGGTTCAATTTTGAGGTAGACTCAGAAAGGATCTTCTAACTCACACCAGATTTGGATAAACACACTCAGACACACTCAAAGACAAATCCAAGGGGGAAGATTTCAGAAGCATTTTGAAGAGTTAAAACCACTGCACTATAATATAAGATGGTGTTGCTGTTAAAAAAGTAAACCAGTTTATGGAGAATTATTATTAAATGGCTCCAACATCAGTGATATGGGATAAGTGAATCCAAAGAGATGAAGCATAGTTAATGTAATTACACATCCATTTCTTGTGATGTACGACCATGTGAAGCATTACTAATCCCCAAACAGATACCTGCCGTGAAGACTATTGAAAACAGCTGTTTGGGCCACAAGAAATGAACCAAAGTACCGCGGGCATTGAACTGATGGAGTCCCAGAGTCAGACCCTGTCCACTAAACCCAGGATTTATAAAGAATTAAAGAGGATTCCATCAGAAGGTACATTTGTTTCAAGCATAAATCACCCTGCCAACTCATTTATTATTGTAATAACCTCTCAACATTTCCATTATTGGAGAGGACTTCTTTTCAAATGAAAAATGGCGTACCTGATTATTTGCATGGGACTTGGCGTCATACTCATTTCGGTTTTTTGTTTGAAGCAGTGAGAGGGCCAAGGAAAGGCCTTTACATCCTTGCACGCATATCAATTACAGTTAATGGAGTTCATGGGTTTATTACGCGTTGGGGAGTTAAAAAGCAAGAACTGTAATGATGGAAGCCGTACTAATCCTACTGGTATATCCAAGAAAGAGACTTCAAGCACTAAAAATAGTTAAAACTATTCTCAGAAACATTTTACATTCAGCAAGGATAATTATATGAGCCTATAACTCTTTTCCATCATATTAGAACACTTTAATAACCTATATTTTATTTATATCTAGTTGCTAAGTTTATTAGTGCTTATTATAGGATATGTTCTTAATTTTATGTTTTACAAAACAATTTGAATAATCAGAATTACTTTTGTGAATTTTTTTCCACTTGCAATAAGATGAGTGAATTATAAAAAGCCATTTTCTAAACATGCTAACAGGTGCAAGAAAGATTGACAGAGCGATATGAGAAAGTATTCTTAATGTAGGCTTTCCAAGATTTTAAATGGAATTTCTTTAATGAATGCATATCAGCTTTAATGGGCCCAGCTTACCACTCAGGGGATGCTGAATATAGGATATAACAGTATATTTCATTCAACAATAACCATAATCAGAGTTACATGATATATAGATGTGTGTACAAAAATGAGAACTAATTAGAATCAGAATTCGTTATCTAAAAGCAATTTAAAAGCAACACTGGGAGAAAATACAAAGCAGTAGAAACTAATAACTTTGGATTATTGAAGGAAACTTCAAATTATAGGTACAGATGCAAAAAAAAAAAAACAAACTGGCCCCATGAAAGCAGAAGGAGGTGATGACTTTTAAGCTTTCCTTTGAGCCTATGACCATGGCCCTGTCACCAGTTGACTTATTAATTGAGCCAAGTCTTCCTAAGTGCTTGCTGTATGGGGCCCATGTGAGGATATAAAGTTCCCACAGATAAGAAGTTCCCTGTCCAGGGTATGGTCACACATTCTAAGCCTGAATCAAGACCTTTCCTGGTCTCTCAAATATATCACTCCCCCTCTACTTGACTGAGATGTGCCTTGGTTATTTTTTAAATCACTGTATATGAATCAGCAAAATTCCTTCTGATTTTCGTTCTCAGTTTTTCATGCCACAAGGAAGGTTACCTGAGTACGGTTCTCAGAACTGAACTCTGATGTGAGACCTCTGGGAAGTAAGTCGCCTTTAAGAAGTTCTGAACATAAATTGAATTACCAAGAATTCTATTCATTGAAAAACACATTATATTGCATCATGTCCTTTTCAAATAGAGTGAAACTTGCTTATATTAAATTTCTAGGAACCCGAGGAAAAAATTTGATAAAGGATGGAATTTGATATACTCTAGAAATATTACATGTGTGTGTTATAGACCTGGATTTCCAATTTGATTGCTATACACAGGGATTCAATATAGGTGGGTTCAATATTAGGGGGTTCATTGAATTTGCATTTGTGTTTTTCAGGACATATATGGTATGTGTTTCCTCAAGGTAAAAATCAGATTGCCTCCTGAGTTCAGGAAAGCTAAATATTCATGGGAACAGGAATTCTGGGAGGAATTTGACCAGATGAGGGTACTGCAAGCAATCTAGTTTTCACTTCATTCCACTTTAATATTAATTTATTTGACTGGGGTTCAGACTATTGAATTCTAGAATGGCATCTTTCTCTCTTTCCCTGGGCCTATAATTCTTTGGCCTATAACTTCTTTATCCCTTTATTCAACATTTTAATATTCATCTGAATGAAAGTGTTCAAAAGAAGGGAATTAACCAAAAAGTTTCAACAGGTGAAGAAATTTTTTGTCCCTAAGAATGTCGCAAGTCTTAGAAAATCATAAAAAGAATGAAAAAGTGGCGACTGTTATAAAAACTGAAATAAATCATATTAATATTTAATATTAATATATAAAATGTACTACCCCCTTAAATTATAGACACTGAAAATTATTAGCATTTTCGCACACACTTTTATTGTTCCATTGTTTTTTGTTTGTTTGTTTGTTTTCATTCTGAACTCAAACACCATCATTTTAGAGACTCACACTTGGGTGGGAGAAACAGATTTATCAATCTTTCCCTCCCCCACGGAATACTCTATCACAAGGAATTCCATGGAATCAACGCTCTTCACCAAAGGAATGAATGTGTGAACTAAGGATAAACTCCATTTAGGAACCCTCGGATACTTTGAAAAACATGTTTCTTTTACTTGAGAGAACCAAAAGCTAAAATCATAAAGTTTGTCACCATACAGCTCTATAATAGCTTCTAAATCCCACAGATTTTACTCAGTGTTCCAAGTAAGCAAATGTAATGAAATAAATAGAAACATATGTTTTGAGTACCATAACAGATTGACTTCCCAACAGATAAGGAACTCTGAGCTATTTCTCCTACACACAAGTTAGGTCATACAAACATACAAAACAACACTAATCTCTTTCACCTGAAATATTTTACATGGTTGCTTCAAAAACCATTTTCATCATAAAAAAGATACGTATTTAGCCCGCTGAGCTCTTCTTTGTACGTAGGGTTATACTAGGGATTCGGCAGTTTATAGAGGGAGCCACTGCTTTCTTAGGCTCTGCAGACTTAGTTTATACCACAAAGGAATCTCAAACCAATGACTGACTTAAATGACCATTTCACTGAAATGGCAGAGCATCCCGTGCAAAACCATTGGTCCGGTAGTATCGTACAGCCCCCTCTTCAGTTACATCAAAAGGAGGCCAAACTGACATATACCTAAAGAAGGTACCACAGAATAAACATAAACAACACAAAACTGAATTAAATACTTGGATAAATGAAGCAGAGTTCATGCAAATCTTACACATTGGCTCCATGAGAACTTTCCTATAACTGCTAACTCTCTCTCTCCTTCTGCCCACGCAACCCCCTCCCCCAACACACACACACACACACACACACACACACACACACACACACACACACACACACACCAGCTGCCATGGTTGAAATACTGCCTCTGGAGATGCATTTTGGTTGACCAAGTATCTTGTTTCTAACAGCAGGTTTGGGAAGGAGGTCACACATTCACCTGCTCATAATCTTTGGTGCTTTGCTGTGAATTCTTTATGGCCTTAACCTTGGAGACATCTAGCTGATTGCTGTGATCTGAAGGAAGGGAAACAGCAAGGGAAATGGTGATTTGGAAGAAGGGGAGGCTGGGGACTGCCTTGAAGAAGGGCAAGGCTGGAGGGGACATTGTGTTTGTGGGTGAGAGAGGGTGACCGGCTACGGAAAGGACACAGAAGAGGGAAGAAGACGACCTGCCCTTCCCTCTCAGTTTCGCCTCCTTTTCTTCCTGCTGCTTTGCAAGAAGCCGGCCCCTCCAGCCAGAGCTTCCCAGCGTCTGTGGGGTGGAGGCCTCCCAGGTGTAAACACTGCCGACAGAGATGTCTACGGGGTTTGTCTGGAAGCAAGCGTGCTGTTTCTAATTCAATATTATATGTAAATATTTGCAGTGACTTAGAGATTACTGGTGGCCAAAGTGTCCCCGAGCATCCCCCTTGTCACCTGCACTGACCACGGGCACAGCAAGGAAACTTTGTCTCCATTAAGTAGCAGAAAGGGGGAGCTTGGTAGCTACTTGGTTGTCCTCTAATTCTACGGCCATTTGCCCACGTGGTTTTGGACATTCAGATTCAGGTCCCTCCTTGAAGGCAGGGACATCGGGTCCAGACTGCCTGGCTGGCAGACTTCTCTCCTGTTCTTTACCATTCAACTTTTCAGGCCTGATTGAAAGCCCTGGGACCTGTCCAGTGTAATATCTCAGGTGAAGCCCCACTCTGGAAGCCCTTTCCTCCATGGCATTGATAACTCCAGGTGGAATCTTTTCTTTCTTTAATTTTTATTGGAGTATAATTGATTTACAATGTTGTGTTAGTTTCTGCTGTACAGCAAAGTGAATCAGTTATACGTATACATATGTCCACTCTTTTTTAGATTCTTTTCCCATATAGGTCATTACAGAGTGTCGACTCTGTGCTATACAGTAGGTCCTTATTAGTTATCTATTTTATACAGTAGTGTGTATATGTCAATACCAATCTCCCAATTTATCCCTCCCCCTCCCCCTTCCCCCCGGTAACCATGTTTGTTTTCTATATCTGTGACTCTATTTCTGTTTTGTAAATAAGTTCATTTGTACCATTTTTTAAGATTCTACATATAAGTGATATCATATGATATTTGTCTTTCTCTGACTTACTTCACTCAGGATGACAGTCTCTAGGTCCATCCATGTTGCTGCAAATGACATTATTTCATTTTTTTACAGCTGAGTAATATTCCATTGTATATATGTACCACATCTTCTTTATCCATTCATCTGTCGGTGGGCATTTAGGTTGCTTCCACATCGTGACTATTGTAAATAGTGCTGCAATGAACACTGGGGTGCCTGTATCTTTTCAAATTATGTTTTTTTTTCCGGATATATTCCCAGGAGTGGGATTGCTGGGTCATATGGTAGTTCTATTTTTATTTTTTTTAGGGATCCTCCATACTGTTCTCCATAGTGGCTCTACCAATTCACATTCCCACCAACAGTGTAGGAGGGTTCCCTTTTCTCTACGCGCTCTCCACCATTTATTGTTTGTAGATTTTTTGATGATGGCCATTCTGACTGGTATGAGGTGATACCTCATTGTAATTTTGATTTGCATTTCTCTAATAATTTGTGGTGTTGAGCAGCTTTTCAGGTGCTTTTTGGCCATCTGTATGTCTTCTTTAGAGCCTTTCAAAGGAATTGAAGTATCTGTCATTTGCCAAGCACATGGCATGCACGAATCCAACTTTGGGTTGGTTTTCTGCTTCTTTAAGGAAGGTATAGGATTTTATAAAATAGTTTACTTATAAAATATTCTCTTGACCACAAAAACTTTGATGTTTTACATCTTCACCCCTTCCCACCTCAAATTCAACTGCTGCTATTCCAGTAATTCACCTATTTCTGAATTTCACAAAAATTGGACAAAGACTGTCCTGAAATTTCCCTTAGTAATCCCAGCTAATATTAACCCGTTCTCTTTTCTCTTCATGTATAAAACTATAAGGAGGGCTTCCCTGGTGGCGCAGTGGTTGAGAGTCTGCCTGCAGATGCAGGGGACACGGGTTCGTGCCCCAGTCCGGGAAGATCCCACATGCCGCGGAGCGGCTGGGCCCGTGAGCCATGGCCGCTGAGCCTGTGCGTCTGGAGCCTGTGCTCCGCAATGGGAGAGGCCACAACAGTGAGAGGCCCGCGTACCGCAAAAAAAAAAAAAAAAAAAAAACTATAAGGAAACTTTAAAATACTTAAGAACAAATTTTTTCAAATATCCTACAGCAATTTGGAAGTTCACATTCCCTTCAAGTTTGATCATCTTATCTATTCATTGATAGTCTCTTAATGATCGCTACTTACACAATATTTCTTTAGCCTGATTTGTAGTGTTTTATTATTTTTTAATTCGTAGCTTTTTAATTTTTTTTAGGTTTTTTTTTTTTGATGTGGACCATTTTTTAAGTCTTTATTGAATTTGTTACAATATTGCTTCTGTTTTATGTTTTGGTTTTTTAGCCATGAGGCATGTGGGATCTTATCTCCTGCTTTGGAAGGTGAAGTCTTAACCACTGGACTGCCAGGGAGTCCCTGTAGTATTTTAAAAATAATCAAATGACATCTTTGTAATCAGCCTGTCAGTGATTTCTTTCTAAACAGGCTGAATTTACGTAGGAGAGGGAAAAGTCGTCCCTTGCAAACAGACAAGCTGCCAGAAACCACCCTTCTCTCCTCCACATGGCCCTCACTCTCCCTGGTGGCTGGCATGGCCCATCACAAGCTGGCCCCAGGAGGGACCCAGGATAGAGGGTAAGCATCAGAAGCCCCAGCCTCCCAGAAACTTCAGGCTTCATCACTTCATCCAAAGTCTCAAACCTCAGTTCTGGATCTGGACCACTTGTTGCAAAGGCTCTGATCTAAGTACCTCATTAAGTGGACTCCAACTCTGCCTTGATCCCTGACCTTGACCTTGACTCCTAATAGAACTGTTCCCAGAATTCCTCACTGAATTCAGCAGCTTCCAGCTTCTCTCCCCTGGGTCCTTTCTTCCCTCATCTTTTTACTTCCAGAGCCATCCAGACACAGCAGTACAGAGCCCCCCAAATAAAATACACTGAAGTCCATTAAGAATCACCTAAAATGTCAACACAATTCGAAAGCGGGCTATTAACAGTGCATCTGTGAAGTTGACAGTACTTGTGATAAGCAGGAAAAACAATGAATATTAATGTCTTATATTTGTATAGCACCTTAGAGTTTTCAAAGTGCTGTCACAACACTGTTGAGATAAGCAAATGGGGTATTGTTTTCCCATTTTGCACATGAAAACACTTGAGTTCCGAAGGGTTAAATTCATGAGGCAAAACACATAGAATTCAATTCTTGGACCCACAACTGTTCTGGGTACTATACAGGATGCCCCCCAGGAAAACAACTGGAAAGTACTTGTAAGATAGTCAAGCTTTGGGAACTTGTTTTTAAAATGCTATCAGTTTCCCCAGTGTAGCCATGAAGCACCTGCCCCAGCCATGAGGACCGCTTATCACGTACGCAGACCCCCAGACCTTGCCCCAGCATACAGAATCAGAAGTGGGGCAGGATTTGCATATTCAATAGTGCCCCCAAGTAACTCTGATGTACCCACCCTAAGCGAGACAGAGCACACGAAGAGTCAGTCCCCACCTAAACAGTACTTTCCTGATGGAGAACTACAGAGAAGCAGGGTCACCATGAACTGTCATTCTGAGGAGGAGCCAATGAATCAGGATGGCATTGAGGTCCTACTCATCAACCTTGGAAGGCAACTAATGGGGCAGCTTCCCTCAGGGGTTAAGATCATGGACACTGGAGACAGACTACATAGGTTCAAACCACAGTCCCACCCCTTACATGTGACCATGGGCAAGTCACTTAGCCTCTCTCTGTGCCTCATTTTTCTCATCTGTAAAATGGGGATATTATTATACCTCATGGAGTTGTGAGATTAAATGGGTTTAGGGAAAGTAAAGCACTCAGAAAAGCGCCTAGCATAGAGTAACTGTTGAATGAGTGTTGAATATTAATAAACAAAGACTCCCTTTCCTTATTACAGATCTTTGCAGTGACACACATTGGTCATAGTCAACACTGTAGGGACTCGGGCTGATGAGATTTCCAGCACCTGGCACAATAGCCACAATTAAGTTCTTGCCATGGTAAGTATTTGATAGATAGTCATTGTATATAAAATGGTACAAAGTCCAACATTTTACCCAGACGGACGATTTAGAAATGAACTAGATGGGATCAAGCATCTGTTCTTTGGTCCTACAGACCAACCAAATTCCCAAGCCTTTGAAGTGTGTCCTGAGAAGAAGCAAACCATATTTTGTGAGTTTTGTTTAGTTTTGTTTTAATAAGCCTTCATGTAAATTCTAGCTGAGATCAGCATCATTAGCCTTTCTGGAGGCAAAATAGGGGGCTCCCCCTGCTGAGTTGTGATTGTCCTGTGCAAACATGCCCTCCAGCCACCCTTATCCGCCCCTGCCCTCTGTTTTCCCTCTTCCCTCCCCCTCTTCCAACAGAAGCCACATTCACAATCTACTTTTGCTGTTTATTATCTTCTTAACGCCATGCCTTAGGCATTTTGGAGAGCAATGCAAGAAACAAAATACTCTAGCTGTTATTCACTTTCTAATGAACAATTGAATTGCTGATATACTATTCGACCACAAAAAGTAGTTGATAAGTTTTGAGAGCTTCTCAACTTTAATGCACACATGAGTCTACCCAACAGGATTGTAGTCATTATGCTATTTGAAAAAGCCTAAAGAGAAGCTATCACTCGGCACATGGTAAAAATGGCAGCCACTTGGAACCACCCATGAAGATGTTAAGGCTGAGCTCTTGGGGAGCTGTAGATATTTTCAGCATGGGCAGGAAAGAGCAAGTTTCCCTAAGAGAAAACACATTGACAACAAGGGAACAGGTTGCTTCTATTGTCAATGCCCTAATGACTTTCTTAAATTAGCTTTTATGGAAACCCTTTCTGCATGCTTGATGACGCTTAGACCACCCAAGTTAATATGATACAAATGTAATTTAAGAGATTCCATGTGTGTCTTAAAGAAGATTTGGGTATGTGGGGTTTGAGTTGTTATTTTGGGGTTCTTTTTTCTCTCTTTTTCTTTTACTTGTTTTTGTTAACTTGTTACAAGTTCGTTACCATATACGTGCTTTTGAAAATGAGGATTTTCTGCTTGATTTTTACTTACAATCCAAGATAAAGTAAATGAATTATATAATCTTCATTAACATCAAATACAAATCAAATTTCAAATTGTGTTGATATTTTAGGTGAATCTTGATGGAGTTCAGTGCATTTTATTTGGTGAGTAGGTGGTGTATTGTACTTAGGTTTATACCTTGGACCAGGAAAATAAAAGTGTATTATTTTATGGAAGGCTGAAAGCAGAGGAGGAATTTGAGTTGTTCAATTGCAACCTCCTCTTTTCTTTAAACTTTTTATTTTATATTGGAGTATCGTTGATTAACAATGTTGTGGTAGTTTCAGGTGTACAGCAAAGTGATTCCGTTATACATATACATGTATCTATTCTTTTACAAATTCTTTTCCCATTTAGTAACCTCCTCTTTTTAAGGATGAGGCAACTGAAGTAAGACCTCCAGTGCTGTATGCATGACTCCTTGACACTTTTCTGGTATTCAGTAGAACATTTAAAAGCAATCAGAAATACTATAAGAGAAGAACTTGTGAGGTGATTCTGTTTAATATTTCTATCCGTAATTTTTAATTGGCACTTTCTTACGTGTAATTTCAAATTCATAGCATAAACATTCACAGAGCTAAAACTTTTCTATCTTTCCCTGAACATGCCACAGTTGAGATTTTATTCTAAATTTTAAACATCCACAGAGAAAATGGAGAATGCAGGCTTTGGAGTCAGACATTTCTAGGTTCAAATCCTAGTTCTGCCACTGGTTCTTTCTGAAAGTTGGGAGTTAGTTAACTTCTCTATGGGTTAGTTTCTCTGGTGAAAAATTGAAATACGTAAGACCTTTATAAGAATTAAAAGAGGCAACCTTTGTGAAATACTAAATACATGGTATTAAAAAAAAAGAAAGAATGGAAGGAAGGGAGGGAGGGAGGAGGGAGGAAAGAAGGGAGGAAGAAAAAGGAAAGAAATGGCAGTGGTTCAGGTGTTTTTGCTGAGAGGTCTTGGCACTCTGAAGGCTCCCGGATGTACCCAGCCCAGCCCCCTAGACCGTTGATCACCCAGGTTGCAGATTTGTTCTCAGTGTTTGGCTGAGAGTAAAAGGAAATGAATCTCTCTACCAAGGTAGATTACCTTATACTACTTTGACAAGGATGAGACTGGAAGAAATGGCGATCCAAAGAAATGGTCAAGGGGGAAAGAGCAAATCAGGAGTTTCATAGATCTATGTACCATAAAGAAAAAATACAAAGATTTACAAAACTTTCATATGCTTTACTGAAAAAAAAAAAGAAAGAAATATGGCCCTAATTTAAGGATACAAGTCCAAGTATCAAATCTGTAACAGTCAATAAAAGTAAATTATAAAGCTGTCAAGAAAAGACATCCTTTAGATAGAGAAGCTCCCCTAAGGCTTCTTTAGACAGGTCGAGGAAAAGCAGGACTTGGAGCTTGGAGAAGAGATTTCTTAGGGCAAATCATCAGACACAAGTTCAAGTGGTGGCCATTGGCTTAGTGCCTAAGCAAAATATGCCACAGAAAAGGATTCTCTCTAATGCTTTACATGGATTGCATCATTTGAATGAGGCTTAAAAAGCAATGTCACCCAAAAAGTGAGGAAGCATACTTAAAACCAAAGAAAAGTTTCTTTAGGACAATTGTCCATATCAACCTAGGATCAAGTCTAGGATACACAAGACTTTGACGTTTCTTGACTGAACCCCTCTCAAATAAAATGTTGAGATGTATATAATAGTACGTATGCAAAAGTAAATTCGTTTTAAGATGTTACGGTTTCACGCCTTACACTTAAGACTTTCATTCATTTTGAGTTCATTTTTGTGTATATATAAGAGTACTACTCAACCATAAAAAAGAAGGAAATCCTGCCATTTCACAACATGGATGAAGCTGGCGGGCATCATGCTAAGTGAAATAAGCCAGAGAGAGAAAGACGAATATTGTGTAGTATAACTTATATGTGAAATTTGAAAAAAAAAGTCAAACATATAAACAGAGAGTGGAGTGGTGGTTGCCAGGGGTTAAGGGGTGGGTTGCCAGGGGTTAGTGAAGATGTTGATTAAAGGGTACAAACTTTCAGTTATAAGATGAATAAAGTTCTGAGGATCTAATGTAGAATTAATAATACTGTATTGTATACTTGAAATTTGCTGAGAGGAGATCTTAAGTATTCTCACCAAAAAAAAAAAAAGGTAACTATGTGAGGTGATAAAGGTATTAATTAACTTGATTGTGGTAATCATTCCACAATGCATACATATATCAAATGACCATGTTGTGCACTTTAACTATATTACAGTCTTATTTGTCAATAAAGCTGGGGGGAAATTTTAAGAAAAACAGTTAAAGGCACGTTAAAAAGAAGATTATGAAATAAAATAATAAAGTACCTAGAACATTTCCTTGCCCACAGATTATATCCAATAAATGATAACATTATTATTGTTACTAAATAGATATCTCAACAGTACCCAAATAATCTTCACTGTTGTAATTTTATTATATCTCTAAGCCTCAGATGCCCACACTGCTCTTTAAATCCATTCAACCGTTAGCACAGAGGCATAAGCAATTTAACAGCTATACTACTATCTTCTTATTTTTGAAGCTCTTTAATACAAGTTCTTCTGCCTCATCATAGATTCTGTTTTTCAATCCTTTGATCTTTTTCTGGACTTTGTCCTAAATTCTTTCTGTCCTCCCTAAGCACTCTTTACAGACCAATCCTCACTCTAACCCTTCCTTTTACCTCATGTCTCTGTTACCTGCACTTCTGACCCCATCAACCACATCATTTCCAATTTATTTACTGCCTCTCCTCTTCAGCTGCCCTTTCATCATCCACTCTTGTTTTAGTTCAATGGCACTCAAACTTTTTAAAGACCCCTTGATACTTTAAAAAAATTACTTAGGATGCCAATGAGCTTCTGTTTACATGGATTATATCTATCAGTGCTTATGTGATAGAAGTTAAAACTGAAAATTTTTAAATATTTATTAATGCTTTTTTTTTTTTTTGCCATGCCATGTGGCTTGCAGGATCCCAGTTCCCCAATCAGGGATTGAACCTGGGCCACGGCAGTGAACCCACCAAATACTAACCACTAGACCACCAGGGAACTCCCCTATTAATTCATTTTTAAATAACAATTATAATCCTTTTCACATGTAAACATATCTTTATGAAAATACTATACCTTTCATAACAAAACAAAAGTGACTTTTTTACATTTTGGAAAACCTCTTCAGTATCTGGTTTAATGGAAGATAGTGGATTATCATATCTGCTTCTGCATTCAATTTGTTGAGGTTAAGTTGAGATAAATAAAGAATATTCAGGGCTTCCCTGGTGGCGCAGTGGTTGAGAGTCCGCCTGCCGATGCAGGGGACACGGGTTCGTGCTCCGGTCCGCGAAGATCCCACATGCCGCGGAGCGGCTGGGCCCATGAGCCGCGTCCGGAGCCTGTGCTCTGCAACGGGAGAGGCCACAACAGTGAGAGGCCCGCGTACCGCAAAAAAAAAAAAAAGAATATTCGGCCTCACACAGATGTACAGTTGGAAAATGGAGAAGTATTTTTATAGCCTTTTCAGATAATGATGGATTTTCTTCTTTGATACTACATGGCACTCAACATGAGTAGTTTCTTAAAAGCCGGTAGCTATACGGAATGTGAAACCATATCAGTCAAATATTTATAATCTGCTCCATTAAGATCAGTTGGGTCTATCTTGCATATTAAGTGAATCGAGTGTCCACGCATGAATTTATATAATTAGCATTAATCCTTTGGAAAATATTGGTTCCCCAAGTTATGTAGATCTTCCTAATGTTGGCACGTTTATTTACACAATATTGAAAAAATTTCATTTGTTAATGTCACCACCAATTGCATCACAAAAGTCTTTAAGTATTGTGAAGCTGTCAAGTTCATGGTGGTGGATACAAGTTTTCCAAAATTCTAATTTTCACTTGAAAGCGCAAATTTTTATCATAGGCAAGAAATACTGTCAGTTGTTTCCCTTGAAGTGACAATTTCACTTCTTTCATTTTTGAGAAAGTGCCTGCCAAATACACAAATCTGAATAACTCTAGTTTTTCTGCCAGTCTTTCTTTCAAGTATAAACAAGTGTCTCATGAAAAAGCCACTGGATCAGTTCATAGCTCAAACAATCTCACGTGTATTTTTCCTAGAGGTGACCGTTGTCCTTTAATAACCAGCAGACGTGCTATATTTGTCCTTCTCATCAAACCGTACAAAATAGTAAAAAGATATACTTGAGAGCTGAGACTTCGTTAAATTAATAATTTTTTATTGCTTCATTAAAAACATTTTAGGTGAAACTGGCTTCTTTTCCCCCACAAATGCATGACAGTGGTACGTACAATAACTACCAGTGGAGCTTAATTCCACTGACTTGATTTATGCTAAGTTGTCAGAAGTATTTCCCACACTTGAAAACCATTGTTTTAGATGTCACTGCACACTTTTGAAAACAACTTTCCCTTCTGAATGAGAGTTTCAAGAACAAATATTTAAGAAATTTGCTTCCCCTCTCTTAAACTTGTAGAGGCTGATATATCCCCAAGTCTCCTCAGATCTTGTCTTGCCTTCATACTTTATACTTAAGTATTTATATGAAGCATTTAAGAAATATAAATTCTTGCAGATTGTTTGATTGATTTTTTAAAACTTTAAAAATCAACTGCTCATTTACAGATTAGCCTACACCAGGCTTAAGAATTCCGAGTGACTGACTGATTAAGAAGCATTTTGGAAAACTGAAGAGTGTCTGGGAGAGGTCAGTTGGGTTAGTGGAGTGACTGAAACCACATCCTATTAGTACCTATTGCAAGAACTAAAGGTGTTCAGGCAAAAGGTCTCTTGGGATGACAGATGGGCTGCCTAAGAATTGTGTAGTGTGGAAAAGAGATTAGATATCTCCCTAGTAGTTCCAGGAGACCAGAGAAGGACAAATAAGCGAGAGTTACAGAAGGATTAACTTCAGTTCAAAACTTAAAAAAAAAAAAAGATTTTCTAAGAGTTCCCTCTACCCACCTGTGGAGTGGGTTATGTTGGAAGCTGCAGTCAACATGTTCAACAGAGGCTGGAAGATGCAAAGACATAGAAATGGGGACTGGAACAACAGTACAGACACGTGCACACAATTTCAAGATGGCCATGAACCTGAGGTTGAGTTCTAAAGACCTTTCTAGCTCCCAAATTCTATAACTCCATAAATTTTAAGCACTAGCATGGCTTAATGAACTATCATTTTCATAACTGCTTTGTTCCATTTATTGTGAGAGTAAAAAGAAATGTGGGATGAATTAAAACTGGAGCGATTCATTCTTCTCTATGGCAAAGTCAAGACATCACCGCCTACTAGAAAATATAGGGGAAGAAGGTTACTGCCATGATCAGAAACTTAAAAAGGCCTCACAGTATGGCGGAGATGTGCGGAGATGGGGATTCAATCACTGATGGTCAGGACTTGTGTATTGGCCTGAGTATTCTGAACCTCGCCTACAAAATGTAACTGTATGTTTTCATAAAGAAATGCGATTACAGAGCAAGTGACATTTGAAGAAATAATTGGTGTTTTTCCCCCCCAGTAAACCTCTACCAAACCAATGCCAGAATTTATTAAAATTTGTTTGAAGGCTTGCCTCAGGAAACTATTTGCTGAGAGAAATGAAAAATGAGTTAGGTGAAGGGAATGCAGCTAATACTGTGTCTACAGCTGATACACAGCATCTCATTAAATGTTCTTTGCTAAATTCACTCAGATTATCTTGGCTATGACTTGTGACAAGGACCAAGAAAAGGCTTGAAGGCCCTGAGGGCCAAAGCGACAGTAAGTTGTCACTGAGTTGTGAGAAAATGCAAGAGGGAAGGGGCAGCAGGGGGAGGAAGAGGAAGGGTGCTTCGGGGGTTGATGTTTGATCTGGGTCTTATTTAATAACTTCATTAATGATCCGGAAGAGGGGTAAATAGCCTGTTAATTAAATTTGCAAATGAGACTAAATTGGGAGATGTTGTAAACATGCTCAAGGACAGAGAAGTAACACGAAGGCACCTTGAGAGGCTGGAAGGATGGGCCTGAAAAGAAACCCCAAAGCATGCATGTGTTCTAGAAGGAAACAGTGGGTGGGAAGCAGTAGGAGCCCCTTGCGTGGTTTTTTGTGTTCTCCTGTTCCTTCGTTTCTTCTGTCCATCTTTACTGTAGCAGACACAGTTGATGACTGCCTACGCCTCTTGGTAGGATTCCCTTCTACACACCTTGAAGCCTCCTCCTTGATGTCACCTTAGGGCTTTATTCTGGCCACAGCAGCAAGACAAGCTAGAAACATGGAAGAGTTAATGCCTCAGGATAACTCTCACCAATGATGAGTGGGGTTGGGGGGGGGTAGATAAATACCCAACCTTCTCTGTGTGTCTCCCAGGATTCCCCAGCAAGACTGAGCTCCAACTGCCCACAGAGGTAACTGGCTTAAGGTCACAACTTATACTTGCTTCCAACCCACTTTGAATGAGCTCACCTCTTAAACAGATGAATTGCACTCAAATATTTGGTCTACTTCTGGGGAAACCCAACCCAACGCATGTGTCACTTCTTCCCACGTGCTAAGCACTGTGCTACTTACAACTGGGTCTTTGCCCTCAAGGAGTAGACTTGACTGGCTAATCGAATAGCAAACATCAAATGCAAGTTACCATCTGTAATATCCTTGTATCTGCCGTAAGGTCTAAGAGAAGCATGGTTTCGAAGTATTCAGTGTGCTCAGGAAAGCACAGGACTTACTTTACTAGGTTCTGCATGATATTTCTCAGGAATAACATTATTCTCCATTTCCATTGTTGTAGTGAGAACTCTAAACTCCCGAATAACTCAGTCTTGGATCTGGGACAGAGGACTTCCAAGCCCTTCATTTCAATCTGCCCTAAACTCAGCAGTAAAAATCCTCCCTCCCTCAGCTGCCACTCTGGTCATATCATGGCCCTTTGAGCGACCCTATAATGATGTCCAACTGCCTCTGAAGTTCATTAGGACCCTTCATCAGGAATTTGGGCTGCTGTTTAAATGCCTTCCCACTTTACTCACTGGTGTCCACTTTTCTGCTCAGATCAGCCTACGTTTTTGCATCTCCCTTCTTCTCCCTGAAATGGAACTGTTTGTCCCTATTCTGAATTTTTACTCATGTCATTAATTTTCCTCAAAAGGTCTCACAAATGCCTCTACTTTAAGTCATTTCCTGTTCCTTTGGGATCCCGCTAAACAATCATCTCTGATAAAATCTTTCTAGGTTAACCATTCCCAATTCTATTATCCCCAAACTACCTAAAATCCCCCCCAAATCTAACATGTTAAGAATATGTTACATATACTACTATACCTCTCTCACAAAATTTTTATGAAAGTGCAATTGGACAATGTGTATAAAAATTCTTTGTAAATGATAAAGCGTTACACTACCAGAAATATGACTTCTTGTTTTCCTTCTGCTTCTTTGTTTTGTGGTGAAAAGGATAATGAATGGGTTCTCTCCTTTTATTTTACCTGTTTGACATTTCAATTGGATACTTTCTTAAGTCAGGGGCCACATCTATTTCTTTTGCAATTTTCCCTACCCCTGTGTACATGCTCAGCAACTCAGAATGTGTGCAAAGATGTTAATCACTGATTACCCATCCTCTGCACATGTTAGAGTCATCTTTAGGTGACTTACGAAGAAGTGCACTGCAGATTGTATTTTCCAAAGATGGCTGCAGAGATAGAAAAATAAATACACATATTGTACAACATGGGGAATATAGCCAATATTTTATAATAACTATAAATGAATCATAACCTTTAAAAATTGTGAATCACTATACTGTATACCTGTAACATATAATATTGTACACCAACTATATTCCAATAAAAAAATACCAAAAAATAAATACATACATACCATATACTCTTCTCATAGTATGACTGACATTCCTCTCACTGAGAGGTGAAGTTTATTTTTCTCCCCTGAGTAAGACACTGTCACTGCCTCAATGGATAGAATGTGGGAAAAGTGATGCTGTGTGACTTCTGAGACTAAGTCATAAAAAACAACATGACATGGTTCCCACTTTACTTTCTCACTGATTCTCTTTTCCTCTATACATATGCTCACCCTTGGGACCCAGTCACCATGCTGTAAGGTAGTCCCTGTCATGGCTCAACTCCCAGAAAGATGGTTTTAGCTCCTAACCTTTGAGCTGCCCAAGAGACAAATCAACCCTTCTGAGTCCTACCCAAATTGACTTTTGAACAAAAGGAATGTTGCCATTTTTTAAGTCACTAAATTTTGGGTTCATTTGTTACACAGCCATAGTAACTAGAACAAAGTGCATTTTAGTGAGTTGGTAAGACACATACAGATAAGGTATCCAATACACAACTAGAAATTTCAAGTTCAGAACTCACAGGAGAGTCCAGAGCTAAAGCTCTGTGGGTGATAGTTTAATCCATAAAAGTAGGTGGGATGACCCAGAAAGAATAGGCCAAAAACTCCTGCGGCTCGGGGAATGCCTATGTTTACAGCAAGATGAAGAAAAGAGCACCTTCAGCTCTCAACTCAAACACCTCTGACCCCATGAGATGAAATCTAGTCCTCCCTTTAAATGACCTAGCATCCTACACACCTACCTTGCAATTCATGTCACAATAACTATTGAATAATTAATCATATAATTTTATTACTTAATTCAACCAATAGAACATATGAGATCCATGAGGGCAGGGACTGAACCTGTCTTGTCCACTATTGTATCCCAAGTGCTTAACATGGTTGGGGTTGGGGGAATGCTAATAAACAAATGAATGAATATTTTAAATGCCAGCATTTAAAGTCTTAAGTGGTACTAAGTAGGATGAAAACTGAAATTTTTTCTATTGGATTTGGCAACTAATAGATCTCTGATAACCTTGACAAAAAATATTCCATTTAGCAATGAGAGAGGAAACAAGGTCATGTCAATATGCTAAGTTTAACTGCATTTCACCTGGAGGAGACTGAAATTCACATGATTTGCTCCAAGCCCTGTACCTTGTTTATGTATCGTCCAGCTCCAAAAGGTCCAAGTCTCCAGAAAAGATGTGGAAAGTATTATGATTGACTATTGCAGTGAACATTAGATGCCTCTTTCCCCAACAAAAAGATGTTGTCTTCAGTCTTGCTTCCATTTTGGCTTGGAGAATTAATGATTTTACCAGAAATATTATATCAAACAGGTGTGGTTTTTGATCACTGAGCAAAGTACTGGAACTTTGGTGCCAGGAAGGAAATGTAAGACTCTGAAGTTTATTTTAAGCGATTCATTTCAACATGCCAAACAGTCATTAGAAATGTGTATCTCATTCTAAATGCTAAGCCTGAGACTTGATGTGTGGCCATAGCTACAGTTGTAAAAACTGTAGTTACGTATGTTGTCCTCTTGGTGGCACATATCCAAAGATTATGCCTGCTTTGAGGTGTTCCCCTCTAAGCCCTTCCAGCTCTTAAGATGAATCCCATGTATATGTACAACTAAATCAGTTTGCTATACACCTGAAACTAACACAAGACTGTAAATCAACTATACTCCAATGTAAAATAAAAATTAAAACGAAACAAAACAAAAACAAAAAACATGAATCCCAGAGGCTGGGCCAGTACCTGCAGCAAACAAAGCCTTCTTAGAATCTGAAAACACATCAGATGGTCCTGTTCAGATGGCTTGGACAGGATCATGGCCGTCACATAAACTAGGGTGGATTGTGCTTTGTGCCATGGACTTTACAAGAAGGAACTCCTATAATTAATAGGCTCTCAAGTGACTCAGATCAGATTGAGAGAGACAAGAGAGTAGAACGTGCTGACACTTTTCAGGACAGCATTGCTTGAAAAATCTTTGGCCATATTGAGTTACTCTAGTTCAAGTTAATGCCTAACTTTCCACTGGCTTATTTATCATCAGGAACAGATACCTGAGATACTAGAGCCTCTGCAGTCCCCCTGGATGACACACACCTGAAAATAAGGCCAAATCCCCAAGGCAGTGACCCTGTTTCTCCAGCCTTAGGATGATACATCTTTTGACTTTCTCATCATTATGTAACTTAAACACACGTCCCTGGCATCCTCAGCACTCACTGGAAGGGTGTATTTGTTTGTTTCCTGGTATTTCTCTTTTTTTTTTAATAGATCTTTATTGGAGTATAATTGGCTCACAATACTGTGTTAGTTTCTGTTGTACAACAAAGTGAATCAGCCATATGCATACATATGTCCCAATATCCCCTCCCTCTTGAGCCTCCCTCCCACCCTCCCTATCCCACCCCTCTAGGTCATCACAAAGCACAGAACTGATCTCCCTGTGCTATGCTGCTGCTTCCCACTAGCTATTCTACATTTGGTAGTGCATATATATCGATGCTACTCTCACTTCACCCCAGCTTCCCTGTCCCACCCCATGTCCTCAAGTCTATTCTCTATGTCTACATCTTTATTCCTGCCCTGCAACTTGGTTCATCAGTACCTTTTTGTTTTTTTTTTAGATTCCATATATATGCTTTAGCATACAGTATTTGTTTTTCTCTTTCTGACTTACTTCACTCTGTATGACAGACTCTAGGTCCATCCACCTCATTGCAAATAACTCAATTTCGTTTCTTTTATGGCTAAGTAATATTCCATTGTATATATGTGCCACATCTTGATCCATTCATCTGTCGATGGACACTTAGGTTGCTTCCGTGTCCTGTCTATTGTAAATAGTGCTGCAATGAACATTGTGGTACATGTCTCTTTTTGAATTATGGTTTTCTCAGGGTATATGCCCAGTAGTGGGATTACTGAGTCATATGATAGTTCTATTTTTAGTTTAGTAAGGAACCTCTATACTGTTCTCCATAGTGGCTGTATCAATTTACATTCCCACCAACAGTGCAGGAGGTTTCCCTTATCACCACACCCTTTCCAGCATTTACTGTTTCTAGATTTTTTGATAATGGCCATTCTGACTGGTGTGAGGTGATACCTCATTGTAGTTTTGATTTGCATTTCTCTAATAATTAGTGATGTTGAGCATCTTTTCATGTGCCTCTTGGCCACCTGTATGTCTTTCTTGGTGAAATGTCTATTTAGGCCTTCTGCCCATTTTTTAATTGGATTGTTTGTTTTTTTGATATTGAGCTGCATGAGCTGTTTGTATATTTTGGGGATTAATCCTTTGTCTGTTGTTTCATTTGCAAATATTTTCTCCCATTCTGAGGGTTGTCTTTTTGTCTTGCTTATGGTTTCCTTTGCTGTGCAAAAGGTTTTAAGGTTATATCACTCCCATTTGTTTATTTTTGTTTTTATTTCTGTTACTCTAGGAAGTGGGTAAAAAAGATCTTGCTGTGGTTTATGTCAAAGAGTGTTTTTCCTATGTTATCCTCTAAGAGTTTTATAGTGTCTAGTCTTACACTTAGGTCTTTAATCCATTTGGAGTTTATTTTCGTGTATGGTGTTAAGGAGTGTTCTAATTTCATTCTTTTACATGTAGCTGTCCAGTTTTCCCAGCACCACTTATTGAAGAGGCTGTCTTTTCTCCATTGTATACTCTTGCCTCCTTTATCAAAGATAAGGTGACCATATGTGCATGGGTTATCTCTGGGCATTCTATCCTGTACCACTGATCTGTATTTCTGTTTTTGTGCCAGTACCATACTGTCTTGATTACTGTAGCTTTGTGGTATAATTTGAAGCTGGGGAGCCTGATTCCTCCAACTCCATTTTTCCTCCTCAAGATTTCTTTGTCTATTCGGGGTCTTCTGTGTTTCCATACAAATTGTAAACTTTTTTGCTCTAATTCTGTGAAGAATGCCATTGGTAGTTTGATAGGGATTGCACTGAATCTGTAGATTGCTTTGGGTAATATAGTCATTTTCACAATATTGATTCTTCCAATCCAAGAACATGGTATCTTTATCCATCTGTTTATGTCATTTTGATTTCTGTCACCATTGATTTATAGTATTCTGAATACAAGTCTTTTGCCTCCTTAGGTAAGTTTATTCCTAGGTATTTTATTCTTTTTGTTGCAGTGGTAAATGTGATTGTTACCTTAATTTCTCTTTCTGATTTCTCGTTGTTGGTGTATAGGAATGCCCGAGACTTCTGTGTATTAATTTTGTATCCTGCAACCTTACCAAATTCATTGATTAGTTCTAATAGTTTTCTTGTAGTATCTTTAGGATTTTCTATGTATAGTATCATATCATTTGCAAATAGTGATAGAAGTAAAACACTTCTTCTTTTCCAATTTGTATTCCTTTTATTTCTTTTTCTTCTCTGATTGCCATGGCTAGGACTTCCAAAACTATGTTGAATAAGAGTGGTGAGATTGAACATCCTTGTCTTGTTCCTGATCTTAGTGGAAATGATTTCAGTTTTTCGCCATTGAGTATGATGCTTGCTGTGGGTTTGTCATATATGGCCTTTATTATGTTGAGGTAGGTTCCCTCTGTGCCCATTTTCTGGAGAGTTTTTATCATAAGTAGGTATTGAATTTTGTCAAAAGCTTTTTCTGCATCTATTGAGATGATCATATGGTTTTTATTCCTTAATTTGTTAATGTGGTGTATCACATTGATTGATTTGTGTATATTGAAGAATTCTTGCATTCCTGGGATAAATCCCACTTCATCATGGTGTATGATCCTTTTAATGTGCTGTTGGATTCTGTTTGCTAGTATTTTATTGAGGATTTTTGCATCTATGTTCATCAGTGATATTGGTCTATAATTTTCGTTTTTGTGATATCCTTTTCTGGTTTTGGTATCAGGGTGATGGTGGCTTCATAAAATGAATTTGGGAGTGTTTCTCCCTCTGCAACTTTTTGGAAGAGTTTGAGAAGCATCGGTGTTAGCTCTTCTCTAAATATTTGATAGAATTTGCCTGTGAAGCCATCTGGTCCTGGACTTTTGTTTGTTGGAAGATTTTTAATTATGGTTTTAATTTCATTACTTGTGATAGATCTGTTTATATTTTCTAATTCTTCCTGGTTCAGTCTTGGAAAATTGTACCTTTCCAAGAATTTGTCCATTTCTTTGTGGTTGTCCATTTTATTGGCATATAGTTGTTTGTAGTAGTCTCATATAATCCTTTGTGTTTCTGCAATGTCAGTTGTGATTTCTCCTTTTTCATTTCTAATTTTATTGACTTGCATCCTCTCGCTTTTTTTCTTGATGAGTCTGGCTAAGGGTTTATCAATTTTGCTTGTCTTCTCAAAGAACCAGATTTTAGTTTTATTGATTTTTGCTATTGTTTTCTTCGTTTCTATTTCATTATTTCTTTTTTTTTAAATTTATTCATTTTATTTACTTATTTTTATCTGCATTGGGCCTTCGTTGCTATGGGCGGGCTTCTCATTATAGTAGCGCACAGGCTCAGCTGCTCCACAGCATGTGGGATCTTCCCGGACCAGGGCTCGAACCCATGTCCCCTGCATTGGCAGGCAGATTCTTAACCACTGTGCCACCAGGGAAGTCCCTATTTAATTTATTTCTGCTCTGATCTTTATGATTTCTTTCCATCTACTGACTTTGGGTTTTCTTTGTTCTTCTTTCTCTAGTTGTTTTAAGTGTAGGGTTAAATTGTTTATTTGAGAGGTTTTTGAGGTGAGATTGAATTGCTATAAACTTTCCTCTTAGAACTGCTTTTGCTGCATCCCATAGGTTTTGGGTCGTCGTGTTTTCATTGTCATTTATTTCTATGTATTTTGTTATTTCTTCTTTGATTTCTTCAGTGATCTCTTGGTTATTTAGTAGCACACTGTTTAGCCTCCGTGTACTTGTGTTTTTCACGTTTCTTTTCCTGTAATTGATTTCCAGTCTCATAGTGTTGTTGTCAGAAAAGATGCTTGATACTATTTTAATTTCCTTAAATTTTCTGAGGTTTCATTTGTGATCCAAGATGTGATCTATCCTGGAGAATGGTCTGTGTGCACTTGAGAAGAAAGTGCATTCTGCCACTTTTGAGTGGAATGCTCTAGAAAATTTCAAGTAAATCTATCTGGTCTATTGTGTCATTTAAAGCTTGTGTTTCCTTATTTATTTTCTGTTTGGGTAATCTGTCCATTTGTGTAAGTGTGGTGTTAAAGTTGCCTTCTATTACTGTTTAACTGTCAATTTCTCCTTTCATGGTTGTTAGCATTTGCCTTACGTATTGAGGTGCTCCTATGTTGGGTGCATAAACATTTATAATTGTTATATCTTCTTCTTGGATTGATCCTTTGATCATTATCTACTTCCCCTCCTTATCTGTTGTAAAAGTCTTCATTTTAAAGTCTGTTTTATCTGAAACAAGTATTGCTATTCCAGCTTTCTTTTGATTTCCATTTGCATGGAATAACTTTTTCCATCCCTTCACTTTCAGTCTGTATGTGTCCCTCGGTCTGAAATGGGTCTCTTGTAGACAGCATATATATGGGTCTTGTTTCTGTATCCATTCAGCCAGTCTGTGTCTTTTGGTTGGGGCATTTAATCCATTTACATTCAAGGTTATTATTGATATGTATATTCCTATTACCATTTTCTTAATTGTTTTGTTTTTGTGGGTCTTTTTCTTCTCTTATGTCTCCCACCTAGAGAAGCTTCTTTAGCTTTTGTTGTAAAGCTGGTTTTGTGGTGCTGAATTCTCTTAGATTTTGCTTGTCTGAAAAGCTTTTGATTTCTCCATAGAATCTGAATGAGATCCTTGCTGGGTAAAGTAATCTTGGTTGCAGGTTTTTTTCTTTCATCACTTTAAGTATATCCTGCTACTCACTTCTGGTCTGTAGAGTTTCTGCTGAAAAATCAGCTGATAACCTTATGGGGATTCCTTTGTATGTTATTTTTTGTTTTCCCCTTGCTGCTTTTCATACTTTTTCTTTGAATATAATTTTTGTTAGTTTGATTAATATGTGTCTTGGTGTGTTTTTCCTAGATTTCATCCTCTAGGGGCCTCTCTGTGCTTCCTGGACTTGGGTGACTGTTTCCTTTTTTATGTTAGGGGATTTTTCAACTATAATCTCTTCAAATATTTTCTCAGTCCCTTCTTTTTCTCTTTTTCTTCTGGGACCCTTATAATTCGAATGTTGGGTGCATTTAGTGTTGTCCCAGAGGTCTCTGAGATTGTCTTCAATTCTTTTCATTCTTTTTTCTTTATTCTGCTCCTTGGCAGTTATTTCCACCATTCTGTCTTCCAGCTCACTTATTCGTTCTTCTGCCTCAGTTATTCTGTTATTGATTCCTTCTTGTGTATTTTTCATTTCAGTTATTGTATTGTTCATCTCTGTTTGTTTGTTCTTTAGTTCTTCTAGATCTTTGTTAAACATTTCTTGTATTTTCTCAATCCATGCCTGCATTCTATTTCTGAGATTCTGGATCATCTTTACTATCATTACTCTGAATTATTTTTCAGGTAGATTGCCTATTTCCTCTACATTTATTTTGTCTTGTAGGATTTTACCTTGCTCCTTCAACTCTGACATATTTTTTTGCCATCTCATTTTTTTTTTTAAGAGTGAGATTATTTTCCCATCTTACTGGTTGTTTGGCCTGAAGCTTCCAACATTAAAGTTTGTAGGCTGTTGGGTAGAGCTGGGTCTTGGTGTAGAGATGAGGAACTCTGTGAAACCTCACTCCAATGAATATTCCAACGAATATTCTGAGGTTCTCTGTTAGTCCAGTGGTTTGGACTCAGAGCTCCCTCTGCAGGAGCTTCAGCCCAACCCCCAGCTCATGAACCAAGATCCTGCAAGCCACGTGGGGTGACGAAAAAAAAAAAACCTTGTATTTCTTATGCTCAAAAAGAAGGCATCATGTCCATGTCCCAATGTCCTAACCACAGAATGAGGCATTCTAACCTCACTATTTATCACGTGGCAAGCAACCAAATGTCACCTCAGTCAGTATTAAAGGAAATGAGTTGACTAAAGAAACCAAAAACCCCTGGAACATATGACATTACATTAGACTCTGTGAACAATAGGGTGATAATGATCATAACCTATGTCTGAGGAGAGTTTTTCAGAGAACTGAAGACATTTTACAATTAAATGCCATGTCAGTGCTAAATTTATCAGTGGATAATTGGGCACAGCCTTAGCAAAACTCAGGGTGGACAGTAACACCCTTACCAAGTGGGACACTATTCTTTCCATCACTTCCAAATAAGCTTCTCCCAGCATCCTTGTCAACAGGAAAATACAGCAGCTTTGAATATGAACTCTGGTGAACCAGATCAAGGTTATCTAAAAACATTGCAACTAAAATTATACCTATCTTTCTACAACATAAAGAGATAATCCACATCCTAAGATTTAATTTTTTAGAATAACAGTGGTTTCAGCAGGAGTGCTATATCATACAGTGGAGTTCAAGCAACATTTTCAAATATATTTGAATTTCAAAGCCAAGGGCATTGAATTCATTTCTGTGCTTGATCTTGAAAAATGCTGTAGGAAACACAAATAAGTGGTTAAAAAGGTCCATAAGAATGCAAAACATGTAATTCCATTATGGTATCATAAGGAGAATGATAGAATATCAACATACTAATGAAGGAAAAGAGAAGGTTCTATCATCCCTGGCTTAGAACACATTTAACAAATGAAATCTGGATAAAAACAGAACTGCTTATAGCAGCTCCTGGGAATAAAAGAAATCACCTTTGTAACATATTTTGCTTTCATGTATCTAACTGGTTAAACTTGGTAATTTGTATTTGAAAACCAGCTGAGAAATAAAGCTGGAGACTTCCAACTTAAAATTATAACTGAATAACTGCTCTGGACACAACACCACCAGTATTCCCACAAAAATACCTTTGAAGACCCAGAAGACAAAAACATCACAGCAATAAGAAAACTGTGATTTCCAGTCAAACTCTTATCAGAATCTAGAAGGAAGTTCTTCTAATTAAGAAGACCAAACCAGACTGGAAATTAATTTTGTGACTCACCATTTTTGTGCTTGATTGGAAATATTCCCCCATTGTCCACTGAGATTTAGGAATTCAACATCTGAGCCAATCACAAAATTAAACAAACATCTGTCTTTCCACCATGAGCAGGGGGAAGGCTTCTTTTTGAAGCTATCAGTGTACTGTTTCATGCCCTCCACCTCAATCAATACCTCTCTTTATAACTCCATCTAAAGACAGAATAGTAATATTAATAATGACAACAGCAGCTAAACTTTATTTTAATATTTATTTATTTGGCTGTGCCAGATCTTAGCTGCAGCATGAAGGATTTTCATTGCAGCATGTGAACTCTTAGCTGTGGCATGTGGGATCTAGTTCCCTGACCAGGGATTGAACCCGGGCCCCCTGCACTGGGAGCACAGAGTCTTAGCCACTGCGCCACCAGGGAAGTCCACAACAGCTAATCTTTAAAATTTACTGTGCAGTGTGCTAAGGGCTCAATAAGCATTATCTCATTTAAACCTCACAACACTCCATAATGATAGCAATATTACTGACTTTGTTTTAGGTAAGGGAAGCTCAAAGAAGTGAAAGAACTAAACAAAATTCACAAAGCAGTTCAGAAATAGCATGGGGCATGAACTCAGATTATGAGACTTTCAAGGAAGTAATTAATGGATTATACCTTATACTTATAAGGTATACTTATACTTATAAGGTATCTTTTAAGAAATACAGAGAAGCTGAGAGTCACATTTAAGATCACAGGAGATATTGTCCTTCCAGATGACATGACGTAAAGGGCAAGGGGAAAAAGAGACATGGAGAGTTCTAGGATCAGTCCATGCTGGGAGTTTTCACTTCTGCCCATTCCATCTTTTCAGAACATTAGAGCTAGGAAGACTAAAAAGAAACTCCCATCTCAGTCCTGAAGAGTCACCCTGGAAATAAAATGTAGCTAAACCTCTGAGAAACAAATGCAACCAGCACCAGAAAGCAAGGTCAAGAGTAAGTGAGACATCCTTTCTATTTGAGGACTAACCAAGCAGAAAACTATTAAAAGATGAAGAACAAGGCAGAAATTGAATAAAAATAGGGAAAATCATTATAAAAATTCAGAGGGTGTTCAGGCTTCTGAAAATAAATATGTTATGAAAAATGGAATTGGGGAAGATATTCTGGACTTATCATTTAAATAGAGAACAAACTGGCCTCTATGAGGCAAAAAAGAGAACCTCAGTAAGAGATAAATAATTGAGGTGAAAAAAATCAGCAAGATGAGATTCAAAGTGATACAGGTCAGATAGAAAAGGCTTCAGGAAAACTAGAAAAGCAACAACAGAATATACAACTACATTGGAGACAGTAAAGAGCATAATTGACCTTGCAGAATATCAATTAATAGCATGAAGGGCAAACTTCAGTAGTTCTCCTAGAATCGAGACAAAAATTTAAATGATGGGAGAAAATTTTAAAATATATATATATATATATGTATAATAAAGATCAAACTTAAAAGGGAGAAGAAACACCATATCCAAATTGGAATAAACACAATATCTAAAGCCATAGTTAAGGAAAATCTTCCTCCAGAGAAAAAAAAGAGTATGAATATGATGATCAAACAGCTCATCACGTTCCAAGAAAATCGTGGAGGTGGGGTTGGGGTGTAAGGGAGGGTAGGGGACTAGGATGTATTTTAAATGTTTTTTGAAGCAATGACCTTTTGATGACAAAGTTATAAACCAAGAATATTATACCCTGCCAAGTCATCTTTCTGAATAATGGAACAGAAACCTAGTCTTGGAGAAGCAAGCAATCTGGTGATGTACCATCTAGTTGCCCTTCCTTTAAAATTGCAATTAAAATTAGGAACTCAGGACTCCCCTGGTGGCGCAGTGGTTAAGAATCTGCCTGCCAATGCAGGGGATATGGGTTCGAGCCCTGGTCCGGGAAGATCCCACATGCCGAGGAGCAACAAAGCCCATGCGCCACAACTACTGAGCCCACATGCCACAACTACTGAAGCCCGCATTCCTAGAGCCCATGCTTCACAACAAGAGAAGCCACCACAATGAGAAGCCTACGCACCACAAGGAAGAGTAGCCCCTGCTCACTGCCACTAGAGAAAGCCCGCGCGCAGCAACAAAGACCTGACACACCCAAAAATAAACAAACAAATAAATAAATAATAAGGAAGTTGGCAGAGAGGAAAATCATATTATAAAGCACTGATGGAGGGGAGACCTTCAAGAAGGCGGAGGAGTAAGATGTGGAGATCACCTTTCTCCCCACAAATACATCAGAAATACATCTACATGTTGAACAACTCCTACAGAACACCTCCTGAACTCTGGCAGAAGACCTCAGGCTTCCCAAAAGGCAAGAAACTCCCCACGTACCTGGGTAGCGCAAAAGAAAATAGGAAAGACACAGACAAAAGAATAGGGACAGGACCTGCGCCTCAGGGAGGGAGCTGTGAAGGAGGAAAAGTTTCCACACACTAGGAAGCCCCTTCACTGGCAGAGATGGGGGAAGGGGGGGAAGCTTCAGAGCCACAGAGGAGAGTGCAGCAACAGGGGTGCAAAGGGCAAAGCGGAGAGATTCCCACACAGAGGATCGGTGCCGACCAGCACTCACTGGCCTGAGAGGCTTGTCTACTCACCCGCTGGGGTGGGTGGGGAATGGGAGCTGAGGCTCGGGCTTCGGAGGTCGGATCCCAGGGAGAGGACTGGGGTTGGCTGCGTGAACACTAGCTCTGGGGCTAGTGCACCAGAGCTAGCCGGGAGGGAGTCCGGGAAAAAGTCTGGAACTGCCTTAGAGGCAAGACACTATTGTTTCGGGGTGCACGAGGAGAGGGGATTCAGAGCACTGCCTAAACGAGTTTCAGAGATGGGGCAAGCTGCGGCTATCAGCGCGGACCCTAGAGACAGGCATGAGACGCTAAGGCTGCTGCTACAGCAACCAAGAAGCCTCTGTGCAAGCACAGGTCACTATCCACACTTCCACTCCCAGGAGCCTGTGCAGCCTGCCACAGCCAGGGTCCCATGACCCAGGGACAACTATCCTGGGAGGACATACAGGGTGCCTCAAGCTGGTGCAATGCCATGCCGGCCTCTGCTGCCACAGGCTCGCCCCGCATTCTGCATCCCTCCCGTCCCCCAGCCTGAGTGAGCCAGAGCTCCCGAATCAGCTGCTACTTTAACCCTGTCCTGTATGGGTGGGTGGGGAACAGATGCCCTCAGGTGACCTACACACAGAGGCGGGGCCAAATCCAAAGCTGAATCCCGGGAGCTGTGCGAACAAAGAAGAGAAAGGGAAATCTCTCCCAGCAGCCTCAGGAGCAGTGGATTAAATCTCCACAATCAACTTTATGTACCCTGCATCTCTGGAATACTGGAATAGACAACAAATCAACCCAAAATTGAGGCAGTGGACTTTGGGAGCAACTGTAGACTTGGGGTTTGCTTTCTGAATCTAATTTGTCTCTGGTTTTATGTTTATCTTAGTTTAGTATTTAGAGGTTAATATCATTGGTAGATTTGTTTATTGATTTTGTTACTGTCTTCCTTTTATATATATAGATATATATATACTTTTTTCCTTTTTCTCTTTTTGTGACTGTGTATGTGTAGGCTTCTTTGTGTGATTTTGTCTGTATAACTCTGCTTTTACCATTTGTCTTAGGTTCTGCCTGTCCTTTTTTTTTTTTTTTTTCTGTATAGATTTTAGCACTTGTTAACATTGGTGGATTTGCTTTTGGTTTGGTTGCTCTCTTCTTTCTTTCTTTCTTTCTTTCTTTTTTATTACTTTTTAATTTCTTTTATTTTTAATAATGTTTTATTTTAATAACTTTTATTTTATTTTTTCTTTATTTATTTCTTTCTTTTCCCCTTTTCTTTGAAGCCCTGTGGCTGACAGGGTCTTCGTGCTCCAGCCAGATGTCAGGCCTGTGCCTCTGAAGTGGGAGACCCGAGTTAAGGACACTGGTCCACCATAGACCTCCTGGCTCCACGTAATATCAAACGGCGAAAGCTCTCCAAGAGATCGCCATCTCACTTCTAAGACCCAGCTCTGCTCAACGACCAGAAAGGTACAGTGCTGAACACCCTATGCCAAACAACTAGCAAGACAGGAACACAACCTCACCCACTAGCGGCTGCCTGAAATCATAATAAGGTCACAACACCCCAAAACACACCACCAGATGCAGTCCTGCCCACCAGAAAGACAAGATCCAGCCTCATCCACCAAAACACAGGTGCCAGTCCCCTCCACCAGGAAGCCTGCACAATACACTGAACCAACCTTACCCACTGGGGGCAGACACCAAATACAACAGGAAATACAAACATGCAGCCTGCAAAAAGGAGACCCCCAAACACAGTAAGTTAAGCAAAATGAGAAGACAGAGAAACACACAGCAGATGAAGGAGTAAGGTAAAAACCCACCAGACCAAAGAAATGAAGAGGAAATAAGCAGTCTACCTGAAAAAGAATTCAGAGTAATGATAGTAAAGATGATCCAAAAACTTGGAAATAGAATGGAGAAAATACAAGAAATGTTTAACAAGGACCCAGAAGAACTTAAGGGAAAACAAACAATGATGAACAACACAATAAATGAAATTAAAAATTCTCTAGAAGGAATCAATACCAGAATAACTGAGGCAGAAGAAAGGATAAGTGACCTGGAAGATAAAATAGTGGAAATTGCTACTGCAGAGCAGAATAAAGAAAAAACAATGAAAAGAATTAAGGGCAGTCTCAGAGACCTCTGGGACAACATTAAGCACACCAACATTCAAATTATAGGGGTCCTAGTAGAAGAAGAGAAAAAGAAAGGGACTGAGAAAATATTTGAAGAGATTATAGTTGAAAACTTTCCTAATATGGGAAAGGAAATAGTCAATCAAGTCCAGGAAGGGCAGAGTGTCCCATACAGAATAAATCCAAGAAGAAACACGTCAAGACACATATTAATCAAACTATCAAAAAGTAAATACAAACAAAAAATATTAAAAGCAGCAAGGGAAAAACAACAAATAACATACAAGGGAATCCCCATAAGGTTAACAGCTGATCTTTCAGCAGAAACTGCAAGCCGGAAGGGAGTGGGAGGACATATTTAACGTGATGAAAGGGAAAAACTGTCAACAAGAGACCCACTTCAGACCTAGGGACACATACAGCCTGAAAGTGAAGAGGTGGAAAAATATTCTATGGAAATGGAAATTAAAAGAAAGCTGGAGTAGCAATTCTCATATCAGACAAAAGAAACTTTAAAATAAAGACTATTACAAGAGACAAAGAAGGACACTGCATAAAGATCAAGGGATCCATCCAAGAAGAAGATTTAGCAATTGTAAATGTTTATGCACCCAACATAGGGGCACCTCAATACATAAGGCAAACACTAACAGCCATAAAAGGGGAAATCAACAGTAACACAATCATAGTAGGGGACTTTAACACCCCACTTTCACCAATGGACAGATCATCCAAAATGAAAATAAATAAGGAAACAAAAGCTTTAAGTGATACATTAAACAAGATGGGCTTAATTAATATTTATAGGATATGCCATCCAAAAACAACAGATTACAATTGCTTCTCAAGTGTCTACGGGATATTCTCCAGGATAGATCATATCTTTGGTCACAAATCAAGCCTTGGTAAATTTAAGAAAATTGAAATCATATCAAGTATCTTTTCTGACCACAACGCTGTGAGACTACATATCAATTACAGGAAAAAATCTGTAAAATATACAAACACACGGAGGCTAAACAATACACTACTAAATAACCAACAGATCACTGAAGAAATCAAGGAGTAAGTAAAAAAAATTCCTAGAAACAAAGGACAATGAAAACAAGATGACTCAAAACCTATGGGTTGCAACAAAAGCAGTTCTAAGAGGGAAGTTTATAGCAATTCAATCCTACCTCAAGAAAGAAACATCTCAAATAAACAACCTAACCTTACACCTAAAGCAATTAGAGAAAGAAGAACAAAACCCCCCTAAAGTTAGCAGAAGGAAAGAAATCATAAAGATCAGATCAGAAGTAAATGGAAAAGGAAATGAAGAAAACAATAGCAAAGATCAATAAAATTAAAAGCTGGTACTTTGGGAAGATTAAAAAAATGGATAAACCATTAGCCAGACTCATCAAGAAAAAAAGGGAGAAGACTCAAATCAACAGAATTAGGAATGAAAAAGGAGAAGTAACAACTGACACTGCAGAAATACAAAGGATCATGAGAGATTACTACAAGCAGCTACATGCCAATAAAATGGACAACCACAAAGAAATGGACAAATTCTTAGAAAGGCGCAACCATCTGAGACTGAACCAGGAAGAAATAGAAAATATAAACAGACCAGTCACAAGCACTGAAATTGAGACTGTGATTAAAAATCTTCCAAAAAACAAAAGCCCAGGACCAGACTGCTTCAAGGTGAATTCTATCAAACATTTAGAGAAGAGTTAACACATATCCTTCTCAAACTCTTCCAAAAAAAAAGCTGAGGGAGGAACACTCCCAAACTCATTCTACAAGACCACCATCACCCTGATACCAAAACCAGACAAAGGTGTCACAAAGAAAGAAAACTACAGACCAATATCACTGATGAACAGAGATGCAAAACCTCAACAAAATACTAGCAAACAGAATCCAACAGCACATTAAAAGGATCATACACCATGATCAAGTGGGGTTTTTCCCAGGAATGCAAGGATTCTTCAATATATGGAAATCAATCAATGTGATAAACCATATTAACAAATTGAAGGAGAAAAACCATATGATCATCTCAATAGATGTATAAAAATCTTTCAACAAAATTCAACCCCCATTTATGATAAAAACCCTCCAGAAACTAGGCATAGAGGGAACTTACCTCAACATAATAAAGGCCACATATGACAAACCCACAGCCAACATCATTCTCAATGGTGAAAAACTGAAACCATTTCCTCTAAGATCAGGAACAAGACAAGATTGTCCACTCTCACCACTATTATTCAACATAGTTTTGGAAGTTTCAGCCACAGCAATCAGAGAAGAAAAAGAAATAAAAGGAATCCAAATCGGAGAAGAAGAAGTAAAGCTGTCATTGTTTGCAGATGACATGATAATCTACATAGAGAATCCTAAAGATGCTACTAGAAAGCTACTAGAGCTCATCAATGAATTTGGTAAAGTAGCAGGATACAAAATTAATGCACGGAAATCTCTTGCATTCCTATACTCTAATGATGAAAAATCTGAAAGAGAAATTATGGAAACACTCCCATTTACCATTGCAACAAAAAGAATAAAATATCTAGGAATAAACCTACCTAAGGAGACAAACGACCTGTATGCAGAAAACTATAAGACACTGATGAAAGAAATTAAAGACGATACAAACAGATGGAGAGATATACCATGTTCTTGGATTGGAAGAATCAACATTGTGAAAATGACTCTACTACCCAAAGCAATCTACAGATTCAATGCAATCCTTATCAAACTACCAATGGCATTTTTCACAGAACTAGAACAAAAAATTTCACAATTTGTATAGAAATACAAAAGACTCCAAATAGCCAAGGCATTCTTGAGAAAGAAAAATGGAGCTGGAGGAATCAGGCTCCTGAACTTCAGATTATACTACAAAGCTACAGTAATCAAGATGGTATGGTACAGGCACAAAAACAGAAATACAGATCAATGGAACAGGATAGAATGCCCAGAGATAACCCATGCACATATGGCCACCTTATTTTTGATAAAGGAGGCAGGAATATACAATGGAGAAAAGACAGCCTCTTCAATAAGTGGTGCTGGGAAAACTGGACAGCTACACGTAAAAGAATGAAATCAGAACACTTCCTAACACCATACACAAAAATAAACTCAAAATGGATTAAAGACCTAAACGTAAGGTCAGACACTCTAAAACTCTTAGAGGAAAACATAGGCAGAACACTCTATGACATAAATCACAGCAAGATCCTGTTTGACCTACCTCCTAGAGATATGGAAATAAAAACAAAAATAAACAAATGGGACCTAATGAAACTTAAAAGCTTTTGTACAGCAAAGGAAACCATAAACAGGACCAAAAGACAACCCTCAGAATGGGAGAAAATACTTTCAAGTGAAGCAACTGACAAAGGATTAATCTCTAAAATTTACAAGCAGCTCATGCAGCTCAATATCGAAAAACAAAAAACCCAGTCCAAAAATGGGCAGAAGACCTAAATAGACATTTCTCCAAAGAAGATATACAGATTGCCAACAAACACATGAAAGGATGCTCAACATCATTAATCATTAGAGAAATGCAAATCAAAACTACAATGAGGTATCACCTCAAACCAGTCAGAATGGCCATCATCAAAAAATCTACAAACAATAAATGCTGGAGAGGGTATGGAAGAAACGGTACCTTCTTGCGCTGTTGGTAGGAATGTAAATTGATACAGCCACTATGGAGAACAGTATGGAGGTTCCTTAAAAAACTAAAAATAGAACTACCATAAGACCCAGCAATCCCACTACTTGGCACATACCCTGAGAAAACCATAATTCAAAAAGAGTCATGTACCACAATGTTCACTGAAGCTCTATTTATAATAGCCAGGACATGGAATCAACTTTAGTGTCCATCGACAGATGAATGGATAAAGAAGATGTGGCACATATATACAATGGAATATGACTCAGCCATAAAAAGACATGAAGTTGAGTTATTTGTAATGAGGTGGATGGACCTAGAGTCTGTCATACAGAGTGAAGTAAGTCAGAAAGAGAAAAACAAATACCATATGCTAACACATATATATGGAATCTAAAAAAATGGTACTGATGATCCTAGTGACGGGGCAGGAATAAAGATGCAGACGTAGAGAACATACCTGAGGACACAGGGTGGAAGGGGAAGCTGGGACAATGTGAGAGAGTGGCATGGACATACATACACTACCAAATGTAAAATAGATAGCTAGTGGGAAGCAGCTGCATGGCACAGGGAGATCAGCTCGGTGCTTTGTGACCACCTAGAGGGGTGGGATAGGGAGGGTGGGAGGGAGGGAGACATAAGAGGGAAGAGATATGGGAACTTATGTATATGTATAACTGATTCACTTTGTTATACAGCAGAAACTAACACACCATTGTAAAGCAATTATACCCCAATAATGATGTTAAAAAAAAATAAAAATAAAGCACCAATGGCCTGTCCTGTGGGCTACCACCCCAGGGAACCACTCTGTATCCAACTAATGAAACTGCAGCAGCTGATGGAGGCTATAGGAGCCTTTTTTTTTTTTTTCACTCTGTGTAAAGCTTTAAAAAGATTTTTTTTATAATGAGTTGTTACTCTCAATTATTCAGATTTAAGATATAATTCTGGAAAAGAAATTTCAGAAATTCAAACAAATATAAATACCATTATGCAAAAAAAAAAAAACCCTGCCTACTTCCATTTAGGAAGACTGGGGGAGAGGGGAGAAACTTTGAGATCACCTTTAATGGATAGAGTGTTTTTCCTATTTTTAGTTACCACACTTCCTTTAAGGATCTCATATTATTTAATAAAAATGTAATGATTTAAAAAAGAAAACAGCACATTCAGCATCTACAAGGATTGATATCTTTGGCTTTGCTCTGCTGGCATTAAACCTTTCCAAGTATCTCTTTTAAAGAAGTAGGACACTGCTTCTGGCTAGTTCTGCTCTTTGCACACTGACTGGTGCGTGAAGGGTGTTGACTAGATGACCTCGATGGCCCCTCTTCAAAACAGCGATGGCTCTTCTGATCCAGGATGCCTGACCAAAGGAGCTGGCCAGTCCACTGGTCCAGCTCGAGGGCAGGCAAGTCTTGTTGACTGTGGTGAATTTCAGAACCTTGCTTCCCCTGATTTGTTTAAATAACTCTTTTTTTTCTAATTACAAACGTAGGCATGCTTATGACAAAACATTTGGAAAACTCTGAGGTATATAGGAGAAAATAGAAAATCTCCCGTATCCTCCAGATTCAGAGTCATGATTGCTGGGAGGCAGGATACCAGTCCCAAGGGGCGGCCACGGTTTCCATGGTTCCACTTTGGGAAGGAGACAGGGACTTACACAAGCCGACGTGCTGATGTGGAAGGATTTGGGGGCTCCTCGTCTGTTCACACACATCAAGCTCAAATAAAATCCATTATACAACACCCATGGAAGCACTTTATAAACTCTCAAGGATTGTACAAATGGTACTTGTAATTATTCTCAGGAGCAAATGGGTTGGTATCATGATATTGTCTTGATCGCACTGAAGGGAGTGGGTTTCCGGGGAGCATTTTCTGAATTTCCTGCCATTGGAGGCATTGCTGCCACTCCAGCTTTTCTCTGTCATGGCAGGCTGCTCTCTGCCACTTGAAACACTTCACTTTAAAGCATGCCGCAGGCAATGGGACTTGCCTCCCAGAAGAATGCAGCAGGAGCCCAGCATCACTGCGAGAGTCCCCATCGATGTACATACGCTCCTTTGTAGCTGTACCTCATTTGCTCTATCCCAATATGAATGATGTTAAAGTAAAGCCTCTTGAGAAAACGCTGAAGAGGAAAAGTTGGAAGTTGTCAGGGTGTAAGGTGGTAAACAGATTTTTTGACAGTCCCCTCCTTAGCTTCCTGTCCCCGCCAACAGGGCTGGAGTGTTCTGGAAACACTCTATTCTTTGGGTTTACTTAACACCACTCCCTCCTAGTTTCCCAGACACCTCCCTGGCCAGTCCTTCCTGGTCTCCTTACTCACTCCTCCTTTTCCCCTCAACCTTGAAGTGTTGCAGGATCTCAGCCTACAGCGTCCAGACAGCCAGGCTCTCACCTGGTGGTTTCCCTCTGTATCCTCAGGATGAGATTATTATGTGGCACTTAGCAGATGCTCACTAAGTATTTTTGAGTGAGTGAGTGAGTAAATGAATGGGTGAAAAAATTGCTAACAAACTCTCCATTGCCTTAACACAATGTTTCCACACACTTCCAAACAATTCATTCTCAAGCCTGGAACTGCCCACCGTGGCTAGGTTGGGTCACTGAATAAGATTCCTGGATCCACCTGTAACTCCAGACCCAACGACCCAGTTCCCTTTATGGGTCTTCCTAAAGCTGCACGGCCCGTGGATCTCCTGCCTCAAAGTCAACTCTCAACAAAGCATCCAGGCTTGTCCTTCTTCTTCCAAGCCCCTTGCAACCAAAAGGATTATCGTGCCTTGTCAGCAGTATTTTCCCAACCCTTATCAAGGGAACCTCACATCCATCCCAAAGACTTTGACCTTCTGGGAAATTCCCCCAACATTTCTCCTCTATTGGAAAACTCGAAAAAACTTTCTACAGAATGGGGTCCTATAAAATCACTACTTTCAGAAGCCCATTACCGCCTGAAAGCAAACGGGGTTATTTTCTAAGCTTCAGTTGCCCCTTTGCTAAGGTGGGCATAATAATATAGAAAGGCTTAGATAAAATAATGCACTAGAAAGGGTCTAGAACAATGTTTGTGACATGAAAAGCATTGAAAAGACACTGGTTGAACCCTTACAACCCTTTACAACCCTTATTTCCAGAGTTCATTGACATTCTCATCCCAGGGACTAGTAACCAGAAAACGACACAAAACAAAGGTGGTGCAGGAGTTGCCACTGGCAAAGGAGACTTTGAATTAGTGGAGGAAGAAGACCGTCTCAGGCTGAAATGACCTTGCAGCCAAGTAGGGAAGGCATAGAGGGGAGAGGAGAGAAGGATGGTGACTGGGCGTGAGAAATTGGTTCTCCACCACCCAGAGCAGTGCTGAGACAAGTATCAGCAGATCTTGAATTGTGAATCATCAATCAACAGTCTTCAGAGGGCCAGGTCTCCGAGGAAGCACTTGCAGGAGGCTGGGAGTGCCTCCTTGAATCTTGCAGCCCGGGTGCCTGGCTAGCCTCGCCCCAGTTCCGGCCCTTCCCAGCAGGCACCAGCCTCGGAGAACAACACCGTGAAAACCTAGAGGTTCTCCCCAACAGCCCTCACGCCCCAGGACACCAGCCCTACCCCCTCAGCATCCGTGTGCTCTGAACCATTACTCACATGGTTAGGAATCTGGCGGCAGCGGGTGAAGCATGGATGCCATCATTATATCCAAACGACCAAATTAATGCTTTTTTATACCAATGAATATTTTACTACCACTCTGCAGTGGGAGAATCTATCCTGTATTTCAGATTTCCCAAGAGTGCCAAAAAGGGGGAACTAACGCTAACCCAGCAATAATCCACAGACCTAATTGCCTGGGAAATTCACAAAAGGATGCACCTGGCTTGGGCGTTACCTTTGAATGTAGGTAATCACCCAGATCACAACAGTCTTTAAAGTTAATGAATAGGGGCTATCAGCAAGAGAAGAAAAATCTAGTAGAAGAGCATGGCTCCCAGTAAAGATGTTTTTATTAAGAACCAGTAATCCGCAAGTTCTTCTATGGGGATATGAAATAGAAATTTATTTTCCATCCCGTTTTTTAATGGGGTGATTTTTTATATCTTTGACGACTGAGACTATCGTCAAAGTCTATTGATAATAGTCCTCGACTATTGATAATACACTATTATCGACGACTGATGGCCAAATTGTGATGAATTTGAAAATCAGATATGCCCAAATTGAAAGCAATCTTAGGCATTGTCAAATCTAACACTTTTATTTGGGGGGAGGAAACTGAGGTCCAGAGAGGGTGTATTACTTTTCTAGCCTGAGGTCTCACAGGTAAGGCAAGACCCAGGAACCCAGGAATCTTCCACCTTCATGATTTTTTCACTATCCGCTTACCACTCCTACCTTGTTCACTTAAGAATTTTAAGTCGGCATATTTTTTCCTTACATAAATTTACATTTCCATTCATTATAAATGGAAAACCTGTATGACTTGCTATCAATAAAAGCCAACCATAAACATAAACAGAATTAAGGTGAAACAATGTTAAATTCTAAGAAGGCTCTGAGATCAAGTCTCTTTAAACAGTGATATTAGCGAGTGAAATGTCATTGATAGCATAAGAAGCACTGAAAAGAAAGTGAAAAGGCAATGGTTTTCTCGATATGTGACGATGCCGTTTAAGGTTTATTCACGTATCAACTGCCATGTAGTTTCATTCGGGAATTCTTCAGCTATCCTCTTATGCCAGCCACGAGACTCACCTCCTCCAGGCAGCCTACCAGAATCTCAGAAGAAGCAGCCTCGTCAGTGAATTAACTATGACTTTCTTGGTGGCTACACACTCTGCCCCATCACCTTATTCTGAAAATTGAAAACCATTCTTGAATTTTCAGCGAGAATTGTTGAGAATGCATTCAGGGAGTTAAGAACACACTAGGGGAAAAAACTCAATAATAGTTTACAAAACAATAAAATCTCTAATTATAATCACTGAGATTCATGTTTCATAAAGGAGACAAACATTTAATGACAAATACCGACTACTCTGAGACATATGCTTTATCTCCTCTAATCTCACAGTGACCTTAGAAAGGTGTTCTTGGCTGCATTTCACACACAAGTAAAGAGAAGCTCAGAGAGGTCAAGTAACTACATACATGCCTAAAGTCACACAGCTAATAATAACAGCAGGATTCAAATCCACATCTTTTATGTCAACTGTGGCTGCACATGCGAATCATCTGGGACCTTTTATAATGATCAGTGTCAGAGCCTTACTCGCATTAATTCTGATTAAACTAGTGAGACGTGGTGCCTTGGTTTAATGTGCAGCCAGCATTGAGAAATTCTTGTATTGTACCATAACCTTCTGTGGTAATTCCCTGGTCACTTTTTCAGTTATTTATCAGATCTGGTTTTCCACAGTTCCTTTATCACTTCCTAGTGAAATTTCAACAAACAGGAGTGGCCAAAGAGAAGAAGCAGGTCCCACTGCCTAGTGGTGAGGAGGCCCCAGGCTGAGGGTAGAGAGTCCTGGGCCCCAGCCCTGCTTCTGCTCTGATTTAGCTGGGACCTTGGACAAAGCATTCAACCTTGGTTTCCTCATCTGCAACATAAAGGGGTTGAATTTGGTGATCTGTCAGCTCCTTTCCAGCTCTGAATTTCTGTGATCCCGTTCCAAGTGCTCAGAGCCGCTGCAAAGCCCTGTGGATGTACAGCTTCCCTGCCTTTCCAACCCGTTTGCTTTCTTCTTCCCCCAGAACCGTTTGTATTTAATGAGCTTTGGCTCACTGTGCCCTGCCTGTTTCCCTGGTCTCCTCGGCCTGCGTCTAGGTCCCTAGACTGTTTTTTTTACCACGGGAACATGTTTTCGTGACTAATTTGCTTCTACTTTTTTACCCAACTCCACTTCACTGCAGGCTATGGGGACTCTTTTAATACACCAAAGTGTCCATCAATGGATCTTAATTGAGCACAATCATTTTCTAAAACTCCTCCAAATTGTGGGCCGGGGCCCAGTGGGTAGGAGTAGGGAGAAGCGCGCACAGGAAAGAGGCAAGTCATGAAGTTTATAACAAGATACATGTGATGATCAGATTCACCCCCAAACTCAGAGAGAGAAGTTAAAATTCAAATGTGCGTATATATGTGGAAACACACACCCATACACACATATATGTCCTTCCAAATTTTAAAATATTTTGGATATCTCAGTTTTGGCTTCATTCTCTCCTATGAAGTTTTTAACATAAAAGAATAGTTTTCAGAATAGGGATCGTTTCACTCCATGGAATTATTTTGCTTCTTTCTGTTTGTGCATTTGTTACCGTGTTTCTTAGACATACAAGCTTCAGGATACATCACCTGAAGCAATTTAGAGAAACAAAAACACAGGTTACTACTTGGCCCCCATCCTATGTTGTACCCCAAATCTACGTGTGTGGAGTGCCCAGAGTTCCAAAAGCCAAGGCCAAGGGCTACTGTGAGCCCTGGGCCACGCCCTTCCGACGGCTCCCATCACAAGAGGTTCACCTTGTCTCATCCCAGACTCCTCTGCCACTAGCCTCCAATTTTCCTTAATTGCAACAAGCCTCGGAAAATCTGTAACATTCAATCTGAGGTTGATTATTCCACAATGACACTCAGAATTTTCTAGGGCATGACAGTCTTGACGAAGCGTTTGAACATCTCCGTGTCCCACAGGAAGAAAGAACAATTTCCAGGCTGTGCTGGGACGGAGGATGGGGAGTGTCCGACTGTTTTTTCTGAAGGAAACAATTCTGTTGATTGGAACAGAATTTTGCAAACGACTACTTCGTTTTTCAGAGGTTGCAGCTTTTAAAAATCTCCTAACATCAGTTTTACATTTATCCTTGCTGTTGCTGCTTTTTTTTTTTAGTGGAACTAATAATCAAGCCTTTTTAGGGCAAGTTTACTGTTTTGGATACAACTGTTCCTCATCCAACTCCAGGCAACTACCTTCCCTCTATTAGGTGGGAAGAAAATTTTCCAGTTCCTTTCATTATTCTTCCTTTGTCCTAAAACCAGTGGTGTGTTTTTGATTTCCAGAGAGAAAGGAGAGGTGTTTATGGTTTTGTCTTTATTTTTAGACTCTTCATTCTTCTTCTCACAGTGTATATTGTTATAACAATCTCAAGTTCTAATTTATTTATTGTTAAAATGCTCATTATGCATTTGCCTTGTTTTTATTGGCGCTAAATAAGTACAAAGTTAATGAAGAGTGTTTCTGAATATCCTATGGAAGGAAAATCAGGTCCAAATGTAAAATCGAGACTGACAGACAGTGGGACAGAAGCCCCACTGGGATTTCAGGCTCAGGAGCCGTTTTCAGGTGAGGTCACTGGCCATTTTAGCGATAAGGCAGCATCTAACTTATTCCAGGGGGTTATTTTAATAAAGCGTATGGACCATGGGGAGAGTAGGAGCCCCACAATTATATCCCACCTTCATATGGACAGCAGCAAACAGTGTCAGTGAAAGCACGAGAAGTCTCCAGTCTTTGCAAAGAGTGTGATGACAGTGGCCCTTGTAGACCCTGGGGACCCATGCCACCAGCTGTCCGCCACAAAGAGCCCATGGTTACATCAGGATGCTGAAGCTGGTGGAGCTTGGAGACTACTCAGCCCTGATTTCCATCTTACACTTGAGGAAACTGAGCTCCAGAAATGGGAACTTACTTAAGTCACAAACACTTAGCAAGTGAATGACAAGCCTGGCTTCTGCCTCTCAAAACAGAGCTCTTTTCCAAAGCGAGCCTCATCAGCATCTAGTAGCAGAGGACCCTATTCCACCCTATAGGCTCAGAAATAGTAAAGAAGCCCCTTCTTCTTAATCCTTTAACACATACCAGCTCAGCACTAAGTCCTTGCCCACATTATCTCATTTAAGTATCGTAACAACCCTTTGAGGTTGGTATTATTACAGATAATTCAACTTCGAAGTGGAGCATTAAGTACTAACACATTTGCCCAAGGTCATAGGGCTGGTAAGGAGCAAATCCAGAATTCAGTCTTGGGTCCTGTGTCCTTGACCCACGGGCCAATCCACTCCTTAGTCCATCTCTTATAACTGCGTCTCAACTCTTCCATCCAGCACCAACACATCCTACAGGCTGCCCAGACTCTGCCCGTGACCTTCCTGACCACAGACCTCTGACAATGAGTTCAAGTAGCCAGCAGATATCTCTAGATCTCAGGGAAGCGGAGTCTCTCCCCAATACCAGGAAGTAAATAATGGCTGAGCTAACAACTCATGGTAATCGCATTCCCTGCCCCTGTGACTATGTAGGGCAGTTGTGTGATAGCATTCTGGACAATGAGAAGCAAAGGGGAGAATTCCTCTCCTTACTGTCTAAAAAGGCAGAGCTTCAGGGAATAAGACCTTTATTTAGCCTCTGACCTTCAGTTTCTGCTTAGGGTGCTGGCATGAGCACATGATGCCTGGAGCTGAGGCAGCCATATTGTAAACATGAGGTGACAGCCATAAAGGGAAGAAAACAAAAAGACCAATACTCTGAGGATGGAGAAGCAGGACTATTAGAAGAATCCTGGCTCCTGGATGTTTGAAGACATTAATGAGCCATTGTACCAACCGAAATGCGTCTACCTTCATATTTCTTACTGTTTTCAAAAATTCAGTGTCTATTGTTTAGGCCACCATTAGTCAGATTTGCAGTCCCTGGAAGCTGGCAGCATTGCAAACTGCTACGAGTTCAGAGGTATGTGGTCTGAGGATAGCTGTCTCATCTCATGCCCCGCCTCACCTTCTTTATAAAAAAGTGTACTAGCTAGAGTCATACCAAGATTTTACAATGCATTTACTTTCAGTATAATTTAGCGTAAATCTTGAAGCATTTGTCTTATACTAATTTACTATCATTTGAAGTATGGACTTTTGACTAAGCCACAAGGAAAATAAATCTTGACTCATTAAGAAAAAAATTTAGATATAGAGACACATACCTCACATATGTGTAGCCATATTTTAAAAATTAATTATTTTATAGGCACCATGGATTAGTAAATCACAAGGTTATTCAGTATGCAATAGTAAGTTGATAAAATTTCAAACAGAATCCAAGTCTTAGCTTTTCAAGTTCAACCCAAGTGGTATACACCACGTACACCTCAGTCTACAGACCACCCACAGAAAGATACAAAAAACGGGGAGGTGGGGGACATATTCTTACAATGTTTCCCTCCCCAAATCTACAATTCTGTCACTTCCTTATAAGCATATTTTAGAATTAGTTTTGAATATATTCATAGTAGACATTATATTTACATTTGCTGTTCGATCCTCTTATTTTGAAACTATACTACAGTCCTTTATCACAGAGAAACCTTTTCTGAGATGCTCTGGCTCCATGCCTGTCATCCTTGCATTGTCATTTGTTCAATCAACAAACACTGATGCATGCCAAGCATCATGCTGAGAACTTAGGATTCCTGTCTGAAGGTGTTGGGCCATGAAGTTTGTTCTTTTTCAGCAACAACAGCACAAATAGAAGTGATCCCAGCATGAAGATGTTATGGCATCCCTTTATTCTTGCACAAAAATTGCACCCCCGGTCCTGGGAAGGGAAACCAGAACAGTTTTCTCTGCTCCCTTGTTGGGGGAAGAATCAGTGTGAGCCAAGCAGCCAGTTCAAATTCAATAAGACAAGAGCATCCCATTCCTTGAGCCGGCTACTGTTCCACCAGCTGGGATTGAAGAGAAAATGGGAAAGGAGAGACTCATCTTCATGTTATCTGGACCTTGTGTATTCAGCAGGTCCTTTGGGAGAAAGCTAGATAACTAGATTAGACAATTTATTTTTTTAAGCCCACTAGAGAGAGACTCACTGCAAAGACTGAACTTCTTAAGGGTGCAAGGTGTGTTTCTTACTCATTTTTGTATCCTCAACACCTAGGATAGTACCCAACACAAAGCAGGTACCCAAAAAATGTGTATGTAAAAAAAAATGAAAATCAGTATTTATTATTAGGTTTTTATTACTATCATCATCATCATCATTATATCCAGGTAGATCTAACTTTGTACCTTTCCTTTGGGATACTGTAAAGAAATATGTTCTCTAATAAAAATATAGTATTCTGGTCTTCTTTTTAAGTTCTGAGCCACAAAAGAATCAGAAAATGTTTAAACGAAATCTTATTTTAAACTTGCATTTTAAAAACCCTGGATGGAAAATCTAAGTTGGGATCACAACCTTGTTACAGAGGAAATTATCAGGTCCCTTTATAAAATCCTCTGAAGTGAGAAAATTGACTTGAAGATAAACCCAGAGCATTAGGTCCTCTTAAAAGATCCACAGGGAACCATCCCTTAGACAAAAACACCTGACTTTCTGATCAAGCATTGTATTTGTCAGAATAGATGATTGGGAGAACACTGACAGAAATTTTCTCACATGTAACATTTGTTCATTTCACACTTCAGACTCTCTCTCGATCGCAGAATTCGTTTCATTGGCATTTGTCATATCTCGGCCATCTTCTTTCCCCACTTTGTAGATGGTGGCTTTTTTAGGCGACTTTTTCTGAGCTGAGGATTTTTTTTCTAGGATGCCAATCCAATCTGGTATTTCAAAATGCCAACACCATTGGCCCTGCTGGAAACCGATTAAACAATTTCTATGCCTAACAGCTCTTTTCAAGTTGCTGAGTTTTTGATTTTCATTTCTTAAGGCTAAATTTTCACACACACAAAAATTGCCCACTCTTTGCATGCAAATGAAGCAGTTTAGAAATGGAAATTCAAGCACAGTGAGCCCTGCATTAATTTACAAATCCATGGCATATTTAAAATATTTTTTCAAATTGCTTCACACGTTTTGGGTGTGTGACACATCGCCATTTAACTTAGTCAAAGTTATTTTGCTGATAAACTTTAGATAACTCTAAAGAAGGCATCTTTGGGAGAACTTTATTATCTATTTCATTTAATTTATTTTCATTAAAATAGAATGGGATCAAATTGGGTGAACTAGAGCTCTTTGTAAAGGCAGGACCTTCTCACTCAGGTGGGTCTTTTAAAACTTGCGTGACTGGAAGGGGGAAGTGAATGAATGTCCTTGTGAGTAGAAGTTCCTAAAAGTAAAAGTGTGTATGTTATCAACACTTTACATTTCAGCCACTTGATTTCTGGTTCCTGTCAGAAGAGAACCTAAATGTACCTTCACACCTCTGTAAAGACAAAAATAGGTAATCGCTACTATGCTGAAGCAAAGTACATCCTAGCTTTCTGTTGTGTATTTGCAAAAGAATGCACATTTGCCTCAAATTGGGCTATTGAAGGAAAAGACCTTTTTTTAATCTTTTCATTTTCTTGTAATACTCAGTGCCAGCACATTTTAGAGCTGACATTTTTGAGATTTTTAAATTTAAAAGATGTCTTCTATTTATCTATCAGCCTAGTCCGGGCCAATTCAGATTCCCGTTGGATTTGAGAACTATATTGTGCCCTACCAGATAAGAATAATTATGAAGTCATAGAAAATGAGACAGTGATATTGGTGCAGAGACAAATAGTCTTTGGAATGGAATAGAGATACGCAAGAAGACCCACACATACATGGAAGAGGTGACATTATAAATAAGTGGAAAAAGAGGGATTTTTCAATAATGGTGCTGTGCCAATGGGTTAGAAATACGGAATAAGAAAAACAGAAAAGAAAAAACTAGATCGACTCCTCACACCCTTCACTAAAATCAATTCCAGATAGAACAATGACGACATAGGAAGGAAATTTTCACACTTTTTAGGGGAAAAAAATACAAAAACATTTTTGTGACCTCAGGATAGGGAAAGATTATTAACCAAGTCACAGAAAGAACAAACTATAAAGAAAAAATAGTGATTGGTTCAACCACATTAACTTCCATTCTTTGGAAGACCCCAGAAAGAGTAAAAACACAAGTTACAGATGGGAAGATGAGATCTTCAATACCTACAGTTAACAAAGGATTAATATCCAGGAAATAACTTCTATGTCAACAAGAAAAAGACAAACAACCCAAGAAGGCACAAGCAATTCATAGTCAAAGGAGATGAAGAGGCATTTAATAGATGAGGCAAAATGAATGCCCGTTATATATGGGGAAATGTTCATTAATAATAGGAAAATGAATAATAAAACCACAATGAGATTCCATTCACTGCCATCTGGTGGGCAGAAATTTTTAAGTCTGAGAATATCGAGTAATAGTAAGATGTGGAATAAAGATATGGAATAATGGACACCCCCTCCACTGCTGGTGGGAGCAAGTCCTCACTTTATTTCTCCTTTGAAATACAATGTAGCATCACCCAGTAACACTGAACATGGGCACACCCCTCAACCCAGCAACTTCACTTAGGGATATATAGCCAAGAGAAACTCGCGCACATGTTCACCAGGCAACGTGGATAAGAATATTCACAGCAGCAAGGTTCTTCAAAGCAAAACAACCCAAACGTCCATAAACAGGAGAATGCATGAATGAGGGATGAGCTAGTCATAAAATGGAATGCAATATGTCTCCATATGAACATGGCTGAATCTAAAATGTAGATTGCTGAGCAATAAAAAAGCAAGTTTTAGAAAACTACATACAGTATGATTTTATTTATCTAAATTTCCAAAACAGGCAAAATGAAATTGTTTAGGAATATCTATACATAAAGAAAAACAAGAGGGCAATTCCCACAAAGTTCAGGATGATGAGTACCTCTGGAGAAGAGGCGATAATACAGTTTGGAGATGTCACACACAAGGCCTCAAAAGTATCGGTACTATTTTTCTTCTTATTGGGTTCATTTTGTCATTTTTTTTTTAATTCCAAAATGATAGACGTCAGTGTGCTTTTTTAAAATTATAGTTGATGTACAATATTATATAAGTTACAGGTGTACAATATAGTGACTCACAATTTTTAAAGGTTATTCTCCATTTATAGTTATTATAAAATATTGGCTATAGTCCCCGTGTTGTACAATATACCCTTGTAGCTTATTTTATACCTAATAGCTTGTACCTCTTACTCCCCTACCCCTATATTGCCCCTCCCCTCTTCCCTCTCCCCACTGGTAACCACTAATTTGTTCTCTATGTCTGTGAGTCTGCTTCTTTTTTGTTATATTCACTAGTTTGCTGTATTTTTTTAGATTCCACACGTGAGATAAAACAGCATTTGTCTTTCTCTGTCTGACTTATTTCACTTAGTATAGTGCCCTCCAAGTCTATCCATGCTACTGCAAATGGCAAAATTTCATTCTTTTTTATGGCCAAGTAGTATTCCTTTGCATATATATATATATATATATATATATATATATATATATATATACACAACATCTTCTTTATCCATTCATCTGCTTATAGATACTTAAGTCGCTTGCATGTCTTGGAAATTGGAAATAATGCTGCTATGAACATTGGGGTGCATGTATCTTTTCAAATAAGTGTTTTCTTTTTTTCAGATGTATACCCTGGAGTGGAATTGCTGGGTCATATGGTAGTTCTGTTCTTAGTTTTTTTGAGAAACCTCCTTACTGTTTTCCACAGTGGTGGCTATGTCAATTTACATTCCCACCCACAGTGTACAAGGCTCCCCTTTTCCCCACACCCTCACTAACATTTGTTATTTGTGTTCTTTTTGATAACGGCCATTCTGACTGGTGTGAGATGATAGTTCACTGTGGTTTTGCTTTGCATTTCCCTGCTGATTAGTGATGTTGAGCATCTTTTCAGGTACCTGTTGGCCATCATTTTGTCATTATTCTTGAAACTGTACGATGTTAAATGCACTCTCTTGTCATTAGTGTGTATTTAATGTACTTTTTAAGTTTTTAAAAGAACTTTGACATGTGATGGCCGAATCAATGGTACAAACCCCCAGCAGCACCCCTCTCACCCCAACCCCAGTCTGCTTGTCCCTGTGGCTGATGGTGTGCTGTTGCTCTTGCTGCTGTGACCTATTTTACGTCATGTCCTGGGCTGAAAAAAAACACAGAGACATTTGGCGGTGTCTTGACCTTACTCCCCAGACCCGTTTTAATAACTACTTTGGTGGGTGACATTTGAAAAAGAGTCTCCACAAAGAATCTTATCCTGAAGTCTGAGTTGAGCAATTTGTGGAAACAAATATTATAGACAGTTTTTGCTGAGGAAGGATCTTTCCTTTGTATGTATTTGTTTAGTCTATGCTTGTTAGACCCCAGGTTTCCTTGTGTGGTCCCCCAAAATGATGAACGTGCATTTCCTCGAATATTCCATGCACTTTCTGTTGCTATTTTAACATCTCTGAAATCATGCGTTTGCAATCAATGACATATTTTGATGGCATCTTTTTCTTTCTTAGAACACAAAATAATAGATTGTCTTTAGACTGATGGTTTCTTAGATTCTCCAGCATATAACATCACGTTTCAGTGGGGATTCCCATCAGTTGAAAGGGGCAAAAAGCAAAGGTCCCAGAACACCGAGAAATCAAAGGTTGCCACGCTCCCTAGAGCCTGGAAGTGACTGCCTGAAAAAACCCACACCTGAGTGCCATTCTTGTGGGCAGGAAAGCAGAAAGTAAGGGAGGAAGGAAAGGATGGTTTAGTTTGAACCAAAATACTGGAAAATGTTTGCTTCAACTTTTTGTGTGTTCAGTTCAAAACACACACACAGAAATGCATTAAACCTCAACTATTAAGGACCCCCTGCAAAACCCTGACGTCAGGAAGCTCCAAGCATAGCTCAAAATGTTCAGCCAGGACACTGCTGTTCAAACCCAGGGAAGAGCATCTATAAATAAAGCTCAACACCACCCCTGAGGACCACATCTACCAACAGCAATGACAATGAGACCAAGTGCACACCAGCTACTCCCAAGCTCCGAGGGCCAGAGTGTTTCCCTGCTGAGTGTTTCTCATCCTTAATTTGAAGACTTGGAGAATTAACAGCCACCACTTTGTATTTCTCTTACCTCCAGCTGGGCTCTCTCTGTATCACCGTAAGTAGCTGATGCACGATAACCCAGCTTGAACAGAAAAGGCTCCGAGTTCTTCAACGGCTTGCACCATGTTCATTCAACACCTGCCATTCATCTCACAAACAACAGCACCGGACGTGCTATTGGATGCTTGGTGGCCACAACTGAGGCAGAAGAAGGCACACTTGACTGAGCCTCAACTCAGAAAACAGTGAGTAGGGGGATGTTTTGCCATCCGCAGTGTGAGAGGATAGGAGAATCTCTTTATCAAAATCTCTGGTCATGCTGCCCAGATGGTCTTGCACGAGTGTTATGATGTATATAAAGGACTCTACTTGAATGAACAAGCAGCGATTCATAAATCTCCAGGACTTGTAAAATCCCCATAGAGCAAAAAATAAATAAATAAATCTATGGGGTGGGGTGGGGCAGGGCGGGGGTGTGGGGGCGGGGGGATCACCCTTCACTAGCTAAACCCTAGCCTGGCTTAACTGTTTTATTTCAGTAACTTGGTCGCCAATGTCTAGCACTGGACTGCGGACTTACAAAATGAAATGAGGATATATTTTTTTTACAAGATTCCTTAAAAGAGTTATTTGTTTCTACAGATCCTTTGAGTGTTCGGGAGCTATTTGATAGGTCGTGATTTAGGAACTCTTTGGTGTATTTGTGGGGCTGTACGGCAGTCTTCTTTAGGACCTCAGGATGAGGTGCTTTCTACGTCCAGCAGGAATTACCTAAACTGGGGGAGTAGCCGTAACAGCTTTCCATCTGCTCATGGTAGCACCTCCTTAAACCAGGACTTACTAGAAAGGGGGCTGCGCCTATTTGGTTTGATGTGTTACGGGGAGAACCAAGCCCCACACCACATTTACCTGGCACTTGTGTACAGACTGTTCACAAGTACAGATTGTTCAGAGTTTAAGTGGATTGAATCTGGGCAGAAGGGGAAGAGCAGAAATTGATCAGCACATGCTTGGCTTATTTTGATAAACAATGTTTTTCTGGACCACGGTCCAGATTGGTGTGGTCCAACTTGTTCACACTCAAGGTCTAGGTAGCTGTTACCCCACATCCCTGAGGGAAATCAAGATAGAGATTCTGATAGTTCCCCTTACAGGAAAGGAAACAAACAGGGAAAGAACTGATGGAGCTAAAACACCAGACTGGCAGCCTGAGTAACTCCTTACCACCTGGCCATTATAATAACCTCAGAGTTCCTGCCACTGTCATGCTTGCTTTCCACTCCATGGAATAAAGCGCTGGAAACAGATATTAGGTAGTAGTTTGCCTCCACTGCCCTGCTATGTGACAGTTTCCTGCATAAGACTTTTATTCTTATTTGGCACTTGAACTTCTAAATGACTCAGTGATTCATGCTTCACTGCCGCACGTGATAATTACCTTGGCAGAAAGCGATGTCTTTGTTCTTGCCCACTCACCTTTCGCATGGAGTTTCCCACTCCTGTTCCCTTATTTATGACTTGTTGACGTTCATCTATATTTAGCAAGTGTTTTGCTAATATCCAAGGAGTCATCCAAGATACAGCTGCTTGGTCCCTACAGGAAACCCCACTTTAGGGGGTTAGCGCTACACTATACGGATCTGCACGAAGATGAGAAATGCACTTCTTGATTTTTAAATTAGCTGGTTAATGCTTCTAACCTTTCTCCCCTTTTGGAGCTCAATGAACTCATATGTTATTCTTGGTTGGTTGTCAAACGAGCGAGGATGTTTTTCTGATCATCTTTATGCAGAGTTAGATTTGGCCGTGTTTTCCTCCCTTTTCAGGGACTCCTTTCTTCATGGTGGGACATGTGACCTTGTTTTTATGTTTTCTGTGTCCCAGGTTAGGAAACTTGTGATAGTCCCTTCCTGTTCCTTCTTGAGTCACTGGTTTGCATTAGAAATGTGTGGCTCACTTCCTCCAAGTCCTTAGAAAGGTGTTTCTCCAAAACAACCTCACGGCTGTCTCTCTGTCATTGCGTGGACGCGGTAGCGAAAGCCATGACAAGGTCCATCCTCTCCAATACCATTTCAATCTGGTTCATGGACAATGTACTCAAAATGCTCTATTTTAAAGGGATCTCATCATAAGAAAAGGCCACTATAAAGTTCTCACTACACTCTGAGCTGTTCTTTGCAGGAGAAGAGGACGCCCAGTGACAACTCCCCATAGGCTTCATGGGCCAATTCATCAACACATTTTTATTAAGCCTTAGAAACAAAATATTTATTCTCCATTGGACTAAAAGAAAAAATCACCCTTTTCATAAATCTTAAATAAGTAAAGAAGAGAATTTTGGAATAGATGTCACAGGTTCTTTTGAAACTGGTAAGAATCTACCAGAGGAGGAAAAGTAATCACAGGAAACTGGAATGGAGAGAGAAAGGAGGACATTTGAAGGGGAATAGCCTGCTTTACTATTCCCTTGCATCCGGCATCCATAGGCTCTTGTGACAGAATCAGAGGAAGGAGAGGAGAGCAGCACTGTTTTCCCCAGGCAGCATGCTGCATGCGACGCTTTGACACACGTTTTGGAGCATAGCATGGTGCAGGGATTGAGAGCACAGGCTCCAGAGCCGGCTTCCAATCCTGCTTCCACCCTCCTAAGCTCTGAGCCCTTAGCCAGTTATGTTAATCTCTCAGTGCCTCCGTTTCCTCATCTGTAAAATGGGCATCACAATAGTACCTCTCTCATGGAGTTATGAGGAATAAATAGGTTGATATTAAACAGTGCCTGGTACATAATAACTACTATATAAACGTTTGATAAGCCTAAATATTAACTTAAACAAATTAAATAAATAAATCCGTTTGCTCATCATAATGCCCCGGGCTAGATTTTTGTCACAAACACCATTTGTGGCTGGCTCAGAAGCTGCTCCTCCCCTCCCTTCCCTGTGGGCAGGGTTCACCTCCACTCCAGAGAGGCTGCAGAAGCCCTGGGCCAGCTTTTCCAGCATCCCCTGCAGCTGAGGCCTGAACGTGAAGCCCAGCCCTGCCCAATGGAAGCTGAGGACATTTTTGCTCGTATCTTTTAGAAAGATTTTCCTGCCCTACCAAAGAAGCAGTTAGACAATGAGAAGCCCCCTCCCATGGTCCCTGTCTGCTGACATCCTTCTAGAGTCATCATCACGTGACCATGAGGAAAAAGCCGAGAAAAGCCAACCTGGTCTCACTGAACCCGTACTAGAACCACCTGCACCCAGGCTGCTTGTCAAGTCAGGTGTCAAGACCATAAATGGCCATTTCTAATACAGAAATGGACACTCTTTAAGCCACTCTCAGCCCAGTGTAGCCAAACGCATCCCAAATAACACAAGGTTATTTTATATGAGGAAACAGAGGGTTAAAAAGGGTTAAATGCCTTTATTAGCTAGACAGATGGTAGAACTGGAATTCAAACCCAGTCTCACTCCAGAGCTCGAGCTCATACTGCTGCACCAGAAGCCACCACAACCCGCAAATCTCACCGCCTCGACGATACCGGTTAGGACTCAGAGCATCGAGGGACAGCTGTGGTCGCGGACGGCTAAGCAGAGTGAAAAATAACAAATGCCTTCTAACGTATGATTCTTTTCATTGTTTGCCAATCACTGTCACCTCGAGAAATGCAGAACTGGAATGGAAATCACAGCCATTCCGGTCCACATAACAAAACTGAGATGACCAAAGTCACACTGGTTAATAACAAAGTCAGATTGATCTCGGGTGGCCTCTGCCAGCAGCCGCTTGAACAGGGTTTCGGTTCCCCAGACAGAGATTGAAGTCAGTGATGAGTGCTGAATCCTAGCCACTAGACCACAAGGGACCAGTGGCCAGTGACAAGGCCCTGGCCCCACAGCTGTGTAGAAGTGAGTTTCCACATAGAGACGGACAGTAGTGAAACAAGGAAAGTGTTTATTAGGAGGAAAAAGAGTATTTGTGGGTAGACACGGGCTCAGAGAGAGAGTTGCACCCTCGTGATAGTTTGAATCACTTTTATGGGGCATTTCTTCCTGGTTTCCTTTGGCCAATCATCTTGATTTGCCTGGTTCTGAGTCCGTATTTGGTTTATCTCAGGGTCTTCCCCATGTGTGCACGCATCTCTTAGACAAGATGAATTCTAGCGAAGAAGCCTATGCGTAGGTTAACATCACTTACTATGAGGTGACGCCCCGCTCTTTTGACTTCCGAGGTGCCTTTCTGCGCATATATAGTGGGGAAGATCTCCTTGACCTCAAGAATGAGACATATGGGGTCTCTAACTTTTATCTGGGCAGGGCTCAGCTCTTCTCTCGCTCCTCCCATTTTGGAGTATCTATCCACAGGGGACAACTCCAGCTGCCCAGCCTGGGACCCATCTATCTCCTGCCTCAAGATGACAACTGAAGTCATGACCCCATTTTACAGATGGAAAAACTGAGGCACTGGGAGGTTATGTATCTCTTCCAAGGTTGCAAAGCTAGTAAGTGGTGATGCTGGAATATAAACTCGGGAGTCTGGCTCCAAATTCCTCCATGACTATGACATACATTCTCAAGTGCACTGCTTCTGTAGCTTGGACTTAGCTTACAGAGGTGTGCTTTTCATAATTTGGAGGAGGAGTGTAATAAAACTGTAATCAATATCACAGATGCCAAGAGGTCAGCTTAAAGATTATGAGCCCCTCAGCCTGGCTGGCTGGTACCCCAACCCACCAATCACTGCTGACCTGCAGAGCTGGATTGCCCAAAGGTCACACTAACTCACGCAAAGAGCACCAGCGAATTAGGGGCAACCTGGAAAGCAGAAAAGCTCAACTCAGAAAGATTTACCCAGAATTTTATAATTTAAAAATCTGAAAAGATGCACTTTCAATTTTAGCATGCAGGTAAGCTTTTTGCTTCATGGTTTTGGATTGTCACCCCAGTTGTGACCCAAGACATGACGGAGCAGAGAAGAGTCTTCCCTGAGTTTCTGACTCACAAAACCCATGAGCGTAAGTTTTGGGGTAGTTTGCTACCCAAGAAAATATAGTCAAATACTACCACTTCAGAGGACTCAGCCGGTTTGCCAACTTGGGCTAATTTGTTAAACAATTGCCTCAGAGCCTCAGATCCATCTCCCCAGTCACCAGTCTGAGGGTGCCCAGGCCACCTGCCCTTCTGACCAACTGGCTACAAATTCAAGGTATCCCACAAACCCCCTTAGGTTTGATCATTTGCTAGAATGACTCACAGAACTCAGCAAAGCGCCATAATTACAACTACAGATTTTTTTTTTTTTTTCTTGCGGTACGTGGGCCTCTCACTGTTGTGGCCTCTCCCGTTGCGGAGCACAGGCTCCGGACGCACAGGCTCAGCGGCCATGGCTCACGGGCCCAGCCGCTCCGCGGCATGTGGGATCTTCCCGGACCGGGGCACGAACCCGTGTACCCCACCAGGGAAGCCCTACAACTACAGTTTTATATAAAGAATACAGGTCAGCACCAGCCAAATAAAGAGACAACCTTATAGACAGCTACACAACCTTACTACTAACTCTCTCACTTACTGGAACTTATTCTTCTGTTCTTCCATAGCACCTTGTTCCATGAAATACTTTTCATATTCTATTTTAATTATTTATGTGTTAATCTCTTTTACTAACGATAACTCCTTGAAGGGCCATCTGATGGTCTTGGGTACCTGGTTACTTGGCAGGAAAACATGCTCAAAAATGATTCACAAATTGATTGTGATGTATGACCAGGGTATGGCAGTGGACAGACTGAGGTTCTATGACAGGCAGGAAGGAGAGAGCCTTGGACAGTTGGAAGAGACTACTAGGGCAGAGTACTTATTTCTTCGTGTTTCCACATTCCTTATCTGTAAAATAATCTTTATAGTGTAAGTTGAGGTTATTAAGAATCAAAACACCACTTGCAAAGCTGGTCTGGAAGCTAAAGATTCATCCTGGCATTAATTTTGACATTCTATCTCTCAAAACTGGGTTTAATACCTTATCCTCCTACCTATGTCCCAGATCAACTAAGTCTTTAGGTTAAGGAAAAAAAAAATCTGTCTTTTAAGGAGAAAATAAACAGAGAAAGTTCAGGAAAACTTGTCTCTGAAGCTTGGCATGAAGGGAAGAATAAAGAACTCCATTTCCTTCTAGCATCCTTTTATCCAAATTGTCATTCAACGGGAGAAGGGGAGATAAATTAGGAGTTTGGAATTAACACAGACACACTGCTATATATAAAATAGATAATCAACAAGGACCTACTGTATAGCATAGGGAACTCTACTCAATATTCTGTAATAACCTATATGGGAAAAGAAGCTGAAAAAGAATAGATATATGTATATATATAATGAAATCACTTTGCTGTACACCTGAAACTAACACAACATTGTAAGTCAACTATACGCCAATATAAAATAAATTTTTTTAAATGGTCATTCAACAAATAATTATTCCACAAAAACCAAGTACAAGGCACTGCAATTCCAAAACTACTTTTTTGAAATTATGTAAATTAAATCTCTCTACTAATTCTCTCATGGCATCTTGTATTTCCCTATGTAGCATATGCTATAATTAAATATTCTACAAATTATATAATTATAATTGTTGTATGTTCATCAGTCAGACGGCAAGTTAAATGAGGGTGAAAATCATACCTGTCTTTTCATACCTGCATTTTCAGTAGAACAGCAATATAGTATGTAATCACTAAATCATTCTTTAATAAATGAATAAACAGAAAAAGAATAGCATATATAGTATTTTGAAAATTAGTCACCAATGCCGTAACCTGACTAGAACTGATAATTCTATTTAATAAATTTTCTTAAGAAAATTGTTGACCAAGAATTGAAAATTCTAAAGCCCCAAAATGAATGTGGCAGGATACAATATGAAGCTAATACCTGAGCTTTCTTTTTCCCATAATGCTCTCAATTGCCCCACAGTTCTCCACTCACTGAATCAGTGGCATTCAATGAATCAGCCAAAAACAAAGATATCAGTTGGGGACATAAATAGGTGTTTAAAATTTCCAAAAGGAGACAAGCGTCTTGAAAATTGAGTCTCTTCATTGCAAGAGCAAGACTTTCTGAAAAAGAAAAAGCACTTTGATCTTTAAAAAGCTAACAGTCTGAGGAACTCAGGGTGTAGAGATGACCCTTAAACCAGAGATGAGGGGAGAATGTCTGATGATGTGACAATAGTTCTCTGGTTCAGAAAGAAATTGATGTTGACCAGCCAGGAGAAAGAAGAGGAAGTGAAAGAAGACCCAAGAAGAGTTTAGATGCTGGTGGATTTAGATGATATGCCTCTTACTTCTGGGCCAAGCCCTGGGGTGGGGAAGAAATTCTAGAAACACTAAATTCTAGAACCCCAAATAGGTTTAGGGAGGGAGTCCTCCAAACAGAGGCTGATGCTTTGGTAACCTATCAGCAGTCTCATGGAGAAGACCTTCACTCCACCATAGTTTTGCAACAGACAAGTAGAAATGGCAGTAAGATGTGTCGCAGAGAAGATCTCCAATAGCCTGAGTCTTCCATGGCACTGGTGAGGCAGGAAGGGCATCTGATGTTTCCTGTGCCCATAGAAGAGGATTTCTCATGAAGATTAGGATGCTTAAGGTTCAGGACCCTCATTTGCCTCACCCCTCACAAAGCCCCAGAAAGGGTGTGTTCACCTAGTCCCATATTTTGTAAGATTTTCAACAGTAAGAAACTTTAACACCAAGGAATTAAGACCATTGTCTCTTTCCATTCCAACCCCCCCCCCTCATGTCAGATGATGTTGGGGTAGCCATTGGCATATTTGGGTTGCAGCTCAGAGGAAGCTGAGTTGAGAATACATTTATATTTGTGTTTAGTCAGATATATTTATATGGTTCCCAGGCACTTCTGTGTTTAGTTGTTTTGCTAGTCATCCAAGTATACCAACAGATTCCAAAAATCCTCTTAGCATCCACTGTGCCAACACCCAGAGTCATGACACAAAGTTGCAGAGCCAGAAGATGCTACCTGATATGAATATATACTATAGCACCAAGAACCAGAAAGTCATGGATAATAGAGAGAAAAGGTTTTCAATGTATGGAGCCAGGAGCTAGCCTATGGAAAGTTCTTCTAGTCATGAGAAGAGTGAAATTATAAGTAAAGCATTCAGCTTCCATTGATGCCTAGTCAAAATGGAAGTTCTTTCCGGCCAGGAAATATATTCAGTAACATACTCAACCCAACTAAATCAAAAATTTATATTCTGTTTCTTAAATGTAGCTCCAAAAATTCAATTAAATCTCTCTCTACAAAATCTGGATTTTCCCCTGCTGCACCCAAGAGAGCATGGAAATGCTGAGAGAATGTTGGTGGACCTTCGGAGACCTTACATCCAGGGGAACAAGGACACAGAGGGACCTACGTAGACAGAGAGGAGAGGGGCCCTTATGGTCCTTCAGCCATTAGTGCAGGAAGGAGGGACAAGATGCCTCCCACTGATGCGAGAACAACACCTAACCCCTGGTACTTTGATCAAGACTGAGGGAGAAGAGACACATAAGGGAAGCTCTAGAAAATGTGCTCCTGGAAAATGGCAATGGTTTCAAAACTCCCCTACCCTTTCATGTTTCTGGAAATAGTTAATTGCAACAAATCCCCTTTCTCTTCCATATTCCAGATAAGACATGTCTCTATCCTTCTGAATATCTCCCAAAAGACTCAAGAATGACTTCCTTGTTTCCTTGCCTCTGGCAACCTCCTGTTTTTCCCCCTGAGACATTCCTCATTTAATGAACTTCCCTCTATTGCAAAAAGCCCCAATAAACCATCTCCTTCATTGTCTGGTACATCTTGTCCGTGGCGCTCTCATGGTCTCACTAAATGGTAACCCAGAAGCTACTTGAGTTCAGAGTTATAATCACAAAACCAAGATTTTATAAGCACAGTGAAATGGGGCATAGAAAGGATCTGAACAATCCCTTCAATGGAGAGAACTCTTCAGAAGTTAAAAAAACAGAATTTCAGACTTCCAAATGATCATAGTCATGTCTTAGTACCCATAGATTGAGAAAAATTATGACCAAAAAAATTACCCTGAATTTAGCAATGCTTTGCAATCAATTTTATGATATTAATCCCTCAGGAGGGTTACTGACAGTTTAACTTATTAGACTCTTTATTGTGCAGAGTAAATATTTTGGGTTAGGAAGAATTCTTTTAAACCTTAATGTAGGTTAAGGAGACCCTTACTACTTCTCATCTGCAATTGGCACATGGTATATTTGTTAGTTGATGGCTCTAAGTAGAACCCAAAATAAAATATCTTGTCACCTGTGTAACGTGCTGAACTGTGTTTGTTCCTAAACTTTGCCCTTTGTTAGACTGATAATCAATTGTCACGTAGGTTTACAAAATTAAACTTGGGCTTTTTACAGTCAAAAAAAGTCTCTTAGGCGATCTACATACATTGGATAAATTCAAACATATGTCCAGGTCAAAATAGTTTTTTTTTTTCTGCTGAAGATCCATGCCTTCACACTTTCACACATTTATTTAAGTGTCTCTTTGATTCTCAGAGATATGTGGACCACGAGTTGGGAACAACTGAGTTAGTTTCAGGTAAAAATGAAAATGTGAAGAAAGGGGTTGGCTTGCCTGGGGTAGACAGAGTGAAGCAATATCTGGGCTGCCCCTTTGGAGGGCTATTGGACACATTATCCCCCATTCCTAGTTCACCCCAAGCCTAGTTCACCACAAGGCTGGAAAGATGCAGAACCAACCACTTCTTCCAGGCTCTCCTTATGTGGACCCACAAAGACTGATCACCTTGAATCCTCCTCGTGCCTCTTCTCTCATCCTCTCCCCAACACACACACACACACACACACACACACACACACACACGCATGCACGCACACACATGCATATACACACACACCACCTCATCTCTGCCTCCACACTCAGGACCCTATGTGCTGGTGACCCTCATCTTTTTAGAGGGAGGAAAAGAAAAGTCTGTTTTGGGATAAGACCAGAGCCCCTTCTTCTGGGGACCCACCCAAGGGAAAGAAAGAGAGCAGGATGGGAAAGCCTGGCCACAAGTGAATCAGAGCTGCACTCCGCTTCCTGAATTCATCCTTCCTGGACAACCTGGAGTCTAGCCCAAGACTAGGTTAGACAACAGAAAAGGAATATCTAAATGTTTGAGAATACAGATAACATATTTGTGGCTATTTCCAAATTGATGTTAAGGCATGTGAGCGTTATGAGAGGATTTGTGTATTGGTCATATTTGTATACGATAGCAAATACACTTTTATCCTCCCGAAAAACCACCCTGACAAATCCACACATATTTTTCAGGTTTCTATAGAAATATAATTAATATTTATTTAATAATCAGTCAAAATATTGAAAACAAGCTTTCACACTATTGGAAATACATGATCATCCCAAGTGCGATGTCAGTGGCACAAACAGTCCAAAGAGGAATTATTCATCATCTTTTCATACGGCACCATCCCATCTTTAGCTGGGATTTTATTTAAGATCGAAAGTTGCAAAAGAAAGTTAAGGCATTGTCTACTTTTTAGAAAGTAGTCCAACATCCTCACATTACTCTTAACTCTCAAGGTTCATCTCTAATGGGGGAAGTGTGATCTTGAGAGTGTGGGTTTTGGAGCAATTCCTATGATTTTATATCTCGATGTCTGAGTTTAATTTCCTTCCCCAGAATCAAAGTGTACATGACGGCAATGGGTGTGGACAGGGCTGAAAGCAGTGAGATGAAAATGTCCTGTGTGTGCGTTAGTGATATAGATACGGAAATGAATTGTGATTTTATGGACGGGAATGATTTCCCCTTCTGTTTAATATGTAGGCCGAGTCTCCTCTGGCATCCAAGCCCGCTATCTTTCTCCTCCTACTTCACACTTTCCATAAGCCTTCTGGTTTCACAGCGGACACGTTGTAAATCATCTCCTTCTAAGTGTCCCACATATGTTTCATTAAAAGTGTTTGTTTCTTTGATCAGCTTGACTTTCTAATGTGAAAAAAATAATAACTTTTTTGCCTGGCGCTTGGAAATGTATAGGCCCCAAGTGAGGAGCCGCCGTGCTGACAGCCAGCACCAGGGGCCTTGTGGCTGACATTTAGGCTGAGCCCAGGAGTGACACTGCTGTCCCAATGGCCAGGTGAGCATGGCCGGGATGAGATAGGAAAGGTTATGGATTAGTCTGCCAAGGCTGCTATAACAAATGGGATGGCTTCAAACAACCAAAATATATTGCCTCACAGTTATGGAGGCTAAAAGCCCCAAATCAAGGCGTCCTCAGGATTGGTTTCCTTCTGAGACCTCTCTCCTTGGCTTGGAAATGGGCACCTTCTCCCTGTGTCCCCACGTGGTCTTTCTTCTGTACAGGTGTGTGTCTGCATCCTAATTTCCCTTTCTTATAAGGGCACCAGTTCTATTGGATTAGGGACCCATCCTAATGACCTCATTTTAACTTAATCACATCTTTGAAAACCCTGTCTCCAAATACAGTCACATTCCAAAGTACTGGGTATTATGACCTCAACATATGAATTTGGGGGGTGGGAGGGACAAAACTCATCCCATAGCACCTGATGTTTGTTATTCTTTGGCATAGTATACATGAGGAAGAGGGAGGGAAAAGGGTAGCTAAGGAGAGGCAGCCACCATGGATTTCTTAGCAAGGTAGAGTGGACTTTTTTCAAGTCTGTTTATTTAGAGCAGTTTAGATTAACAGCAAAATTGAGGGAAAGGTACAAGGATTTCCTATACTCTCTGCCCCACACATGCACAGCCTCCCTGATAACCAGCATCCCCCACCAGATTGGTCCTTTTGTTACTACTGATGAACCTACCTTAACACATCAATTGTCACCCAAAGTCCATAGTTTATCTGAGAGTTCATCCTTGGCCTTGTACATTCTGTGGGTTTAGACAAATGTACAATAACATGTATCCACCATTACGATATCTTACAGAGTATTTTTACTGCCCTAATAGAGTGGACTTTCCAGGGGCTTCAGACGCCATCTATTAAGGGCTTACACTCACAGAGTGGGTAGGACACCAACACTTCAGCAGGCAAGTTAAGCCATCACAGCAAGGGCCAGGTGGGCTCTGAGTCAAGGATGAAGGTCATTTTGGGTCTCTTGCCTCTGAGGCAGCCCATTTCCCAGCAGGAGGGATACAGTGCAGTGTGTAAGACTGATAATATCCCCTCTCCTCCTCCTCCGCCTCCTTCGCGCCGTCATTGCCAAGGGTGAGTGCAGAATAATTTCACAGGAGCCCACACATACTTGTAGCCCTTGCCCGTGGGGTCCGAGTGACTAAACTTCCATTACAGCTCTGGAAGCATAATTTTTACTCACAAGAGGGCATGCCATGAAAGCACCCTTTCCCTAGGGAAGTGGTTCGGGTGCCAGCCAACCCAGCCCCAAGGTGACTTTCTTCAGAGGGTTATTAGAACACACCCCACATCAAGATTCCTGGGTTCCAATCTGGGCCCTGCCATATTCTCACCAATTAGCATATAAAGTCCTCCCTCTTGGTGACATTTTTTTATCAAACTATAGTTGATTTACAATATTGTGTTAGTTTCAGGTGTATAACAGTGATTCAGATATATGTGTATATATATATTCTTTTTCAGATTCTTTCTCATTATAGGTTATTGCAAGATATTGAATAGAGTTGCCTGTGCTAAATCCTTGTTTATCTATTTTATACATAGCGGTGTGTTTCTGTGAATTCCATACCCCTATTTTGTCCCTCCCCCTCCTTCCCCTTTGATAGCCGTAAGTTTGTTTTCTGTGTCAGTGACCATTTTCTAAATTGCTTTCCAAACTGCTACGGCCTCACAAAAGTTGGCTTGAGCTCTGGAGGTTACTTCACACGTAGAATTGGGCTTTGTTTGTTTGGATTAAACCATTAGATTTTTCAAGTCTATATGAAGCATTAGTTCTGAATTTGATTCCTCTTTCTTCTTCTAGCTTTAAAGTACATATTCTCATCTTTACTTTGTAGCTTGAGAGTGTACTCAAGGCCTTGGGGAAACAAATGACACACACATTTGCCATTATCTGTAGAAAATGTGGGTGTTCATGTTTAACATAAGCAGGTTAAGGAAGGATGTTAAAGAAGAAAAGGCATTTTTATTAGAACCCTCACAGCTCCCAGCCACAACCTCACCACCTTGTAGTCTACGGTATATACGCTATTGCCCTCTCCTTTTCTGACATGAGCAGACACCATTTAGGGAGTGGAGAAAGGCAGATAAAGAGCCAGATGCCCTTCTTGCTATTTTACATTTCACAGCTCTGTTCATCCAACACTGTCTAGTAAAGACACACTTCACTTTTTTACTCTATAAACATAATTATCATAATTAATAATATTACTAGTTCAATCCTTTTCCCATTAACTTAAATCATTGCAAACAAAGGGAACATTTTTTTATTATAAGATACCTTATATATGCTATGTGTGCAGCCAGACGGGCAGCTATTATGACTCACAGTCTCGCCAGAGCTACACAGAATAGGAGAGGCATGGTTCCCCCAAAGGAAGGGATGCTGTGCAGACAGAAACTACAACAGCCCAGCATGGGGGGATGGAGTCTGTGGAAGGAATAATAGAGCCAGATAGTATATGATTATTTTCTGGAAGATTTCTGCAAATAGAAAATAATTTATTTATGGGGCAGTGAGTTCCAGTCTGGACACTACTAGTAATTAGTTATAAAACCTTAATAATCCTCTTCCTCTCTAGGCTTGTTTCTTTAACTGGAAAATGAGGACATTAAACTACATCATCTCCAGACAATTTTTAGGTCTCAAAGGATCTCTTTACATTACTGAAAGGTAGGAGATTTAACCCTAACATCAAGTAACATCATGAAAAGGAGAAAATCAATTAACCTCCCTCAACCACATTTATAAATCAGGAATAATAATGTCTTAAGCTGCCAAATAAGATTGCATATGAAAAATCATATGAAAAATCAACAATATGAATAGTTACCATTTACTGAGCATCTTCTATGTATTAAGTATTGCACTAAATACTTCCTTGCAGCTGTATCGTATTTCTCTATTCTGTTTATCTAATTCTGCGTAACGAAGATGCATCCTTTGCTTCTTTCTTTTTTTCCCAATTTACTCCACAGTTTGTTCTGATGTCTGAATAGACAAAGATGATAGAATATTTATACATGTGTAGTCAGAGAAACTTAATGGATTTTACAAGAATCAACGTTTTTAAAGACAGAGCCATGTAATAGGAACCAAACAACTCATGAGAGAAAGAGAGAAAGAAAAAGAAAGAAAGAAAGGAAGGAAGGAAGGAAGGAAGGAAGGAAGGAAAGAAGGAAGGAAGGAAGGAAGAAAAATTAGAACAAGAAAAAAATGAATACAGGTGAGGTACAATTGCAAGAAAAAAAATGCAATAGCAATTAAAATATGCACTGGACCCAGTAAAGAGTAGGTTTAAAACTACAGAAAACTGGGTGAATAATGTGGAGGACATAATCAATACATTCTCTGGAATCGGGAGTGGTGGTTACAAAAAGATGAAAATTATGAGAAAATTGATAGGCTTGACTTTTATTCTCAGTCTTTCAGAGCAAAAAACTCTTGAATTAAAGGCTATAACTTGGGCTGCCCTGATGGCACGGTGGTTAAGAATCTGCCTGCCAATGCAGGGGACACATGTTCGAGCCCTGGTCCAGGAAGATCCACATGCCACTGAGCAACTAAGCCCGTGCGCCACAACTACTGAAGACTGTGTGCCTAGAGCCCGCTCTCCGCAACAAGAGAAGCCACCGCAGTGAGAAGCCTGCGCACTGCAACGAAGAGTAACTCCCGCTCGCTGCAACTAGAGAAAGCCCGTGCGAAGCAATGAAGACCCGACACAGCCTAAAAATAAATAAATGAATAAATAAATAAATTTTTAAAAATATATAAAAAGATAGCATTTTTAAAAATAAATAAATAACGGCTATAACTCTTGACACTGAAGAAATAAATGAAGGCAGAGTTATAGAAAATTTCTTGAACCTGAGAAAAGACAAATATTGAAAGGAGTCACTATGTTACAAGCAAAATCATGAATAAACAACCATATTTAGACTTACAGTTGTATTTTTTAAATTATAAGGATAAAGAAAAGCATTCTATAAAAATCTGGGGGCTTCCCTGGTGGTTCAGTGGTTAAGAATCTGCCTGCCAATGCAGGGGACACGGGTTCGAGCCCTGGTCTGGGAAGATCCCACATGCTGCGGAGCAACTAAGCCCATGCGCCACAACTACTGAACCTGTGCTCTAGAGCTCGTGAGTCACAACTACTGAGGCTGCGCGTCTGGAGCCTGTGCCCCACATTGGGAGAGGCTGCGACAGTGAGAGGCCCGTGCACCGCGATGAAGAGCTGTCCCCGCTTGCCGCAACTGGAGAAAGCCCTCGCACAGAAACAAAGACCCAACACAGCCAAAAATAAATTAATTAATTTTTAAAAATCTGGGCTGAAAACAGTTAACTAGAAAAATAAAAATTAATTTGTAATGCTCAATGCAAGATGACAATGGAGCCACATCTGGAGAATTCTGAAGTTGAACGTTGGTGAACATGAATTGTTTCACTCAGCCAAGTTACTGTTTTTGTATAATAGGAGCCTAAAGACAGTATCAGATATGTACAAGCTCAGGAAAAGATAACCCCTAACTTCCCACAGGAAAGACAAACTACAATTGACCAACTGACCAAGAGATAAACCAAAATTAAAACCTCAAAAACTGAAAACTAATGACATAAAAACTGGCCTTTCGTTTTTCAGTTATCAAGAATTACCACACCTAACCCTGATAAGACACTATGGTAGAGTGTAGCATTTTCAAACTGATCCCTTGAATCCTGAGAGCCCCAGAAGTGACTCAGAGATGCCAAGAAGGATGAGCACAGGTTGTGCTAAAAGAATTCTGGGTCCCCCACTCCCTTTTCAACCACAGTAGCTCCATGTTTATGTCCTTTATATATTACAGTCCCACACAGTTCGGTTTGGAAAAGTGGGGAGGGGGGATTAAAACCCATTTAGATAGTAGAAAGACCACAGATAGAAAAATCTGGGTTTGGACCCCAGCTCTGTCACCTCTTAATCATATGATGTTGGGCTAACCATTCACCTCTCTGACCTTTAGGTTAAAAATTCATACCGTCCACCGTAAAGGTTCTTATCAGGACAAACTGAGACAAGATATAAAAGGCATTCTTCCTGTGCTATCATTACCCACCTGGAGATTTATAAATTTCTAGCATAAACCACAAAACAACTTGTATTCTTTGTTTGGCATAGGGGCTGACTCAATGCTGTGTGTTTAAGCTCACGCTGAAAGCGAGGATTTGGTAGGTGAGACAGCTTGTCACACGGGCTGGGCTTCCCCACCACTTTTACCTTGTGACAAACATAGAGACTGTTACCTGGGGTAAACAGAGGAATCTGATTGTGGCCCAAGGACTCCAGCCATTCAAGCCTCACCCAGATACCCAGAAGAACTAGGAAATAAATATCTCAACCTACTGTAACCCATTCATGACATACCAGTAGGGAAATTCTGAGGTAAAGATCCTCATTCCTGTCTCGTAATGTAGTATGTTCTAGCTATAGATCTAGCTATACTACAAGCATCTCTTAGAAAGCTTCAAGTATTTTGAATTGCTGGTGAGTTCTTCTGGAATCCAGACCTTCCAAAATTAATTTCCATTCACCAACCTAGATTTGTCATCAGCTTCCTGTACCTTCACCCAAATCTACATGTGCCCCACACAGGTTGTGCTATGTTCTACAGGTTGGCATCACTGTTGACCCTATATCTGTGGGTACCCACAATTCAACTCCAATATCTCTAGGGAAAAATGACATTTTTCAAGAGTTTATATAGTTACATGAAAAATGCTTATGTTAAAAATGTGAAAGAAAGGTATATAAATTGAATATGGATTATAATCTCAATTTGTAAAGAATATACACTGAAAAAAATACTTATTAGTCAGCCATAAAAAAGAAAGAAATAATGCCATTTGCAGCAACATGGATGGACCTAGAGATTATCATATTAAATGAAGTTAAGTCAGACAAAGACAAATATATGATGTCAATTATACATAGAATCTAAAAAAACAATGCGGAGGAATTTATCTACAAAACAGAAACACAGACATAGAAAACAAACTTATGGTTACCAAAGAGGAGAAGAGAGAGAGGGAAAAATTAGGAATTTTGGATTAGCAGATACAAACTATTATATATAAAATAGATAAAGAAAAGGGACCTACTGTATAGCAAGGGAACTATATTCAATATCTTGTAATAACCCATAATGGAAAAGAATCTGAAAAAGTATGTGTCCATAATTGAATCACTTTGCTGTGCACCTGAAGCACTGTACATCAACTATACTTCAATAAAAAAGAAAAATTACTGAAATAGTCCACTAGGTTTGCAATGGTTTTCTCTGAATAATAAATGATTTTTTTCTTTCTACCTGTCTGTATTTTAAAAATATTTTGTAACGAGCAGCTTTGCTTATTTTTAATGAGCTCTAACTTAAATAATGTACACGAATCTCAAGTATACAACTAGATGGATATTTACATTTGTATACACACAGGTGACCGTCATCCAGATCTATTCCATCTTCCAATAACAAGCTCCCGCATCTTCCTTCTCAGCCACGGATGCCCTCAAAAGTAATCGTTATCCTGACTTCAATCATCATGGATTGCTTTTTAAGGAATAGGCAGTACTCTTATAATGGAAGCAGTAATAAAATGTATTTTTTAATTATAAGAAATGTGAAATATGTAGACAACAGAATGTGAATATCTTATTTTAACATAGATACATGCTCTTCCTTAAAGTGTTGCCTGATATTCATGATTATTCTGTGCCTGCAAAATAGATCTTCTGGAAAATGGCCACCGTGAGAGAGAAATAATCCACGTGAGTTGAAGGTGAACCTTGGGGGCTCTGCAGGTTTGGTTCAGAATAGCAAGCTTCGTCCTAATTGGCACACACACAAAATTAATACTCATATGAATTTGCAGAGACACCCTGCATGAACAGACTCCCCTTTGGGATTTCTGATAATTATCAATTCTCAATGAGCGGAACTCACTTACTCCAAGTACCTTTTTTCTGAATATAGTTGCATAGGTTTTTTCACCTTCACAACCTGGCCAAAATCTAAAGAAGTCAAAGAAGAGGAATTATTAAAACTTCCCTATAGAATCCAAGCAAGCTGAAAACATTTCCTAAATATTATATAACATTTCCTAAATATAACATTTCCTAAATAACATTTCCTAAATATCATTTCCTAAAAATTATTAAAACTTCCCTGTAGAATCCAAGCAAGCTGAAAACATTTCCTAAATAGTTAGTACAATCATGTTCTCCATAGAATGAGTTTCCATAGCTTTCCTTCAGATCATAACACTGTCAGTGAGAGGTGTCTCCTCCTTTTGTGTGATCAAGTTCAACATAACATGAGGTTTGGCCCTTTCTCTCTGGTGTCTCCTTAATGGACATAGCCAGTACTGTCAGCATGCTTTATTTCATAAACCTTCATCTACCCGAAAACAGTTGTCAACGTTTCCCCTCTGATGTCTCTTATTAAGCTTAAATAATTTATTCTTCTAACTTTTCCATATGGAAGTGTTTTTGTATAACTTCAAACATTTAAGGCTCTCCATTCCTCTCTAGAGTATCCATATGTGGGGAGGTGTGGACGAGAGTTTCAGTGTGAATCTGAGCAGTGCTCAAACAAAAGAGAAGATGGTTCCCATTTACTGTGTATCCTACTAGCTACGAGCCCTCTCTCAATTACATGACTTTGCTCGCTGACCTCCACTCAGCTGCCAGACCCCTTCTGCTCTGCACTAAACAACATTGGCTTTTCTTGATGTTATTTCTGGACTCTTAACATCCTCCCTCCAAACCCTGTCAGATCCCCTGAGGGGCTCCTCTTCCTTTTCCCTTTTCTCCTGGAAGCTTCCTTTTCCTAAACATGTTTTGGCCAACATTTTTGTTCTTCTGTTTTTCAAATCTGGCTCCCTGACCCATTTCGATGCCTCAACCACACCCACCTAGGATCACAGACAGATCTTCCAAGCTGTATCCTTACATATAGCACACAGGTCTCTCTCAAAGCAAATCTTCACCACGCGCCAAATCTAGCTCTCTGTTTGCTTCTCAGTGACGGCTCCCACGATGTGCTCTAATATCCCAAATGCCTCTTCAACCCAGACACATACACATTAGGTGAGTCATAAGGATGTTCAACCATTTAGATGTTCAATTTTTTCCCATGTAATATTCTACCCACATAGCAGACCCCTGCCCATTTTAATAGGTTGACATAATATACTCAAAGACTTCATGCTATTCTGGCGCAGAGGACAGAATCTGGGCCTGGAAGGCAAGCAGGCTTGGGTTCAAGCGCCAGTCCATGTGCCAGCACCTCAGTTTCTTTATCTAGAGTGAAGGTAACTTCCCAGGAGACTTGGTGGGCAAATGGGGAAACATACTCTCCTATGGAAAGTACCACATACAGTGTTCACATCTAGGAGGAGGCATTTTTATTTTTACTTTTATTTTTTAATTTTTTTAACATCTTTATTGGAGTATAATCACTTTACAATGGTGTGTTAGTTTCTGCTGTATAACAAAGTGAATCAGCTATACGTATACCTATATCCCCATATCTCCTCCCTCTTGCGTCTCCCTCCCACCCTCCCTATCCCACCCCTCTAGGTGGTCACAAAGCACTGAGCTGATCTCCCTGTGCTATGCGGCTGCTTCCCACTAGCTATCTATGTTACATTTGGTAGTGTCTATATGTCCATGCCACTCTCCAATTCATCCCAGCTTACCCTTCCCCCTCCCCATGTCCCCAAGTCCATTCTCTACGTCTGCATCTTTATTCCCATCTTGCCCCTAGGTTCTTCAGAACCTTTTTTTTTTTTAGATTCCATATATATGTGTTAGCATACGGTATTTGTTCTTCTCTTTCTGACTTACTTCACTCTGTATGACAGAGTGAAGTCCATCCATTAGGAGGTCCATCCATTAGGTCCATCCATTAGGAGGAGGCATTTTAAAATTAGTCCTGTGAGCATTCCTTTCACTGCTTTTATTTAAAAACAAAATGTCAGGGGGAGGGATAAATTAGGAGTTCGGGATTAACATATATATACTACTATATATAAAATAGATAAACCACAAACACCTACTGTATAGCACAGGGAACTATACTCAACATCTTGGAATATAACCTATAAGGGAAAAAAATCTGAAAAAGACTATATATATATATATATATATATATATATATATATATACACTGAATCACTTTGCTGTGCACCTGAAACTAACAAAACATTGTAAATCAACTATACTTCAATTTAAAGATTCATTTTAATTAATTAATTAAATAAAAACAAAATGTTGACATGCGTGCATGTGTGTGTACACACACACACTGATATTAAGCTAAACTCCCTAGACTAACCCCAAATTAAGTTGTCTCTCCTTTTGGCCACAAACCCTGTTCCTTATTCCTTTTCTTAAAGCCACCATCAGTGCTGAAATCTCTCTCCCCCCAGACTTGCAGCCTGCAATTTTCTCCACCGCCTAGCTCTCTCGCAAACTCTCCATGTACAGAACCTCCCTCTCTACTCCCACCGAGAAGATGTCACCATGTGTTTTGGTCACCTCTTGACTTGACAAACGTTAAGTGTTGTCCAGATGGCCTGTTCTCCCTACGTGCTTCTCAAGTCTGGTAAGTATTAGCGGCTGCTGCCAAGGTTTTCTCTCCCTCTGGTCATTCTGAACCTAGTTCAAATCCCTACTGGAACTTGTATAATCATTTTTTCACAAAATTCAACATATCTACACTCAGAAATGAAAGCAAAGTGCCCCCGCAAATATGTTAGTTTACTTCTTCCGTTCTTCTGCATTTTTACTTTTTTAGGGTGCTTCTACTTCTTCCAAATATTTTTCTCATTCTTTACCCGTCCCATGGACTTCTTTCCATTGATGCCATCATTTCCATTCCTCATTCGAAAGTGCTCCTAAAACTCTCTATAAAAAGCTAATCATACCTCAGTTATGCTACAGTCTGTTCAATGGATATTGTGCAGACTTTGAAAGCATGAAGTAGTTATCCTGGAGTAGAGGAATCTCCCCAAAGTACCATTAGCTGGGGGGAAAGAGTGTGGATGAGTATGTATAGTTTGATCCTTTTAACATAAAAATATATATACATTTGTGTGTCTGTGCACACACACACACACACACACAGACATATCTGCATATTTTTCTGCAAGGACACACAAGAAATTATTTCAAATTATTTCCCTTTGAGAAAAGGGACCTTTTTTCTACTATTTGAATTTTCTAGCTAGGTGCCTTACTGGCTTTTCTTTCGAATATCATCAGGAGTTATCTGGGCAGAGGGATTATGACAATTATGGTTGCTTTTTTTATACTATTCGACATATTAACATCTAAGAAATCTTATATTTAAACAAGAAAAGTAATGATGTCCCCACCCTAGAGGCTCGAATCGAGAAAGGATTGTGAGAAGAAGCTAACAAGACACTGGCTTTTAAGTTTAAAAAAAATGAGTTCCTGGAATCCATGGCGTCCCCTATTTTTATTCTGAAGCACAGAATCCAGCCACAAGTAAAACCAGCACACGTGGAGCCTCGTATATCTCATGATATAATGTGCACACAAGGTCCACACCGGAAGGAGTACGAGATCCTGCCTCATGAGTAAGACAGGGCTGGAAAAGCCCAGCTGTAGCTATTGAGAGAAACTCCCATCAGGCAGACCGTGTGAAGAAGGCACATACGAATCTATACCAAAGTATGGGCCCCGAACTACCAGAGTCAGCATCACTTGGGGACTTAGTAGAAATGCACATTCACAGGCCCCACCTCAGCTCTGAATCAAAAGTTCCGGGGTGGGGCACTGAAGCCTGTGTTGTCACAAGCCCTCCAGGCAATTCTGATGCCCACTCAACCTTGTGAGCCACTGGTCCACACCTGTGAGTCTCACTGTGAGTGCTTGCGAGCAGTGCAAATTCCCATGCCCTATTCCAGAAAGTCTGACTCACATCAGAGGCACGGACGGAAAACAGGGTTACAGACTAGCAAACTGTATATAAGAAATGTAGCAACAGAAGGTGCTGGTAGACGGGCAGGTTTAGCAGTGAGGAATCAAGGGACAGATCTTATTCTGTTAACAGCAGGAAAGCTAGCAGAGTTCTGGTCCCAGCATGGATTTTGGAGACAAAACTCCTGCCCCAAGGAAATGGGGGAGTGGGGAAAACTAAGAGGAAAAAAAAAAAAAAAAGGAAGAGGTAAGGAAGGCTTAGAAAAGCCATGTAGCCCTGGAGAACAAGATAAAGTTCCTGCTGTCGAAACTAGAAACACGGTTCCCCAAATTTAGTCTTAGGAAGATCCATTCATCAGCCCAGGAGCAGAAAAGCTGAGGCAAGTCTGATGAATTCAAATTCCAGCTGCACGAGCTCAGCTGACCCCTGGGGCATTGGAGGGAATGAGGTACCGGCTATCTCCACAGTCAGGATCTACCTGGGAGAAGAAGCAGGGGACATGGGGAGCCAGGACACTCAGAAAGAGACCTTAGCACTGAGATTCTGACGAGGAATGTTGCAGTCTTTTCAGCCTGAACTAAAACACAAATTCAGTTATGTTCATTTAAGACATTTTTACCAGGCAAACCACCAAGGTAGTTGTTACACCCTTAATAAACAAGGTAAGTTATCATGCCTCCACGGATACAGTATAATGCCCCCTGCACGTACCCAAACTGAGTTTATAACAGTAGGAGCAAACATCAGATCTCCCAAGGGGAATGTCATTTCAGACATGGCAGTGCTTTTTAATTCTATCAACTTTTCCCCTCAGATCACTATATTCCAAGCCACCGTGGGAAATGCCACAGTTGGAGGTCTTCCTTCTCAAGCGAGCTCTCCTTCATACAGATAGACATACCCTCCCTTCTCTCCCAAGTTTTGTCCTCACTCCCACATCCCTTCAGGTACCGGAGTCCTAGAATAACCCTTATTCTAGCACAAGCCTGTTACGTAAATAACATGAGAAGGTTTTCAATGTCATTCGATAGCACTCCATTTTCATGATTTCTCTTTAGGACTATTAAGTAATAGCAATGTAGCAATAGCTTATTTATTATATACTACACACACGTACACACACACACACACACACACACACACCACGGGCTCCCAAGTGAGCCTCATTTTAAAGGAGGAGACCCCTGAAGTTGTGATGTCTTAACTCAAAGGATCAAAGCTCCGATGGGAGAAAGAGGAAATGTCCTGATAGCCTAGCTGGGGAGAGAGTGGGGACACAGTGAGCCTTACACACTCTTCAAATTACAGAGAAAGGGAAACCACTTTCTTGCCCAATGAATACACCAACCCTAACCTCCTAAATTTCAGAGGAGCTCCGTGATGGGGTCCAGGCTCTCCCAGGAAGGCTGTTGGATATTAACCACTTGCCACACAGACTGGCTCAGAGGCAGTGGCCAAATGTCTTAATCAAACAAACAGCTCTTCATCTCCAGGAAGAAGAGAAAATGCTAGTCTGTGAAGAGTTTTATCATGTTATTAGATAACTAATGTTGCGGTGCTTCCAGAATGGTGGCATTAATTTTCACCAAAAAAAAAATCAGCTCCAAAAATTTTCCCAAATAGCATCACCACTGAAAACCTTTCCTCATAGGTGGCTAAACTCCTGGAAACCTCGAGTCATCTAGATTGAAGAGGCAATGATAAGAGACTTCCCTGTGCCTGCCGTGGCCCATGTTGTCTGCCTGGAGCAGGCGTGAGGGAGTGACATCCATCAAGGCCCAATCATCCCTTGACTTCCACGACAGCGTGATCTTCATGCAGCATCTGTTCCTTCCCCTCAGCCAGCGTGGATGCTGAACTACCAAGGACGAGACCATCTAATGGCTGTTGGTTTTTTAGTCATATTTTTTAAATTGAAGTATAGTTCACTTGCAATGTTTCAGGTGTACAGCAAAGTGACGCAGTTATACATGTATATGTGCATATATATATATTCTTTTTCAGGTTCGTTTCCACTATAGGTTATTACAAGATATTGAATATAGTTCCCTGTGCTATACAGTAGGTCTTTGTTGTTTATCTAGTTTATAGATAGTGGTGTGTATCTGTTAATCTCAAATTCCTAATTTATCTCACCCCCGCCACCCTGTTTCCCTTTGGTAACCATAACTTTGTTTACTATGTCTGGGAGTCTATTTCTGTTTTGTAAATAAGTTCCCTTGTATCATTTTTATTAGATTCCACATATAAGCGATATATGATGTTTGCCTTTCTCCATCTGACATACTTCACTTAGTATGATAATCTCTAGGTCATCCATGTTACTGCAAATGGCATTATTTCATTCTTTTTTATGGCTGAGTAATATTCCATTGTGTGTGTATACATACCATTTTTTATGGCTGAGTAATATTCCAGTGTGTGTGTGTGTGTGTGTGTGTGTGTGTGTGTGTGTGTGTGTGTGTATACATACCACATCTTCTTAAGTCAATCATCTGCAGATGGGCACTTGGGTTGTTTTCACATCTTGGCTATTGTAAATAGTGCTGCTATGAACATTGTGGTGTTCATGTATCTTTTCAAATTAGAGTTCTCATCTTTTCTGGATATATGCCCAGGAGTGGGATTACCGGATCATATAGTCGTTCTATTTTTAGGTTTTTAAGGAATTTCCATACTGTTTTCCTTTCTGTTTTGTCCTCCTTTTTGTTCTCCTTGATTGCTGCCTTTTAATATTTGGGGTTGGCTTTGAAGACTCCTCAGTTAACAGTGGGAAAAGGCAATTCTAACATCCAGCCAGGCCCTGGGTAAATTAAGAAATGAGTGCAAATGTCTTGGCCTTCAACTCTCCCTTTGCTGCCATTTCTTTCCCACGTCTTCCCTTGCCTTCCCCCACCCCCAGGGACCTAGTGACCTCGATATTACTTTATCACGTAGCTAAATCATAATTGGCACAAGTAATGGTTAGAAGAGTAGAGAATGGTAGTTAAGAGCAGAGACTGTGGAGCAGAATGCTTGGGTTTAAATCCTGCCCCTCCACCCTCTGGCCGTATGACCTTGGGTAATTTATCAAAATCCTCTGTGCCCCAGTCGTCCCATATTAGAATAGAGGCAATAATCATAATAGTATCCACCTTGGGTTGTTGTGAAGATTGAAGGAGCTGACACTTTTAAACACGAGTAGTGGACACTATCAGCACAGTTGTGGAGAAAATGGGGTTTAAAATGTATCTTGAATAGATGGAGAAAAGAAAGGGCAGTCAGAGTTAGGGATAGAATCGAAACTACAACATGGATCACAGCAAGTCCTTGGAACAGCAAGACCGGCCCATCCATAGTGGAGGATAAAGGTTGGGAAGCAGTGAGAAGAAAAGATGGATAGAGAGGGCTGCCATCAGTTTACAAAGGGCCTTTGAAAGCTCAGCTAGGGGATCTAGATTTGATTAAGTGCTAAATGAACAAGATCTTCTTTTCTAAGAGCTCTCTTGGAAGCTGTATAAATACACGTGTAGCCCCTTTCTCTCTCTCCCTCCTTCCCTGTGCTTATCCTACCAGGGCTGATGCCTCACCTGGACTGTGGCAGAACCCTCTCGACTGGCCTCTCACCTGTACCCCCTGCCCTCTCCGATCCCTCCCACACCAGCTGTCAGGTTCATCTGCCTAAGGCTCAGGTCCCATCAAAAGCCTGTTCGGTGACTCTGCACTGCCAATTAAATGAAATCTCAACTCCTCCCTCTTGAACTCGAGGCCATCCGAGCTCCAGCCTCAGCTTCGTTTCCTTTCCCATTTTTCATCCTATTTCTTCATCCTGCAGTCTGGACAGGTGAGACAGGGACACATTTCCATCTCCACCTGCCTGACCCTGTGCGGTCCTCTCCCTGGAATAGTTTTCTGAGCTGCAAACCCAAGCAGGAAACAAAGCATCCTGAGACCATGGAGGTAAGTATAGTCCATGTAGGCAGTGGGGCTAAGGAGGACCTCAGGAAGTGCTAAGGAGGCAGGCAGCCACATGCATGTCCATGTGCAGAAAGAGCCACTGCAGCCTAGTGGTTATGGACTCTGAGGTCAAGCAAAAGGGATTCACAGCCTTGATCCACCATCTTCTTAGACGTGAGACCTTAGGTAAGTTATTTAATCATTCTAGGCCTCAGTTTCCCCATCTAAACTCTTAGGCTACTGGGACTTCCCTGGTGGCACAGTGGTCGACTCCACACTCCCAATGCAGGGGGCCTGGGTTCCATCCCTGGTCAGGGAACTAGATCCCACATGCATGTCTCAACTAAGAGTGCGCATGCCAAAACTAAGGAGTCCTCGAGACACAACTAAAGGAGCCCGCCTGGTGCAACTAAGACACGGCACAACCCAATAAATAAATAAACAAATATTAAAAAAAATAAAATAGGGGCTTCCCTGGTGGCACAGTGGTTAAGAATCCACCTGCCAATGCAGGGGACACAGGTTCGAGCCCTGGTCCGGGAAGATCCCACACACTGCGGAGCAACCAAGTCTATGCGCCACAACTCCTGAAGCCTGCGTGCCTAGAGCCCACAACAAGAGAAGCCACCACAATGAGAAGCCCATGCACCGCAATGAAGAGCAGCCCCTGCTCGCCACAAGTAGAGAAAGCTTGTGTGCAGCAACAAAGACCCAACGCAGCCAAAAATAAATACATAAATAAATAAATAAATTTATTTTTTTAATTATTTTAAAAATAATAAATAAATAAAATCTTAGTCTAGTAATACCACCTTCCTCTTAGGATTGTTATGAGAATTAAATGAGATGATATACATAACTACATAGCACAGTGCTAGGCAAACAGCAAATGCTAAATAAGTGCTAGCATTGCTTTAGGCAGAGCTCAGTGAAAGTGAGTGGACACAGGCACATTTCTATTTCCAAATATCTCCATATTGATCATTCCTCCTCTCTTTCACCTTCCCAAAGCTAAGCCCCTCCAAGTTCTTCTAGGGAATCTTCTTTTATTGCATCTCCAATCTTTAGTTTGCCATTAGAAAGTTCCTTTTCACCTGCAAACATCTCACATCCTTGACCCTACCTAGCCCAGCACCTTCTATACTTGTTTTGCAGTCTGCCGATGTGCAGACTAAGTGAGAGGATAAGGTCTAAAGTTGGAGTTTGGAGGGGAAGGCAGGGTGGGAGGTGTGGATGTGGAAGATGTTAGCAGAAAACAGACATCATTAAAACAAATGAGCTCTCTGAAGGGAGGAAATACAGAGACAGGAGCAAAAACCTGGAATGGAACCTTTAGAAATGTGCACAAGGAATCCAGGTACCTGTGAGGGAAAGCAGGTTTCTTCCAGGGACGTCCTGGTTCCTCCACTCCCTCACACGGATGGCTCACGACCAAGGTACTGCTCTTGACCCTCCTCTTTTCCTACCTATTCTGTTATGTCAACACAGATGGCATGCACAGGTCTCTCTCTGCTATCTCACCCAAATGTACAACTTTGCCCTGAAGTCTCTCACTTAGAAGTCCAACAGATCTATGGAACTCATCCTCCCTATGTCTTGAAATGCAATGAAAGTAGAGAGAGAGAATCAATATTCAAATTTGTCGAGTTCAAAATTGTCCTTTCCAATAACCTACAGAGCAAAATAACAGCAAACGTGTTTTTCTGTAGAGTGTTCTATCTCCAAATGTAGTGAGCATCCAACGTAACTCCTGATACAATCTTTGGGTGGTGGATTGGATTAGGCATTGCATCTTTCCTTTCATCCTCTGTAAGCTAACTCCTTGCAACCTGAAAGGAAGAGGCGAGGCAGCAGTGACCCACCGTGGCTGGAGTGCATGGCCCAAAGAACCAAATTCAATATGACAATCTCACCAAGGAGCCAGTTCTCAGATCTTACAGCCCAATCTTTGTAATATGTACTTTTATATTGAGGCTCTGTATGTATATTTATAGTAAAGGATACTCATCTTAAGGATACAAACTGATACATTTTTACATATGAATACGCCTGTGTGATTACCACACAAATCAAGATCTAGAATAATTCGAGCACTTTTCCAGGCAATACTGCCTCCCCCCAAGGTAAACACCACTCTGACTTCTCTCTTCAATGGATTACTTTTGCCTATTCATGATCGCCTGAAGTGAACCATCCAGTAGGAGCTCATTTGTTTCTAGCTTTTGTTGCTCAAAATAATGCCTGATTCATTTGTATTGTTGTGTATATCTACAGTTTGTTCTTCTTACTGCTGTGTATTATTCCATTGTATGAATACCACAATTTTTTTATCCATTCTCTGCAGGATGGACATTTGCTTTGCTTCCAGGTTTTTGCTGTTGTTAGAAAGCTACTAGCACATTCTTAGACATGTCTTTTGTTGGTATGCACTTGTTTCTCATGTGTGTGTATGAAATTTCTGGATCATAGGTTATGCACATGTTAGACATTTTAAGATACTGCCAAACAGTGTTCCAGAACAGTCATGTCATTTTATTATCCCAGCAGGTGGAGAATTCTGGTCATTCACATCCTCATCACAGCCCAGTCTTAATCCAATTATAACTTTATTTACAGCAAAAGAGTTTATGGCTTTCTTGCTCTGAGATTTTCAGAATCAGGTTCTTTTCCGAACAGAGAAGGAGAGTATGAAGATTTTATTTCATCCACCAAAGAGAAGAAAGTTAGTTTTTTCACTGCTGCATTCTACAAAGGGCTTGAGATAGCTAAGGAAGAGGCAAGCGCCTACATAGAAAAAGAAAGAAGAGGGACACAGACTGAGGAGTAACCAGGCTTGCACAACTCCTGGCGTAGGAAAGTGTTTTAATTTGATACCTACCACTTGGGCCACCCACATACCTACCTTAGTTCAATAACACCATTTGGTGAATAGAAGGCAGCTGTTTCCAAAGACGTCATCACTAAGAGAAGAATAGACATCTAGCCAATGGGCCGGAGGAACAACTAGAAGGCTACTTTCAAACTGAACCGTAAGCCACTCTCATGTGGATTTTGGCATAAGTGGGTTTTTTGTTGTCATCAGGAGTTTTCCTCCACCTGGCTGTTCAGAAGTTTCAGATGAAATTTTTCTGATGTCTTTAATGAAAGATGATATTTGCTTACCCATCATAGAAGATATTTTCTCAGCAGGAATGCTGTCGAACATGTTGCATTCACAACATGACACAAAGTCTAAAAATCACAGGGAGACTAATTACTGGAGGAAAATTACACCAAAGGACCTATATCCTCATGATGAAAATGACAGCCTGGTGCCCTGTTACCTGGCCTGATAGGGCAAATAGCCTGTGCAACACCGTTCTAGGGGTTTGCGTTACAAGCCACGGTAGAGGAAAGAGGCGCTTAGGTCCTGTGAGCAGCTTGGTGAAAAATCAAGGTGAGCTGTCAGTCAAGTGAGGTCTAATTATAAGTCTTAATTCCAGTATTTATGAACGTGACAGAGAGTAAGCAGGGCTAACCTGCATCTATATATGGGGCCGCGTGAGCAAATCCTTCTCTTTATGCCAACATCTGAATTATCATCTTGATGCTTTAATAGTTAGTGCTGAAAGCCAGGGCCTGCCCCGGCCAAAACTGTGAAGTGAGGACCACCCCTCTTCGTCACTCTGCTTTGCCTCTTCTCATCAGCTCCCAGTACCAAAAAGGTCTACTCTTCTCCCTATCAGACACCTATTTAAAGAGAGAGAAAGTCATCTTTTCTTCCTTAATATGAATTTAAATCACATCAAATCACTTCTCTTTCCATGTTGATCATGTTGATCGTGTTTCCAAGATCACATGTTGTATGATTCTATTTTTATGAAATGTGCAGAAGAGGCAAATCTATAAAGACAGAAAGTAGATTAGTTGGTGGGGGGGGAGATGGAGGGAAATAAGGGGTGACTGGTAACAAGTACAGAGTTTCTTCTGGGATGATGAAAATGTTCTCAAATGTATTTGGTAATGATCGCACATATCTGTGAATACATTGAAAACCACTGAATTGTACACTTTAAGTTAGATGGGTGAGTTGTGTGGTATGTGGATTATATTTCAATAAAGCTTTTTTTAAAAATCACTTTTTTAAACTTCCGGTCTTTTTCCCAAATGCAGAAAATTTCAAGCATCCAAGAACAAGTGAGGAAGTTGGGGAGTGGAGAGTAGGTGAGGAGGAGGTGGAATCATTTCTGTTGCCCTGAAATTACTCTGATAAGTTCAGTCTTGGTAATTATATTGGAAAAGGAGGATCTTACTTGATATTAATCAGTGATGCTCAAATTTTTTAACGCATAACCATTTTTGATAAACCTAAGTGTCTCATGACTTCCTTTGAGCAATTCAAAATTTCAAAATAAATTAAATGTCACAATTACAGGCAAATCAAAGCAATTATATCACAACCTCTCAGAGATGATGCTGCACTCTTTGTTTAGAATCACGATATGAAGTGAGAATTATGTTTTGTTTCTTAAACTGCCTTTAACTTTTTTTTATAGCATGTCAGCGCTGGAAGGGACATTAAGATACTCCCTTTACCTTTGAAGACACTGATCTGTCAGACATGCACCAGGATCTGGGGTTCAGAGGAGACAAGAAGAGGAGAGGGTGCTTGAATAGGGTTGAGAAGTACCAAGTAAAGAGTGGGAATGGCAGTCGTTAAAGGGAAGAGTGCGAGCTGCTGGGCATTTACTTGCTGGTGGAAGGGTAAATTTGAGCAGAAAGGGGTTTAGAAGTAAAGTGGGGAATTCAAGTTCAGATCAGACCGCAGGATATCATTCATTGGGAATATTTCACTCAAGCACCCTCCCTCTCTGGGAAAGCATGGAATTTTATATTGTCTAAATAATTAATAGTATTAAAAAATTGTTACTAGTTTTTGTAACCATGATCGTGCTGGTGTGGTTATGCTTTTTTTTTTTAAAAAAAAAAGCCCTTATCTTTTAGAAATGCATACTGAAACATTTATAAATGAAATTATAAAATACATGGGATTTGCTTCAAATAAATTCCAGTAATCTCCCCCCAGGATAAACAGGAGAGTGTACAGATGAAAGAAGCTTGAGTATGAGTGGACAATTATTGAGGCTGGATGATGGTTACATAGGGATCCATTATATCATTCTGTCTATGTGTGTTTGAAATTTTTGCATAATAAAAATAAATTTAAGAAACACAGTGTTTTCAACCACATGGAATAACAGAGACTGGATTTATTCTCTGTTAGAACACTTAGAAAAAAAATTATGTATATGACAATTGTTTTTAGACATTGAATTACAGGCAATGCATGAAGGGAAACAAACTAAGTGAGCCCTACAATTGCCCCAGCTTATCACCTGGGGGCAGTTTCAAGGCTGTGGTACAGAAAGGAGGAACCCAACTGAAGCCCAGCATTCTCACTGGAATGAAGGAGACAAAGATTGGAATTCAGGAAGACCAAGACCTGTAGAATATACAGGGCAGAGTACTAGAGAAGAAAGTGTTGGAGAGAAAGGGAGAGAATGAGAGAGATCTCCAGAATCTGTAAAATAGTCTTCTTGGCTGTGCATGCTTCAGAGGAAACTACCCAAGTTCAGTGCAAAAAAAAAAAAGCAAAACACTGGAAAACAGTAGGTTGAACAATTCCATAAACCAGAACAGAAAGACTGAGTAATACATAGAGCTCTCAGAAGGGTTTTGCCTTAGTAATAGAGTTAAATTAATCCCAGACTAAAGGCAGATTTGGACTGACCTCATAAATCTTCAAAACAATCTTAAAAGAATCAGACAGATGCCAAGTAATTTCACTGCATGCCAGAACAAAGTCCAATGCATTTAAAGAAATACAACAGAGCCGAGAAGGCAACAATGTAAAATTCACAATGCCCATCATCCAATCAAAAATTACCAGGCATGCAAAGATGCAGGAAAATACAGTCCATATCCAGGAGAAAAGTCAATCAATAGAAACAGAGCAAGAAACGACAGAGATGATGTAATTAAGAAATAAACATTAAAATAGGTATCATAAATATGTTCCAAATGTTCAATAAGGTATAAGAAAACATGAACATGATGAGGAGAGAAATGCAAGATATAAAAAGAATTAAATGAAACTTACAGAGCAGAGAACTTCCATATCAGAAAAACTTTTAATGTACTAGATTGGAAAGCACTGGGGAACTAACCAGTGAATTGAAAACATAGCCAGAGAAACTATTCAAAGTGAAACACAGAGAGAAAAAAAAAAAAAAAAGGCCAAAAGGAGTGATCAGGGTATCGTTGACCTGTGAGAAAATATCAAAAGTCCAACACATTTGAATTTCCAGGAAGAAAGAGGAGGGGATAAAAAATATTTGAAGAAATAATGGCCAATGGGACTTCCCTGGTGGCAGTGGATAACACTCTGTGCTCCTAGTGCAGGGGGCCTCCGTTTGAACCCTGGTCAAGGAACTAAATCTCACATGCATGCCACAACTGAAAGTTCACATGCCACAACTAAGGAACCCACCTGCTGCAACTAAGACCTGGTGCAACCAAATAAATAAATAAATAAGAAATAATGGCCAAAATTTTTCCAATTTTGATGAAAACTATAGACTCACAGATCTGAGAAACTCAATAAATCCCAAGCAGTATAAACACAGAGAAAACAACCCCAAGGCTCATCAAAAAGACAAAAAATAACAGAAAACCAGGGCTAAGAAGAAAATCTTAAAACCAGCCAAATAAAAAGGACACATTAAATACATTCCATACACAGGAACACAAACAAGAATCCTGCGAAAATCTGTGCAAGCCAGAAGGCAATTGAGAAACATATTTAAAGTGCTGAAAGAAAAAAGTCAATACCCCAAAAATATATTTCAAAAGTAAAGGTGAAATAAGACTTTTTCAACAGACTAAAGCTGAAAGAATTTATCACAAGTATGCCTGCACTATATAGATGTTAAAGAAAATTCTTTAGGCAGAATAAGGAGGAAACCCAATAGATACGAGATGGAAATTTGGATCCACGCGAATGAAAAGCACCAGGGATGTCTGTGATTCCCTCTTGGACCTCTCCTGCCTCTTCATCTCTTCTTGACTTGCTCTGTCTGTCTGTCTGTCTGTTTTGGGCCCCAGAAAACTGCTCATACTCTACAAATGGCTTCAATGTGAGCTTCTCCCCAGAGCCTTCCCTAACTACCCACCCTCTCATCCTCACTCAGGCACTGAGATGCCCTTCTTCTGAGCTCCACAGATCCCTACACATTCCTCTAATGTCCTGTTTGTCCCACTTATGATTGTTCAGTTGGTCCCCATCTCAGACTGTGGCAACGGGGGGCAGGACCCCATCTTATCTTTGTGAGTAGCTCAATTGCTGTGAATGAAGGAAAGTTGGCTGAATGGGAACTGAATGGAACATTTGCAAGGACATTGAGAAAGTCTCTGTCCATATTCATTCTTCATTTATTGATTCACTCGTTAATCTATTCATTTATGGAATAACATCAAATTCATCAAGGAAAGAGAAAGTTGATCTGTATTCTACCCATGAAAAACAAGCTGGCATCTACAACAATTCTCCAGTGAGAGAAACCATAAACCCATCGAGTCCATGCTCTATACTATTTTATGCAGAACTGTGCACCAATAAGACTTTCTGAGAAGTAGATGAGGTTAATGGAGGGAAAGGAACCAAAGTGAGCAAAATCTGTTCCTTCACTAGAGCCAAATTGGCTAAAACACACACATTTTTTCATATGATAACGAAGTTGACTGCTTTCAACTCCCTACTTTACTTTATCTACCTTATGTGTTTAGATTATATCAGAGGTAAATAGTTTTACCTGCTATTCTATCCTTTATTTTAAAATAAGGAGACAAATTATGAGGCAAAAAAGCATATAGTTCAAATAACATCTCTATGCTATTTATAAACTTGTTTCTGATTTCCTTTGCTCTCTTTTCCACTTAAAATAATTGCTTGAGTAATTAATAATTTATTTCACTATTCAATAATTACAAATAGTTTTGAACAGTTCATGAGAGCCTCAGAAATAAAATACTCTACAAAAATTGCTAGTCACATTTAAAAGAATTTTTTTAACTTCCAGATGTTCCAGAAAAGCATGGAGATTTTAACCTAGTTAAGAGGTTGGTGGTACAGTTATTGGAAGTAGATTTTACGAATTGTTTAAAAGTTTCTTACCTGCAACCCCCATCTGTTTCTAAGTCATTTCCTCTTTGAAAGCAGAAAGCCAAACTTTACCTTTAAATCTGTCTTTTTCTTTTTATAGATTAAGCAGTATTTTTCCACAATATCTCATGAAATGCTTTGCTATTTTTAACAGCAGTTTTTCTGATTAATTTCTTGATTATTAGATGTGTTCGTAATTTAAAAATAATTTCTGATCTTTTTTCTCATCATTAAATGATGTCCTTGGATTTTAGAGTGCAAGCCTCCACAAGGCATGGATTTTTGTCTGCCTTTGTTCTAGTTGCTGTTCGCTCATGAATCCCTAGAGCCTAGACAAAGGCCTGGCACAGAGTGAGAGTATGACTCCCCTCTAAATGGTGGAGTGAATGAATGAATGAGTTGTGTTCAGCCTGGGGCAGCCTCAGAAGCTTTCCTGGGGCCCCTCTTACAAGCCTTTGGAGTTGCTATTCTTGGAAGTGAACTCTGGCCATGTGTTCTCGCTCATCCTGTCCACCTGATCTTTCTGTTTACAATATGTTAATATCTCTGATGACGTTATCTAGCTTTGACTAATCATTTACAAATAGACCCCAATGATTATGAAGAGGGGAAGGGGGAACCATAATGCAGTCTCCCACATTTTGCAAAGAGGCTTCCTTTAATCCACTGGGCTCTCAGTAAACGGTCAAGTTTCACACCACCTTTGATTCTGAACTCAAATGTTTTCTTCATTTTCCAGTACCGTTTTTCACGTGTTCTCGGAGGGCTTCATCTCAAGAGTAACCCAAATCCAGATTATAATCCCAACTGAAGTTTCCCACGGCAAACCTAAACCCAGCCTAGACTCTGGCAATACAGACGGAAGGGACCTGAGCACCAAAATCCACTTGCTCTTTTAAGCAGTCTGGCTGGCCAGCTACTCTGCCAGGACCAAAGAAATTCCACGAAATTGCCCTGAGCCAGGGTAAAAGCCTAATTAACCTCAAAATGGGCTAATCTATAAAAAAGAATGATATAATGCCATTTGCAGCAACATGGATGGACCTAGAGATTATCATACTAAGCGAAGTAAGTTAGACAGAGAAAGCCAAATATATGTTATATCACTTATATGTGGAATCTAAAGTATGATACAAATGAACTTATCTACAGGACAGAAACAGACTCACAGACACAGAGAACAGACTTGTGGTTGCCAAGGGAGAGGGGAATGGGGGAGGGATGGAGCGGCAGTTTGGGGTTAGCAGATGCAAACTATTATATACAGAATGGATAAACAACAAAGTCCTACTGTATAGCACAGGGAACTATATTCAATATCCTGTGATAAGCCGTAATGGAAAAGAATATGAACAAGAATGTATATATACGTAAAACTGAATCACTGCTTTACAGTAGAAATTAACACAACATTCTAAGTCAACTATACTTCTATAAACTATTTTTTTTAAAGGGGGATAATCTTATTTGGTCTGTCTATAATCCCCACAAGTTTTCTGATGCAGTTCTTTCCAAGGACTGAACTACAGTAAAACTTGAGAGACCCACGGGGAATCAGCCACCAGATTTCTCCATATTCTGACTTATTCTGAATACATTCTTAAGTATCCAGACTCCCTCATGATAGAAGAGATGTGTTAATAGCCTAGAAGGCAAGAATTTTGAAGATACAAATGGATGTGAGTGAATCAGCACCTTTCTAAATGTCTGTCATGCAGATTCCCAACATCGTTTGGAACGCTTTTCAAAGCTGCAGACCTGACATTTCTATTAGTCGGTGGCAAGGATGTTAATTTACTAAATATCATTGCAAATACTGTGCCTACTCATTTTTTTAAAGTGGGATCATGCAACCCACAAAATACATTTATTTCAGCGAGGTGGTTTGGTTCAAAGGAGTCTTAAAGACTTCCAGTCGAAGGGGATCACTTTTTCCTGTGATTGCTAAAAACCCCACCCATTTTCTTCAGAAGATAGTTCCAAGTTGCAAATAAAATAAACTATTTAAAAGGACACTTGAGGCACCTATGTTTTAGAGAAGTAAACTATCCTTTCCATGCAATCCTCAGAGGAAATGGGAATATGGTTATTTTAGGGTCTTAAAAGCACTGGCCACAGAGCCCTGTGGCATTCTAGGGGAAAAGGCTCATCTTTCATTCTGTGCTAAACATCTTTTATCATTTTCCTGTATCAGTCGAATAGTACCATATTTTTATAAGCTTCCTTTGAAAGACAACAAACTGCATGTATTGTGTATTTACATATTACACACTTCACACTGTACATTTCTTTCATGTTTAAAGGCCTACAATGGATTTGAGCTAAGTGAATATAAGAAGAAAGTCACAGGAAGTTATCCAGAACGATGACTGTTTTATTCTAGAATTTACTTGCCTAAATTGTTTAAGAAATATGCTTTTTTTTTAAATAACAAAATTCCCACAAAAAATGAGTGATATGGGAATCTAAATGCACTTCCCAGACTTGCTTCCCCTGTAATATCTGTAATAGAACAATCCTGAATTAACTGCTACTTTCCATAATTCTTGTCAGCAAAATCTATCAGTAGCTCTAACGCTGATTATACACGCTGTTAATGTAATTAAACGTGTTTTAAGCCTATCTCTGATGTCACAGTTTCAAATATAGCCACATAAATTTTAGCTATGAGTATTTCATACATAATTTATATATACAAATGTGTTTGCATGATAACCTGGATTAAGTATAATAAATGTAAATTATATAATTTATATCTATATATGTTTAACTGTGTTTAGTTTCAATCAGACAATGGTTTGATATATATTTTTTAATGAGGGAAAATCCTACTGCAATATTAAGATTTTGTGTTTTGCAGACTTCGTATCTTAGTATTTTTTTAATTAAAAAGACAAATACATTTCAATGTTCTTTTCAGTAAATGTTATGCTTCCTGTTCCAAAACAACCTTAAGTTTATAAATAAGAGTTAATGAATCCAGGAACCATGTTATTCCATAAGCCTGTGAACAAGCAGTTTAAAGTCAAACTCAAATTCTTTCTAAGTTGGATTTTCACATGATGCCGTTTACAAACAAGTTTTTTGGGGTAGAGGGATTTCTTTGTCTTGTTTTGTTTTCCTATATTTTTAATAAAGAAAATTAAAATTCTCCCTTTGGAATGACTTAAGGATGAACTGGATTTCTAAACCCATCACAAAAATGAACTTGTGCTAAGCTGAGGATTTCTCAGGCCATCGAATCCTCAACCTGCCTTGGTTTTTTCCTCTGTAGGAACATTCTAGATGGGAACATGAAGGGTTCTGAAACTGTTTGCAGGATCACATGATGCTCCTTTTGTTGAAGATCAAGGGCGCCTGCGTAGCATCCGTTCCTGAATTGCGGATCAGAAAAAGATCCTGAGAGAAGTAACGCTAACCTTGGACTCTATCACCTGCCACTTGTCTCTCCTGTAATTGTGACAGACACTCCCCTACATTCTGCCTTCCACTCCACTCTCATGATCACTTTATCCTTTTTCTCTCTCTGCTGCCAAAGAGAGTGGAGTTCCCAGAGTTTTGACACCTTGTAAAGACATTCCAGTGGATTCTAGCACACCCAAACAGATGGTGTGAAAGGAATACAGGGGAAGAAACTACAGGCCTCTGCCAGATTCTCATGTATTCTAGGTAACATCGTGTTCCAGGGGAAGAAAAAAAAACAGATTTTTTTTTCCTTTGAGCAAGGAATGACATCCAGCTCAAAATAACATCTCTACTTCTCTTCCTTGTCCAGTGTGCTGGAAACCTCTAGTGAGCTCTTTCTGAAAGCTAGTGACAGGAGAACAAAGTCTATGAAATAAACGTTAAAGAACAATTAAATGCTTTTCCCCCCAGATGTTTAAATATATATGTTTAAATACATACATACACAAATAAACAAATAAGCACACGAGAAGATATTTAACGCCATTAGGCTAATTAAATCCACAGTGAGATACTATTATACACCTATCAGAATGTCTAAAATAAAAAATAGTGACAACGCCAAATTCTGACGAGGTTACAGAGAAACTGGATCACTCGTACATTGCTAGTGGGATTGTAAGACGGAAACAGTTTGGAACTTTGGAAAATGGTTTGGCAGTCTTTCTAAATACTAGACTAGCAACTACTACACAACCCAGCAATTATACTCCTAGGCATTTCTCCCAGAGAAATGAAAACTTATGTTCACACAAAAAACCTGTACACGAATGTTTATAGCAGCTTTATTAATAATAACCCAAACCTGGAAACAACCAGATGTCCAAACTGTGCAAACTGTCGTTGGTTAACTGAACGGTGGGACATCCACACAGTGGATGAGAGGTAGGCTTGGCTCTAAAAGGGCACCAGGAGGGAGCCTTGCGTGGTGGAAATGTTCTGTGTCTTGACTGGATCAGTGTCAGTATCCTGGTGGTCATATGAACTCTAGTATCACAAGATGTTACCGTTGTGGGGAACTGGGTAAGGGGTGCGTGGAGTCTCTCTGTGTTATTTCTTACAACTGCACGTGAATATATAAGGCTCTCCAAGTGAAATGTAACTCTTCCAGACATAGAAAACAAACTCATGATTACCAAAGGACAGAGAGGGGGAAGGGATAAATTGGGAATTTGGCATTAACAAATAAACATAACTATATGTAAAACAGATAAACAAGGACCTACTGTGTAGGACAGGGAACCATATTCAATATCTCGTAATAACCTATAATGGAAAAGAATCTTAAGAATATATATATTCTTATAACTCCTGTTACAACAAAAAATTTAATCTATGTAAAGACACAAAGGAAAATACAGATCTTGTGAGTCAATCAATTTGAAGATTCCAGAGATCCAAACAGATTTCTTTTAAGCCTCCATATATAATAGATTAAGAAATATATGTGTGTATATATATATGTATATACATATATAAAACAACAGATTACTTAGTTTTAATGAAGAAAGGAGCCACTAGTCTGTCCATGTCTTCATCAACGTACTCAAAAGCTCTAGATCAGAGAAAGAAAATTATGGGTATTCTACCAAGGATATAATGCACGGACGATACAAATAACATTAAAGTAGCAATACGCTCTCTGGGTGTGCAAAGATAAAATTATTGAAGCACCACTCCCTGGTCATAAATTTGGCTTGTCTAGAGGCCATGCATACTCCCTCATCCTTGTGCCTGGGGCCCAATGACATGAATTATTAAATGGCTAACCAGCATTAAGGTACAGAATCTCGTTTAGAGCTGACATGTGACCCACACAGATAGAAAATCCACGACCTTGGCCTCCTTGCTTTTCCTGCTTAACAGTCTCACACCCATATTTCATTCTGAGAGATTGAAAGGTCAGATTATAGAAGGAAGAGAACCCACATTCTTGCAGGTCCCTTTGGTACTTGAAATGCTCACCCAGATTCTCATGCCTGTATCTCATTTGCCATTTGCCTTTTCTCCGACTGGCTCTTTCTGGTCTGTTCATTTCTCTTCCTTCTGATGTGTTCTTTTCCTCTGCTTCTCCCTCAGCCCAAAGGCCTCCTGTGTCTCCTTTCTCTTCCTCTCTCCCCATACTGGCCTTGCTCCACTCCAGTTCAATCCACCCCGCTCAACTAATGTTTTCTCTTTCTCGCATTTGAATCTCCTTCCTCCACAGTTATATAATTCAAAAGTCAGCCACACATAGGCCTAGCTAAAAAGGAAATTATTTTGTTCTTAAATAGATGCTTTTGACTCTACAAAATTCCTTAAGTAAAACTGTTTTGGGTTTTCGTTTGTCTGTTTGTGGTTGTTGTTAATTACACGTGACATTCCCCCAACTTTCTAGAACACCTTCCTACACTGGGACTTTGGCCCAGCGGGTTGATGAGGACACATCTTTCCAACCGACTACCCTACACCTGTCTCCCTTCTCCTTTTTATAATCCCCCCTTCCTCTTTCTGTCTTACCCAAACCTCCCTGTGTAAAACTTTATGGTTTTATGTTTCTTACACAAGTATGATACCACAGACACACACACACACACACACACACACACACACACACACACACACACACACACACACACACACACCAGCAGCAGCAACTTTATTTTCAGGTAAAATCAAAAAATGATGATCTTCTTGTGCTACAATTGCTCTAAATTCTCTCTCTCTGCCCTAACACACATTCTTCTGTATTCTGGGTTCTGAAAAACTTATATAACTTGGTGGGGTGGGGTGGAGGTTAAGGGGATTATAGAGGAGCTACAGTCACATAAATCACACCATATCCACCAGGAAAAGCTACTCATGGGTGATTTTATTGCTGCCCCTGGCCATTAGCCTAGTCATTGGTGAACAGAACCAGGCCAAAGGAAAAAACAAGAAAGAACAATCTCTGACTTTTAGCACACTGTCTTAGGCATGCAATGCCCACCAAGTCACTGCTTTCATTGTTTTACTTTGTTTTGTTTTTCACTCAACCATTTTATAGACACTGTGGTGCCACATTCCAAACGGGACCGTTTAGAAAACAAAATAATCACTAAATCATTGAAAAATTTTAAATGTACAAACTAGACCACCCCTTACAATGAAGCCATTTGTGTTTTTCACTCTGGATCACTTTCCCTGGAAAAGAAACTTGCATCATTTATCTGAAGTAAGACAAAGGCAAAGAATTAACAATTTACATGATCACCATAAAGTTGAAAATCACACAGACAGATCTTTCCAGTCCCAGACTCTCCTCAAAAAGGTCAGTCCTCAAAGTGAGTGCTTGGACACACATGGTTCTTACTGGTCAACTGGTGATATATGTGTTTTCTGTTGGATTCTGAGAACTCACAGTGGAAGCAATGAATTATATTAAACAAGAAGTAGTGATGAAATAGCTCAATAATTAAGAAATAACTTCAGGATTTTGAGTTGCATGTGGGAAACTAAGAAATTTATTTTGCCTGTAAATGCCTGAGGAATAATATTTCAGCAATTTACTGTTGCATAACAAGCCTAATGGCTTAAAATGACAATTCATTTTTTCTCATGATTCTGTGGGTGGGCTGAGCTCAGCTGGGCGGTTCTTCTTCTCCAGGATGTATAGCACAAGATGACCCATGTGGTGCCATTCAGCTGAGAGCTCAGCTGGAGCTGGATCACCCAAGATGGCCTCTCATCTTCCAGAGCCTCTCTCTTGTGACCTCTCATCATTTACTAGTTGAGCCCAAGCTGATTTAACGAGCCGCAAGAGCGTGAGAGAGAGTCTGGGGCCAAGGGAGAAGTTGACAGTCTTCTTAAAAGTGAGGCCAATACTGGGCCCAGTGTCACTTTTGCCAGAGTCTGTCAGTCAAAGCAAGTCAAAGCCAGACAGGATCAGAAGGGAGAGGATACAGAGTCCACCTCTTGAGGGAGGAGCAGCATGCATATTCATAGATAGGAGCTTCTGGAAACAATTCTACCACAGATGAGCAGGAGGTAATGCAGACACCTTCTCCTGAAATTAGTATGCCACATTTAAATCAGGGGTGATTGAAAGTGATCTCGATAGCATTCGGAAGTCAATAAAAATAATAAGGGGGTGGGATGGATTGGGAGATTGGGATTGACATATATACACTACTCTGTATAAAATAGATAACTAATGAGAAGCTACTGTGTAGCACAGGGAACTCTACTCAGTGCTCTGTGGTGACCTAAATGGGAAGGAAATCCAAGGAAGAGGGGATATATATATACGTGTGGCTGATTCACTTTGCTGTACAGCAGAAACTAACACAACATTGTAAAGCAAGTATACTCCAGTAAAAAAAATAAAAATAATAATGCTTGTGTCCTTGCAAAAAATATTATCGACTTTTCCTAAGACTGTTAATAAGAACCCCTTACTGGCCTGCCAGTGGGTCTCCACATTCCCAGTGTTAGAGCCATTCCTTTGAGTTATATCATCTTCAGAAGTCCTGCCTAAAAATGCAAATACCTCTGGCATCAATCCAGGTAGGGTCAACCATGAATGCCTTTGGGTGAATCTGAGCTTAGCAACTACATCCGTGGGAGGTCTTTGAGGTGGAGTTTTGCTCCACAACCGGTGATTGGGCTTTGGGCATCTGGAAGACCTTGAAATTACTTTCAAAATGTTGTTGTGTTGTTATGTGGATTTTTCACCAGTTTCTCAAATGGGTCAGATACCAAAAAGGTTGAAGACCCACTATTCTAAATGCACGGTCACAAATAAGTCTCACTTGGGAAAAGGCAAAGCTAGGAGAGTTCTCTGTGGTGAGTACTTCACAGTGTAGCACTTAATTGTCCTCTATTTAATATTCTTTACCTTGGTCTCCTCCACACAAACTACATCTCTACATATGGAAGGAAGGGTCTTCACCTTACATTTGTATCCTCCGCTGGGAAGAATTCTTTAGCGTCCTCAATGTGCATCTGGTCTAGTTCTCAAATCGTGTTCTTGGAACCCTTCTGGGGCTAAAAGAGGCCAAGGAAGGGCATCCTTGCAGGGAGAGCCCAGGGGATAAGTGGAGCTCAGGCTTACCCCATTCCAAATGAGCAACTCTACCTTCAATTTGCTCTTATTAAACATACGTAAATGTTTTCCTTTGAAGGATGAGTCCTGAGGCTAAAGGAAGTTTGAGAATTAATAACAAGCCAATGTCCTAATTTCCAGGTGATAAAAAAAAAAGTGGTATTCAGTGGGTTTAAATCTTTTTCTCAAAGTCTGGAGTCAGAGCTGACTAGTGATTTGTGTCTCCTGGCTCTTAATTCTTTAAGTTTTCTAGTCTACACACTACCCCTCCACCAAGAACAGCCTTACCACATTCTCAGAGGCCAGAGTGTGCCCTGCTCAAACCTCAGTATATGTTTTCCTCTCCAGCAAAAAGAGTGTGCAATCAGGAAGAAGCCAGCTGATAAGTCAGAAACTTATCAGCATTCCAGGGGAAGAAAGCTGCCTGGACTGAGCACCAGACTGGGACATAGGAGGGAAGAAAGGAAAGTCCTGGAGAACCCAAGGAAGAGATCATCTCCAAGCTGATCTCATTATTAGGCTGTGAACTCGCTCTGACTCTTCCCACTGCTTTCTTTTTTCACTAAAGAAATTCACACTGGCCCTGATCACTTAATTCCCGACAGCTATAAAGTGCATTTCAAAGTCATACACCATATTCTAAGCCTTCCAAAATGCCTACAGGAAAGAAATGCTAGACAAACCCCAATAAAGATATGTGTATAGATTCCTATACTTGGAATGTTAATGGGCCTTGACTAAGACCACTGTGATTTTAATACATCGTATTGTTTCATTCCTACTGTATTTTTAAATAGAACATCTCAAGGCAATTGATTAATTAAACAACCACGGGGATGCGGGAAATGTTTTCTTATCACACTTGGGGACTCCACCAACTCAGCTCCTCAGATTTTCTTCAGAACCTCTTAATGAAGGATTCTCACTCCATCGGAGCCTTGACAACTATTTCAATCTGTCATTAAGAAGAACGTTTCAGTACCTGGAAATTTTTAAGACTTCTGGAGACTTCAATTTGCCAAATGTAGCTGTTTAGGGGGGAGCCATCCTTCTCCATGAGTGGCACACTTTCAAGCTCCCTGGCTTATTGTCTGAGAATGCAAAGTGGATCATGGTCTTGGGGAGTAAAATACAGGTTAGAAAGGTTAGAAAACGTCCCTGCGCAATTTTTATTGTCTATGTTTCATCAAGATACTGAAAGTTGGAAATTTCACCCCGTGCTAATAACACAGTATTAGTTACACTTGACTGCTTTGTTGGAGCCAAACCAACCTCATTTCTGTTCTCTCAAGCCTAAATTCTGAGAGTGGCCAGCTCTTTAAGGAAACAAAATCTGCCATAATCTCGAGTAGAGGCTGGTGTCAAACCACAGGAGTTCTAGCAAAGACCACATATTATCATGAGCTCCAAACATTAAAGAATTCTGTAGCATGACAAGCTCTAAGAAGGAAACTCTTAAAAGAGATTCAGTTTTCTCCACGATGTCAGCTGCAAGAATAAACAAGCAATGAACAAGAGGTTGAGAGCTGGAGATGAAAAGACGGTGGCTTCATGGCCAACTCATTTTATAACCTTGGGTAAGGCATTTCATTCTTCAAAACATCTCTACCCTGAGACTTCCTTTTATTCCCTTTGTGAGTGTGAAGTTTGCATAGCTGCATGGAAGATTCTTTTCCTTTTGTAGAATTACAGGGCCATCAGTGGCCATGAAGGGCTACCTCTACACTGCTGAAGCAACAGAGCATGGTGGTTAAGAGCATAAACTCAGCCCAAGATGACAGGGCTCCACACCCTGGCTTTCTCCCTTATAACTCTATGACCTTGGACAAGCTCTTCTAACTCCTGTGCCTCAGTGTCTCCAACAGGAAAATGGTAACAGTGGCAGCAGTGCTACTGCATAGGGTAGAAGGATTAAATGCCTTAATGATTTAAACCACTTGGAACAGTGTCTAGCATATACAAAGTGCTGTAAAATAGGCTTTAGCCTTAGGATCTTACAGCTTAAGTCAAACTCATCAAAATATTTCTCTTCTGTTTTAAACAGCCTCCTTCAGCCTATCCATGTTCTAGTATTTAATGATCCTCATTGAGGGGATTTTTTAAATGAACAGAAACCTATTTTCCCTTAGAAACTGCTGGCAACTACATTGCAAGATAGGATAGTTTTCATTCAAGAATTCAGATCAGAGATGAATTACAGAGAAGAAATACCAAGCCTTTGATTTCTTCACTGCTTAGCTACCTGGAAACTGAACCTGAGTGACCTTATTGTATTGAAAAAGCTGAACCTAGGAATAACTAAAGAGCTCACAGTGGGACTTCCCTGGTGGCGCAGTGGTTAAGAATCCACCTGTCAATGCAGGGGACACGGGTGTGAGCCCTGGTCCGGGAAGATCCCACATGCCACGGAGCAACTAAGCCCGTGCGCCACAACTACTGAGCCCGTATGCCACAACTTCTGAAGCCCACGGTCCTAGAGCCCATGATCCACAAGAAAAGAAGCCACCAGCATGAGAAGCCCGCGCACCACAACGAAGAGTAGCCAGCCTCTGCTCGCCGCAAATAGAGAAAGCCCACGTCCAGCAACAAAGACCCGACACAGCCAAATTAATTAATTTATTAATTATTTTTTAAAAAAGAGCTCACAGTATTAAAAAGGTAAATAATATTAGCAGTCATCTAGCCCAATCCCTTAGTTTTACAGATGAGGAAACTAAGGCACAGGGAGCTAAATGTCTGGTTCCTTTAATGTACCAGAAATTATACTTAATATCTAATGGTTTCAAAAAACAATTAGCAGTGTCCTTTCAATATGTTTGCCCAAGAGGCTATAACTTATTCTAGTATTGCTGCCATTACTTGGATTGTGTTTGAAAACATATGGCTTACCTATATGTCACACAAGAAAATCATTTACACTTTAATACAGGGTTTTTGACCCAAAATGGCATTGTCCAGCTTGACCACTCACCTCTTGAAGGTATTTGTATCCCTGTGATTTTTATCATTTCTGGAAACCAAATTTACCCTCACATGACCAAAAATGTAATTCCAACTTTTGCAAAATGCACCAGACAAGTTAAGGAGGTGATTTTTTTCAGGTTGTTATAATAAGGAGAATGTTCATTAGTAGTGAATATCTCAAAGAAAAGAAAGAGGTCTAGGGTTTGTAGAGGCAGATAAACAATGGAGTTGTCCAGGAGTCTTAAAGAAGTTCTTTTTTAAAAAAAAATTATTGAAGGAGAGTTGATTTACGATGTTGTGTTAATTTCTGCTGTAAGAGGTTCTTAAGAAAGGATGGAAACGGGTCTTATCTCAGAATAACTGAGCAAGGTCATCCTTTGAGGTTTGCCATTCCCTGGAATTCACAGGATAGGGGGACTTTCTAACCATCACACTGTTCTTTGGAAGCACAGGACTAAGGGAAAGTTCAACATTGTCACATCTTTGAGGATAATCCAAAAAATGTACCCACGTTCTTGAGACAACTAACCGCTCAGTCCCCTAAAGTGATCCCTTTGACCTGACGGCAGCCATTTGGACATTGTATGACCTAGGAGGGGTTTTTTCCAAATATTTTATTATCTTTTATCTGACAGTGACATCATTTTTCCTGATGACGCCGTTCCTGCATTTTTTTTTTTTTTTTTGGTACACGGGCCGCTCACTGCTGTGGCCTCTCCCGTTGTGGAGCACAGGCTCCGGACACACAGGCCCAGCGGCCATGGCCTACGGGCCCAGCCGCTCCGTGGCATGTGGGATCCCCCCGGACCAGGGCACGAACCCATGTCCCCTGCATCGGCAGGCAGACTCCCAGACACTGCGTCACCAGGGAAGCCCATTCCTGCATTTTTGATCTCAAAAAACTTTAAAAACCAAAAAAGTATGCCACATCACTGCTGAAGGACTTCAGCTCTACCTGGACACATCCACCTGAGAACATGGACTAACCTCCCTATCCTCCATGTGTCCATCTTACTCATCTCGTCAATAAATCTTGGACTTCTTGACATAATAATCCCCAATATTATTAGGACTGGGAGTAGGAAGTGAGATAAACAATTTCTGAAATTCACTTGAGTCTTGAACGTAGAAGCAATTGATTCAATGTCAATATATAGGGATACTACGTCTAACACAGCGCCTCTCTAATTTCCCAGGGAAAGAGCTTGATAGAATGTGTGTGTGTGAGAGGAAAAATGAGAAAGAGTTTGAAATTTAGTGATTTCCCTGACTAGCTCATCTATGCAGGTTTTCTCTGCCTTTCTTTGTCTTTGATCAGGCTACTTAACAACTTTGAAGAGACCGAAGTTAATTTGTAGACACCTAGTAGAAATGCAACTAATCCCTATCCGTAGAAAGGCAAAAATCTGTCCATTGGAGGTTCAGATGACATCCCTCTCCCATGGTGGAAGAACTCAGTTTTGCATCTGTTTAAACAAATTAAGTTGGGTACTACTAACACTACTAATGGCCTATAAATATGCCTGGTCTTTGGACTCTACTTTGAACTAGCTATAACACTTTTCTGGTTCTCTCATTAATTAAAGAGTTAAATAAAATCTTTGACATGTGTTCATTTTATATTTGTATAAGAGTCATGGTTTTACCTTTTAAAAAATATCCTTTAGCTTATGTAGATAAATATATGTAACGTCTCATTAACTCAGACTTATTTTAGAAGGCAAAAAAATCTTCCTGAGTAAAGTACATCCAAAGAAATACAGTTTATTACTTTCAAGTTTATAATAAAATATATTATCTAATAGAGATCAATATTTAATAGTTTATAATGAGTATATCATTTTTCTAAATAGATTGATGTTTCTAAGAGCATTTAAACACAGCAACTTAATTTAAGTGTTTTTATAATCTTCGTCTAATCTTATACTCTCTTTAAAAAGAAAAAAATATATGCTATGTAATGAGACTTCAGCCCAATTATTCCAAATTACAAATTAGTGAAATATCACTTTAATGAAATTTTACATATGTAAATTGATAAAACACTGATTCTGAGAACGCTTGCAACTGAGGCAATTGAGACCTAAGACATCAGATAATACAATGCAGGGATCCCTTTAAATTGATCGTGCTGGGTAACCAGCCAGCCCCTGCCTGAACACATCTATTAACAAGAAGGCTATTTCATTGTTAAAAGCTTCCATGGTTTGAAAGTTTTCTTGTAATTAATCAAAATCTCCCTCCTTGAATCACCACACATTGTTCTTAGTGGCAGTTTCAACTTAAGTAGACACATAACCTGTCTTTTATTTTCTTTTTCCTCTAATGGTGTAGTTTACCTCTCATTGGGGATTATTTGGGGGACAAAACAGGTCAAGAAGAATGATCATAAGTAAGGTCTCCTATATGGCCTCAAATAAAAGTCGAGAGTTAACAAAGAGGCTACAATGTTATTCCTTGCTTTTTGTGGATATTTCAATAGATACTTCTTTAAACCCTTAAACTTTGATGGAAAATTTCAAAATACCTCACCTCCAGAGCACCTGATTCTTTCAAAACCAAGACAACTAACCATAAGCTGTTGCCCCATTCCACTCTATTTTCCTATACGCCTAAGAATGTCATAGAGCTTCTTTTTCTGCGGGTATTGGAACATTTTTATAGTTTGTCTGAAAAATAGCCAATCTACCATTTCACATTACACCTGGGACACCAAAATGGTCAAGAGGATTCTCTCAGTGTAGCACCCTTTGTCTCATGTCAAGGCATATTGAAAATAATTTATAGTTGAAACAATAAGACACCTTACAGTTTCCTACATGACTTTCTCCTTTCCTCCATCCCACTCCTTAAAAGCAAAGACTCAATAAATATGTTGACATAATGGAGGAGACAGGCTGTGGAATGCAGGATCTCCCACTCCATTTGTGAGAAGAGAGAAGTTCATGCAGCTTTCACAGATTATTTTGCTAGGGAATAAAGAAAATCTTGCCATTTTCCCTATGTCAGATGTAAAAATAAAAAGCATAGAGGAGAAGAATGGGGCCATAAACTTGATATAACGTATTGCAAAAGAGTTTCATCAGATAAACTACGGAGACAGTTCCGATGATGCTCTTGTCAGAAAACACATGGTATGATACACTGTATATGTGCCAGATAGCTTCTGCACTTTCAGAAATGTCATTTCTAAAAATGTCTATCCATTTGGAAAATAAGTATGCAATAAATCTGTAAATATTTATTATAAAAGAAATAAGAAAACAGTAAAGAATGAATGCAGCTTCTGACAACACTGCATAAACTGTTACCAACAGAACTTTGGAACCGACAATTCTGTTTCTAGATCAGGGGCCAGGGCCCAAATGTTGCAGTAACTGAGATCGTATCAATACATTCCATAGCCACCCTCCTGCTGTAGGAGGTCCACCTAATCAAGGTGCCAGATGATGAGATGTTAAAACATACAGATCTTGTATTTCTGAATCCATATGTCTCGCTTGATCAATGAACCAAAATAGTTACTCTTTGGAATTGAAAAGCTGCAGGAACTTGCTGTTCTTTTTTGTTCTCAGTCCTACAGGAAAGGGCTGAGAGACAAGAATAGGAAAAGAATCTCCCACAGGAGAATATTCTCACTTCTGCAGGACACGGGTCACCCCAAGGCTGTCCTTTCAAAGCACACTTTTCCTTTAGCAATGGCCTCTCTGCTTTGCTTGACGGCCCAATTCTCTCCTAGTTACGAGCTAGATGATGGAGCAGTGAGGTACCTCTTTAAGAAAACCAAGTTGGTTCACCTTTCCTAAATAACTGTCTTCTGGACAACTTAGCTCAACACTTCTTGACTTAATACATGGAATTAGAACATCTGCTCTAAACTGAAGATTTACAGAGGGAATTATACCTACTCCATCTAGAGATTGTTTGCCTCTGATGTCATTCTTGATTAGATGATTTTGGAATTTTGATTGCTTCACATTAGATCATTATGATTTCAAAATGCAGCTTGTAAATGTATTCAGTTCATCAAGGTCTATAAATATAAATCTTCCACTACAGACCTCTCCTTTGCTTGGGTCCTCTTAGATGCTTGTAGGTTCATGGGAGACCAAAAGAAATATCTTCAAGAAAAGGTGAGAAGCTCCTACATTGAAAATAATTTTCTAAACTTCTGGCCTCATATTCAGGAGTTTGATAATCGTGTGCTTTTTTCTGGTTTTAAATTTAAATTAGTGACTACAGGGTAATGAAGGCTGACTCTTTGGAAAAACAGATGTAAAAATTTAAGGACTACCCATGCTCTGTTCAGTAAAACAATTACATGATCAGGTAATAAAATTCCTCCAGATTTTTCCTCACAGTTTCGGATTCTATCTTCGACTTTCTATTCCAAAGAAACTGTCCATTTTCTATTCACAATTCCTTGCACTGTAGTGAGAATTGGATCTGACATGAGGAAACAGGGAGGGAAGAGTATGTATTTATGGAGAAAAAGAGATTTCAAAGTTCCTAAATTAAAATTTGACTTAATGTTTTTTGAAAACAAAATTCTCTGGAATTTGACGGACCTTCTTTTAATCAGCTAAATACACTCTAAAAATTTAAGATTCTCTGATTCTACAAGTTTTATGTGTGCTCTACATGAAATCATGTCACTTCTGCTACTTCTGTTTAAGAATGATGAGAAAGGAATAACAAGATGTGTATCAGAAAGCTGGTGGGTCAGTTTGCAGGGGAAGGAGGGAGAAACATCATTTACTTCCACCAGGTTGCAGTTCAGCATGAAAACTAGCCTCGCTGACACGCCATTATGTATCTGTCATGAGTTACAGCAGTAATTAAGTCTCTAGAACAGCGAGCTACCTCAAGAACCCCGTGGGATTTCAGGTGGCTGGCTCCCAACACTGAATCATCTAGTACCTCGCTGTGCCTCATTTGTCTACATCACCCCTTTAGTTATCACCATGCTAAGCCAGGGGACTACATTTGGCTGTAAAATATATTTTTGTGTTCTCATACCTACTAGCCTATCTTTCTACTTCCTAAATATTGGATTGGCCCAAAAGTTTGTTCAGGTTTTTCTGTAAGATGTTATGGAAAAACCCAAACGAACTTTTTGGCCAACCCAATAACTTTCTTTAAAAAGGAAGCCCAGATGGGAGAAAACTAAGTGTCTTCATCATTTTCTTTTCTTTTCTTTCCCAATGCTCCTATTTGCCTCACCCAGGGAGTGAGCGAGGTGTCCCATCTCAGGGCACCACCTCAGTACAAGTCAACTACAGCCACTTTTTGGTCCTCCTGGCCCATCCTGAGGCTTGATAGACATTGACAATCGAACTTCCTGTTCATTTATTCAGCAAATATTTATCGATGCACCAACAGCTGAGGCATGTAGACTAATTATCTACGGAAGGAGAGAAGGAAGGAAACAAATGAGGAAAATGAGAGCCATAAATCTGAAGAGAGATGGGCTTTCATGGGAACACCCCGAAAGCCAGGCTATTTTCTAACTTCTCCATCGCTGTGTGGGTCCTCATTGAATTTGGCAGTGCTACCCATCCCCCCTTAATGGGATCATATGTAAAGAGTTAAGCATCAAAGAGATGTCATGTTATAGAATGCATGAACCTTTTATGGGCTTGTGCAATGGGAATATTAAAAAAAAAGAGAGAGAGAGGAGGAATTCTCACACCATATCCAGCACAGCCGTGTCTCAGCGCAGGATGGGAAGGAGCGAATCAGTCCAGGTTGTGGCTGACCTGCCAGTTATTTGTACTCTGGGCCCCATTAACTTATACTAGCAATTTTGCAGAAGTAATTTCTGCTGCCAAATGGCAGCCCGGAAGTGACTCTTGGTGAGGGAAGAAGTCACCCCCCAGGTCCTTCCTGGCCATCCACTGGGGCAGCCCCCTTGCCTCACCCCACAGCCTAGAGGCTGGGTGGTAGGATCCACACAGACTATGATTGACTCATCTCCTTCGCATGACTTGTTTGTGAAGGTCACTCACAACAGCAGCAGCAGCAGGGTCCCAACTCCACTGTTGGTACGTGTCAAAAATGAGTCAAGATAATAAGGAACACTGAAGGAACACCTACAGTTGGGTAGGAGAGGAAGCAGTGTTTGTGACCGGAGGTGATATTCAACTGAGCGCTTCCATCTGCTCTTTGGAGAAACTTGATCCTTACAACAGAATCAATTCTTGGTTTACTGCTAGTTACTCAGTTGAGACCACAGACTCGTATTTACTCATGACTTTGCCAATCGTGATGACACCCACATCTTCTGTCAAGTTGATAGTGGGCCGGCCTCTGGTTCTCCGGGTCTCCTTGGTACTGTCAATTATGAGAGGCAGTGAGACAGAGGCAGGCCCAAACCTCAAAGCCAGATTAATCCTAATCCGTTCAGAATCTCAAAATCATCGAGAAGAAATGAAATAAAATAAGAATCAGAAAAGCTCCTAAGTGGTGATTTGTTCGTTAAGGAAGACATATCATAAAATAAAACAAAAAGCTGTCACTATCTTCTGTTGCAAACAAGGCTTGGAGTCATTCAAATAGACACAGAAAGAAGTAGTGGGGAATTGTTTGGAGAGATTTCCTTTAAAGTTGCGATGAACAGAGAGTAGCTCTAGAGGATTCTGGGGAATAATTTTCCCAGTAAATGATTCAGAAACTCATAGCGGGAGAGGGCAGCTGACACTTGTTAAGTGCTAACTCACGTCAGGCAGTATGTGACTATACATATCATCTTATCTAGTCTTTAAAAAGCCTTGTTTGGTAAATAGTGTTATTCGCAGCTCGTAGATAGGAAAATTGGGGCTCGAATTTTTAACGTTATATGTAATATATCACGTGTAAGTATGGTGAACACTTGGTGAGCATTCGCTCTTTTTCGGCTCCCTCACAACCCAACAGCCTTACCGTTTAAGGGATCCTCCCCTGGGTGATTTCTGATGCTCCTATGAAAGCAGCCGCACCAACGGAGCCATACATTCTCTCTTCTCCCCACTGGCACACAGAGCACAGGAAAATGGCAGGTCCATCCGAAGCTCCAACCCAGGACTCACCCCGTGAGTGTAAGACACAGAGGTACAGAGACAGCTGGAAATCACTCCCAGCAGTAGTGGCAGAGTGGAAAGCCTAGTTACAAGGCAGCATTCGGAATTCAACTGCAGAAAAAGTAACTAACAATATACACGGTGTATGATGAAGTACCTTGTATGATTAGGGCAGTATAGGAGATCAGTAGTGGGAATTCTGAACTAGAACTCTCTGTATGGGTTGGAATAGTCAGCGGAGAAGTTGCTGGAGAAGCTGGGGCTTTGATCACACATTGAAGTATACACAGGATTTGGAGAGGGACGGTCACCTGATCACCTGTCACCAATCAAGGCGAGCCTGGGTCTCTGGACTCTAAGATGAAACTAAAGCAAATGAGTGTGCTCAGGTCCACAGTGGGAGCAGGATCTATGTCATGGAGCTGCGCTGATCCCCTAAAGCAGAATAACTGCAGTACCGAAACATCTCCATTTTCTACTGGGTGACATATGAACAGATCACAGGAATCAGCTCCTACTTCTAGCCAGCATGTCTCTGACCTGCGTATACGCTGATAGAAGTTAAATGAAGCCAGAAAAAAAAAGCTACAAGACTGTTGCAGGGCTTCCCTGGTGGCGCAGCGGTTGAGAGTCCGCCTGCCGATGCAGGGGACACGGGTTCGTGCCCCGGTCCGGGAGGATCCCACAGGCCGCGGAGCGGCTGGGCCTGTGAGCCGTGGCCGCTGAGCCTGCGCGTCCGGAACCTGTGCTCCGCAACGGGAGAGGCCATGACAGGGAGAGGCCCGCGCACCGCAAAGACTGTTGCAAAAAACATTCGAAAATCCATTATTCCAGATTTGTCCATTCCACTCATTTGGGCAGATAATTGAAAGCTGACTGGGTTGTAAAAGGAAAATAAAGTATTGAGCGCTGTCTGTTGCTGCTTCCAGGCAGGGCTGATGGTTTGTGAAATGTACAAGGAATTTCCTTCCTTCTTCTATCCTTTCTCCCTCCCTCCCTTCCTCCCTTCCTTCCCTATCCTCCCTTCCTTTTTTCCTGACTAAAGAGACATGGGAACCAAAGGCAATGTGTGATTCTGCACTGGATGCTTTTGCTATAAAGGATGCTGTTGGGACAATTGGAAAAACCTGAAAAAGGTCAGAAGCTCAGATATTAGTAACAGCTCAGTGTTACCTTCCCGATTTTGATGGGTGTATCCTATCATGTTGGAGAATGTCCTGCATTGTAGGAATTACACACTAAAGTATTGTAATTGGAAGCCATAGCACACTGAGTCCGCAACGTACTTTCAGATGCTCTAGAACCAAAAACGTTCTTTATACTATTTTTATGCAACCTTTTTTTCAGTTTGAAATTATTTTAAAAGAAAACAGAAAAACATGAAGGTAATTATATTAATAAAAAGAAGTTAACCCTTGAGATTCCCTGAGTGTGCCCATCCCACCAGCCCTTCTATTCCTATTGGTGTTGATCTCCCTAGGGTGTCAGAGCAAAGCGGGTGGTCCACACAGCTCTCTGAACTGTCACAAAGTCCCTCCCACATAGCCTGTACCTTCCTCTCCCCACCCCACTTTGTCCCTACCTCTCAGGATTACAGCTCAACCAGGGCTCTTCATCAGAGGCTTGGCCCTCATGCAAGCCAAGCTGCCTTCTCCCAGCAACCACTGCGTGCATCTTGCTTCTTTCTTCATGAACATTTCCATTCCTGCACATCCCTGGGCCTCCACCTTTTATGGATCCAAGATTCCCCATATACTATCCCAACGGATTTTTCTCTCTCCTGGCTTCTCCTCCATTAATCTCCTTAACAAATGCTGGGTATCAGCACACTGCTCCCTGCCTGCATTCCAGACAGACCTTGGAGTCCTCCTTATCTGGAATGTTCTGCCCCTTTGAACCTTCCTCATCCTTCAAGGCCCATTTCAAGGGCCACCTCCTCCGGGAGCCTCTCTTATCCTGCCCAGCCCTCCTCTGACTTCCAAATTGTGTCTCACTTGGCTCTAAACTCAGCTGGCCCCCTACTGCAATGTTACCTTTCTCTATACATCTTGACTCCTCTATGAGATGAAAGTTTTTTACAAAGCAGGCATTATTTCTCACACCTCTTTATAACACCAAATCTTAACAACCACTGGTTACTAAGAACGGACTGACTCAAAAAGTTTCTCATTCTTTTTCAACATCCTTCCCTCAGATCACTAACATCAATAGTCATCACTTATGGTGGGACCTCCCCCCCCACCACATACACACACACACACATACTCTTCATCCAAAATGGAAATCAACGGATGCATCCTTCTTCCCACTTCATTCTCACACTGAGTCAATTTGATCCATTTTGATCTTTCCTATACTTAGAAAACAAAGCAAAGCATTTCATGAATCCTTCCCTCCGATTCAGTCTGAAACCCTAGTAAAAACTATGAAGCAGAGGTTTTGGAATCTTTCTGCCACCTGTACCATTACTCTTTTTCTTAAAGAAGACCCATTCAATCCAATTCCCTCCAGAAGCTTGTTCTCCCAAGAACAAGCTGGTCCACTACTGTTAGCAGCTGGTTAAGATACTAGCTGTAAGGTGATCAGCTCCCAGGAAAGTTTTATGATAAGAGAAAACTAAAAAATGGAAAATCTACAAAGGGCCATAAATGGGGCATGTCAGAGAATGGAGCAGGTAACTACTTAAGGCAACTATTTATTCCACTAGCTCATTCCTGTCCACACACTATATGCCAGAGATGGGAGCTAGTTGAGGACCAACTAATTAACAGAAAGAGAAGGGGAAGAATTTTTCAGAAGGCAGCCCAGAAGAACCTGAAAAATTGGGAAGAAAACTTTGAGAATGCTTATTACATTAAAACTTCTATTTTGATAGGAATTCCATTGTGGTCCAGTGGTTAGGACTAGGTGCTCTTACTACCATGGCCTGGGTTCAATCCTGGTTGGGGAACTAAGATCCCACAAGCAGTCAAAAACAAAACAAAACAAAACAACGTCTATTTTGAAAGAGCTCTAAAGAAAAGAATGATTTCACAGTTTGGGAGTATGAGGATGCATAATGAAGCCTAACCAAACCCCAGAAGGTAGATTATTGGGAGAATCAGCAAAGGGAGAGGCAAAGATGAACTATGGGAGCCCAACCCACAGCAGAGGGGCTGCCCAGGTGGGTACAACAAGCTCAGAAGGACACAGCTGTCCCTCTTGGCAAAGGGCAGCATTAGCCAATGCCATCTTCAATATCTATGATGCTAATTCAGGATTGCTCAAGGAAAACCACCATGTTCAGACCCATCTGATATCCCAATGATTATATTCTTTGCAGATTTAAACACAATTTCCAATACAAAAACTTTTTTAATGTACAAATCCGTAAAACAGACCCTTAGCTATACTCTAAATTAATTTGATAATATTGTATATGTCATTGGCCTAATGGTATATGTGATGACCTGGGAAATGATTTGGTCACATTCTGATGTAATCACTCTGTAGGGCATGAAATCTTGAGCAGCCCATTATATTTCAAAATCCTTCATAAAACTGGTCATTTGGCGACTGAAAAGAGTCTGGACACCCTTGCAGAAACATTTTCAAAGCTCATTCTGCCCACTGGCTTTTCCCAGAGTCCTGCACACCCGTGTTCTTTTCTGGATGTTCTTACCCCCTTTCTCTCATGCAAGAGAAAATAAGTATCCAGCTATTCAGATCAGACCCATCAGGTCAGGAATGAGTCAATGTCACACCACATCAGGATTCCAACTGGCACAGAGATGACTCTTCCCAGACTACAAAGTACTTCCATCTATATTATCTCATTTGAGCCCTGCCATTGCTCTCCCAAGGGGAAGGAAAATAAATATTTAATGAGCCACATGCAAAGTACGGTGCTGGGTAAAAACACTTTTTCTTTCATTTAATCTTCACAAGAACACAAAAAAGCAGGTGTTTAAATTCCCTTTCTTACAGATGAGGAAACTGAGACTCAGCGAGGTGACCCGTCTGACATGTCCCATAGCTATTAGTGGCCAAGTCAGGATGCACAATGAGATCACCAGGCTGCAAAGCCCACGCCCCTCTTTCTGGTCCACGTGCATCGGCAGCTATCTCTTTGCTGCTGCTGCCGCACAGTCTTGCTGCCTCCTGATGGGGCTTCTTCTGGGTCTTTGGATTAGTTTGGTAAAAGAGATCAGCACTGCAGGCTAAGTGTCCCCCTCCATTTTTCTGACCAGGGGGAGAGGGGGTGGAAATGCTGTTCTAATAACATCATGCTAAATTTTGTGAGCAAGGGGAGTGGGGTGGACAGTAGGAAGGGACAGGGTCTTTCTGGCAAACAGGTTGGGCTGGCAGCCACGTTTGGCCCAAATGCCACAGGTTTCTGAGAACCTGTGTCCCAAAGCCACTTTATTATTCCCACTGAGTGCCTGCAATATTTCAAACTTCTAAGAAAAATGTATACCAATAAAATCATATTTTGTATATGTTATAGATTGAGGACTTATGTAATATTTACTTATGTTAAAAAAAAGATATCTGATGCTCTTCTTTTTCCTTCCAGTTTTATTTGGGTGGTTTCCAAATGTCTCAATACAGCACTGTATGAGTGTAAGGGGTACAGCCTAATGATGTGACTTACATACATCATGAAATGATGATCACACTAAGTTAGAGACCATCCATCATCTCATAGAGACACGAAATTAAAGAAAAAGAAAAGTATATTTATTTCCTTTTGATGAGAACTCAGCATTTACTCTCTTAACAACCTTCATCTGTAACATCCAGCAGCATTAATTGTATTCATCACGTTGAACACTCCATTCTTAGTACTTATTTATCTTATAACTGGAAGTTTGTACCTTCTGACTGCCTTCAACCAATTCCATCCCCCCACTCCCACCTCTGGTAACCACAAATCTGATCTCTTTTCCTGTGGGTTTGTTTGGGTTTGAAATATAATCGACCTACAACACTATGTTAGTTCATGGTACACAACACAGTGATTTGACATTTCTGTACATTACAAAATGACCCCTATGATAAGTTTACATACTATGTGTCACCATAAGCCATTCCGTTATTATCAACTATATTTCCCACACCGTACACTTCATACTCATTGACTCATTTATTTTGTAACTGGAAGTTTGTACCTCTTAATCCCCTCACCTATTTCTCTCATCTCCCCATCTCCCACCCCTCTGGCAACCACCTATTTGCTCTCTGTATCTATGATCCTGTTTCTGTTTTATGTTTGTTCTTTAGAGCAATTTGGCCACAGGATGCTGGAAATGCTCACACCCAATGACCCAGGAATTCCTCTTCTAGACATATTGACCAAAAGACTCTCTCACATCTGCACCAGGAATCACGTACAGAGGTATTCACTACAGCAGCAGTTGTAAAGTGGACATTTGGAAACCACCCAAATATCTATAAATGCGAATGGATAAACAAGGTTGTGGTGTCTTCATAGAACAGGATACGCTTAACAGCCATCAAAGTGAACCAAGACGAGTAAATCTCATATGAGATTGTTGAGTAAAAATGGGAGTTGCTCAAAGACAAATATCATGTGATATCACTTATATGTGGAATCTTAAAAAAGGTACAAATGAAGTTACTCACAAAACAGAAACAGACTCACAGACATAGGAAACAAACATGGTTATCAAAGGGGAAAGGGGAGGGAGGAATAAATTAGGAATTTGGGATTAACAGATACACAGGACTATATATAAAATAGATAAACAACAAGGACCTACTGTATAGCACAGGGAACTATATTCAATATTTTGTAATACCCTATAATGGGAAAGAACCTGAAAAAGAACATATATATTCAGATATGTATATATATATATCTAACTGAATCACTTTGCTGTATACCTGAAACACTGTAAATCAACTACACTTCAATTAAAAAAAATAAAAAGTAAAAATAATTTTTTTAATTTTCTAAAAAATTTAAAAAAGGAAGTTGTCAAATAATATCTATAAACACGGTGTCAAAATTTAAAACCGTAAACTGCATAGATTTTTGTAGGTACAGCCTGTATTTGTTTTATTCCTCCAAAAAACAAGCACAAATTGGCCTAATGCTGAGATTTTGACAAGTCATAAGGTTAATATTCTACTCCTGTCTTTGTAATATTTCATGATAATGCTGTAAGAGATAAAAGAAAGTGTTTCTTAAAATTACAAAAAACAAACAAACCACAAGAGTCCTATTCCTTTGAGTTCATTAGTTCCTGAGTCTCTTAAATGTTTTTCGGCGGTTATTCTGTTCTGACCAGGGACCATGCAAGGTGTTGAGCGCACGCGCAGCAGGCCTTATCTCATTTCATCCACAGGTCGGCTCCTCCGGGCTCTGTGTTTCCAGAGTACACTTTCCCCTGATCCTGCATGCATCCATCCCTCCTGCCGCTGTTCCTTCTCTCCTATTCAACAGCTGAATGTCTGCGAAGACAGATGATGCCTTTGTGTTTGAGCAACAGAAAACTGGGACTGTTGGGCTCATAAAAAGATAATTAAGTCTTTAACCATTATTGAATGTGGCGGGGGGAAAAAAACACAGAGCACTTACCCAGCCTTCACAGAGGCCACGCTGGGAGAATGAACAATTCTAGGAAACCTTAGGCCAGACAGGGATGGATTTAGACATCGTTACTTCTCCGGGCTTCTATCAGGATAGAACATTTTTCAATCTTGCATTTTTACATCACTACATTACCACATTTTCCAAAGGGAAAGTGTCTCTCATGAGGGGCCCTTTTCACATGACTAACACAAAATGTAGGACTCTTGGACTGAAATTCAAGACCTGAGTTATTGCACCCTTTAATCCTTTTGCTCCAAAAGGCCGGAGCCACACTCAACACTTGTTGCCCGTATACACCCTACGCTACTGCCCTTTCTCATGTCATTCCTTCGGGCTTAGATTCCTTCCTGCTCTTCTCTGCCCAGCTGCCTCCTACACCTCAGGCTGTGCAAGCAGGAGCAGCTCAAATCTCGCTTGCTTTTCAAAACCTTCCCCACTAGAAGTAATACTAAACTCTGCTTGCATTCTGCCTCTACTTCTCTCGTGAATCAAAACAGATTTTGCCATGTATTATTGGGATTCATTTTACTTTTTTTTTTTTTTTTTTTTTTTTTTTTTTTTTTGCTGTACACGGGCCTCTCACTGTTGTGGCCTCTCCTGTTGCGGAGCACAGGCCCCGGACACGCAGGCTCAGCGGCCATGGCTCACGGGCCCAGCAGCTCCGCGGCATGTGGGATCTTCCCGGACTGGGGCACGAACCTGCGACCCCTGCATCGGCAGGCGGACTCTCAACCACTGCGCCACCAGGGAAGCCCCATTTTACATTTTTTATCTTTCCGGTCATACTAAAAAAAACAGGGAGGTGGTGTCTTAGTCATTTTGCAATCATTCATATTATCTAAAACAGAGCACATATTACATGTTTAATACATATTTTTTAAATGAATAAATATTTCAATCTTTATTTCAGGCTATTTCATTTTCATTTTAGCAATTGGGATATGTTGACAAATTTGCTATGTAGGGGGAGTCAAGATAAACTTTTTGCTTTCTGGTGACCTAAATAGACCTCATTATAGAAATCAAAGGACAGAGATGATGGAATTGTTAACATATTCTCTTGACCAGTAGTTCTGGACCCTGGCTGCATTTATAACCACTTGGGGAGCTTTGAAAAACTACCAATATCCAGACCTCTTTGAAGCAGTTAATCTGGGATAAGGCCTGGATATCTGGAATCCAAGTTCCCTTCCCTTCCGCACCTCCCCCCCCCACCCCCCCACCCCCCCACCCCCGCACCGGAATTCTAATGTGCAGACAGGGCTGGGGACCAGTGCTCTGTAGAGCGGGGCTGAGGTTTGGGGGCACCAGCTTTGAAAGGAAGCTTGAACAATGTAATAAGCAAAAGGAATGTCAACCCTATTTGCATCAAAGACCACAAACTGCTTAAGCACCACCTTCCCAGCAGTTTTTATTCAAACGATGGATGAGCTCATTTGAAGCACATCTTATCTATTTGTTAAAGCACTTGCAGGATTCTCTTAAATGCATAGGCAACTTTCACTTCTCCTTGTCCTGTCAGCAGTTACTGCCTGAATTTGAAAGTCATAAAACTCCTTTCCTTAAATAAATTTTTTTAAAGTTCTATAAACTATGTATCTCCTAAAAGAATATGAGGGCTGGACCATGTAGCTATAAGCAAATATGGACACAAAATCATGTCCAGTGAAAAGAGTGGAATATAAAATAGTACTAGATGCAACTGTATGCAAAGTAATGCAACTATTGGGTACTTTCATGGAATTTTTTCATTCATCAGGTACAACATACGATGAAGATTCCAAATTATTTTAAAAGTGTTCTATAACTCAGACATTTTCTAGAAGGTCAATTTAACACTAATTAGGGCATGTATTCATCAGCATTTTTGACGTTTTCCAGGCAAAAGCTACCCTGCGATTCTGTCTCAAATGAGTTTCTTTCTCAGTGGCTCTATTTTGGTGGTCTCCTGACTTGGGGTCTTTAGAGGGTTTTAGTTAGGTGATTGCTTTTTTAATCTTTCCCTTGAAAGCACCCCTTCTCCCTTTAGTGACATCACATACTTGGACAACTCTGGAACTACAGTCTTGCTCATCTTTTAATTCCTTGCAAACTGAGCACTTTTGTCAACCCACCATGGTGAAATGACACGCACTTTGCCTTAAAAGTAAGTCCTTTAACCTTGAAAAAATTTTATTTCCCTTTTGTCTTCCAAGGAAATGAGGTCACAACCTACATTCTTTACTTCACAGAACATGTGTTTTTTGAAAAGCAGGCAACAATCTGCTTGCATATTAAAACCGAAACCTAAAATTATGTCATTGGTAAGGGAATACGTTTTTTCTAAATAAAATTACTGCCCTTAATTAACACGAATAAATGTTATTTTTATTTTTATCTTTAACCTAAGCTATAATTCATTTTAATTCGAGTGGAAAACATCAATGTTCCAAGTTGATCTTCTTAACATGAGACCTCTTCAAAAATGTCGGACAGGGCTTCCCTGGTGGCGCAGTGGTTGAGAGTCCGCCTGCCGATGCAGGGGACACGGGTTCGTGCCCCGATCCGGGAAGATCCCACATGCCGCGGAGCGGCTGTGCCCGTGAGCCATGGCCGCTGAGCCTGCGCGTCCGGAGCCTGTGTTCCGCAACGGGAGAGGCCACAACAGTGAGAGGCCCGCATACCTCAAAACAAACCAATAAACAAAAAATAATACTGGACGCTTGCTGAGATGAAGAATGGAATCTGGAAGAAAATTAAGTAGGATCCTTATACCTCATACTTGAGAACAAAATGAATCCCACGTATATCAAAGATTCAAGCATTAAAAAAGAAACCACAAAATACTTGAAGAAAACATGGGAAGATTTGTTACAATCTGGAAGCAGGAAAAGGACTTTCTAAAGAAAGTATAAAACAACCTAGAAGTCATAGAGTGTAGGTAGATAAATTTGACTACAACAAAATGGAACATGTCTAAGGGAAAACAAGATCTCCATAATCAAAAATCAAGACAATAACAAACTGGAAAACAATATTTGGATTTCATATTACCAAAAAAACCCTTATTTAATACAAAAAATCTTTACAAAGAAGTCTAACAGTTCAAGAGAAAAGTGGGCAAAGGATATTATCACAGTTTGCAATAAAAGGAATACGTGAGTGTCAGAGAGCAGGCACGCTCGCTCATAATGGTAGGAGTGTACACTGCTGGTGAGAATGTGAAATGGTATAGCCACAATAGAAACAGTACGGTGGTTCCTCAAAAAATTAAGAATAGAATTTCCATATGGTCCAGCAATCGCACTTCTGGGTGTATATCTAAAAGAACAGAAAGTAGGTTCTCAAAGAGATACTTGTACACCCATATTTATAGCAGCATTGTTCACAATAGCCAAGAGGTGGAGGCCACTCTCGTGTGCATTGGTAGATAATTGGGTAAACAAAATATGCTCTATACACAAGATGGAATACTATTCGGCCTTAAAAAGGAAGTAAATTCTGACCCATGTTACAACGTGGGTGAAGCCTGAGGACATTACCCTAAGTGAAATATGCCAGTCACAAGAGAGGCAAACACTGCATAATTCCACATAGATGAGGTCTCTAGGAGAGTCAAATTCATAGAAACGGAAGGTAGAACAGCAGCTGTTAAGAGGTGGGGGGGAGGAATGGAGAGTTTCCGATTAATGGGCACAGAGTTTCAGGGTTTTTTTTTTTCTTTATTTAAAAATATTTTATTTCACATTAGAGTATAGTTGATTTACAATGTTGTGTTAGTTTCAGGTGTACAGCAAAGAGATTCACTTATACATATATAGATACACATAGCTATTGTTTTTCAGATTCTTTTCCCATTCAGGTTATTTGAGAATATTGAGTAGAGTTCCCTGTGCTATACAGTAGGTCCTTGTTGATTATCTATTTTATATATAGTAGTGTGTATATGTTAATCCCAAACTCCTAATGGGCACAGAGTTTCCATTTTGCAAGATGAAGAAGTTCTGGAGATTGGGTGCACAACAATGTGAATATACTTAACACTACTGATCTGTACACTTAGAAATGGTTAAGATAATTAAGGTTTTATTTTACCACGGTAAAAAATGTTGTAAAGATATTTAAAAAGAGTAGGAGTGTAAATTGACACAACTTCTGTTATGAAAATTTAGCAAATATCTCTTTATAAATATATAATACTGACAAAATTTTATATTCACATACCTTTGACTTAATAATTCCACTTATAGAAACTGAAACTACTAATACACCTGCACATGTGTAAAATTAGGTACCTAAGAGGATATTCACTGCAACTTTAACACAGCAAAGAGACTGGAACACTTAAGTCATCTGTGAGACCTTTAAATAATACATTGAAAGAATGTCTTTAAATAACGTATCTTTGAAAACATTCCATAATAATTTATATAAACTGGTACATCCGTAGAATGTTAAAAGGGAAAAAAGGGGAGTAGCTCTCTATGAAGTTTTATGGAATGATCCCAATTACATTGTTAAAAGGAAAAAAAAGCAAGGTACAAGTATGTGTTTACGGAATGCTACATATGTGGCGGAAAATGAAGATACAGTTATATATCTGTGTATGCACATCTCCATCAAGATACACAAGAAACTGATAACTTAGTGCCTGGAGTACAGACTGAGAGGAAAATATACTTTGCAGGATGTATTTTTGTGTACTTTAATTTTGTATCATGTGTTTTGAATTTGTATCATAAGATATTGGGCCTCAAATATCCGAGTCCTAAGAACAATTTTGCTGTCGAAATTCATTGCCTTTACCTGCTTCCTTCCCTCCCAACTCCCTGCCTGTCTTTGAGCCTCACCCCTCACAGACACAACCTTGTCTCACCAAGTCCCAGCAGTTTGCGCATCCATTTGTTTCTTCCACAGAAAAAGGGTAAACCCTTAAATATTCCATTTTTAAGAGTTTCACAAGAAACTGTAGTAAATATTTTCATTGCTTTCCTATTACTTTGGATGCAGGATCAATATTTCTTTGAATGCAACACAATACCAGAAGGGACCATGAAGGAGTGAGGCTTTATATATGGGTTCTACGTGCATAAATATTACCTTCTCTGACACACTCATAACATTAGGAAAGGGGATTGGTAATAGCCAGCCAATTTGTCATCAACTCAAATTCTTTCCTGTTAAATAATCAGTTAACATACTAATTTAAATTTTTAAAATAATGAGACAAGATATAGAAGATTAAGTATAAGGTCCAAAATTATAAAGATAACCAAAAGAATGAAAATAATAATATAAATATCAAACACTTGGACTTCCCTGGTAGTCCAGTGGTTAAGACTCTGTGCTTCCAACCCAGGGGGTGTGGGTTCAATCCCTGGTCAGGGAACTAAGATACCGCATGCCTCGTGGCGCAGCCAAAAAATTAAAGAAAAAAAAAAATCAAACACTTGGAGGAAGGAATTAGTAAAAATGAGGTGAATTCTCAATTTTCACAGAGGAGAGTCAATAATATTGACTAGTCTAGTATAATAATAAAGTCAATAATATTGAATAGTCTAAGGTAACAAATCAAGAAAAAGCTGCGCAGGCAGATTATCTACACTGCAGTTATGGAGACAACTAGGAATGGAACTGAAGGCTGAAATTGGTGCTAAGAAGTGAATCGAGAAACTGTTGCTTTCTATTATAAGCCCTTCTTTATTAGTTGATGTATTATATGCATATTTTTATAAATTTTTGAAACAATTTTTTACTGAAAAAAGTCTATTATAAGCCTACAACTTATAAGGATATATAAGCCTACAACAAGCATAAGGATACCCCCGAAATAGATAAATAAATAAAATTAATTTAAAAAATTTAAATTTGAGACATGGACTCTATCCTCAAGGAGCTCATGTTCTCATAGGGACAACAGTATTTGAATACATGGGAACACACACACATGTGTATACATGTACATATATATACACACGTGTGTGTGATCATACCTAAGAACTGAAATAGACATTGTTTAGGGGCAGAGGAGACCCAGAGTTGGGGAGTAGTCAAGGGAGACTTCACTGAACAAGTGAAGGATGGCTGTTCTAGGCAGAGAGGACTTGAGGTTTGGTGGAGCAGGATACACCATGAGTCACTGAGGTACCTGAGTGGGAAAAGTGAGGTTGGTCTAACAGTGTGGAGATGATACTACCACTGAGAGAAGAGAGCCCAGGGTGCCAGGTAGAAGTAGGTGTGAGGTGATGATGATCTGCTCTAAGGGAGGAGGGAGGGAAACGGAGTCCTCCCCTTTACCCCGTGACTCTGACAGTCTGTAGACCCCAGATGGCAGCTCGGGATTTTGTATTTTTATAGAGCTAAATGTAAGGGGTTCTGATGCCAGCAAAGGTGATATTCCCCACCCTTCCTACAGACAGATGCCTCAGTGTCACATAAAGAATACTAGCAGAGTCAGTGGGCACAGGTTCAAACCCCAGCTCCTCCACTTACTAGTATCACAAGTGTTACTTAATCTCTCTAAGTTACAGTTTACTCATTTACAAGATGGTGGCAATAATGACTTTCTCATAGGAAGGGTGGTTTCCATGGGAAAATGTGAACAAAGCCCCTCCTACCTGCACGCCACACACTGGAGGTTCCTTTCTCTGGCGCCTAGCAACCACTCCCGGGTCTGCTCTCAGTTCTAATGTTTCACTGGATCTGACTCCACCCCTAACTCCAGGGCAGCCATGTGACCCAGGCCTTAGCCAATCAGCACATTCCATTCTCCTTGGCTGCCTGCGATTGGCTCAAGGGTGAGCATGTGACCCAATTCAGTTCAAGGAAAATTTAGGCCCAGGATTTTTTCATTGTTCAGCTGTTGGAGGAAAGTAAGCTATTTACCCACAGACAACAATCTAGATTGATACTGGCCTGGAGGTAGAGGCGACTATTGTGCCAACATGTGGAGTTCAAGAATGAAGTAATCATGAAGGAGAAGAGAATGGAGAGATGGAAAGATCCATATTTATTACTGAGGCGCTGGATACACTTATTCCTGTAGCCAGGCTGTCCCTGACTTTTCTAGGGGGGAGCCTACACATTTCTTTTCTTCAGCCATTTTGGGTTGGTTTTTCTGGCACTTGTAACCCAACGTGCCCTGTTAAATATTCTTTCCATCTCCCGCCTCTCAGTAACTATACAAGTTCCCAAATTTAAGTACTTCCGTGCAAAGGAAAAGGAGTTTTTCTCTTTGTCTTCCCTCTTCCCAGCAATAGAGCAACACACCAGAAACAGCTTGCCAAGTGGCTCGGACTTCCCTTCCCAAACAAGCACCTCTAGGTCCCATTGGAAGCAAATCCATCTAGCGTCAAAAGCAACCACCTGCTTCTCTCTTCATCATTCTTTTCTCATCAAGTTTCTCTACTACACCCACCCCCTCCGCCCCCGCTCCGGTTTCCCAGTCAATGAAGGTCCCCATATGGACACGCTGATTCTTTCCGCATCCATCTTTCCCAGTCTTTTTATCCCGCAGTCTATGGCCTCAGTAGCTACTGCCATACGTTTCCTCTCCTCCTCCATATTTCAGGGCCGGAAAACGCTTGGTAAACATTTGCTCCCAACACCTACCAGTGGATCTTCTTTTATTAAGGAGGGAGCCTTGTGTGGTGGCGAGAAGGTTTCAGTCAACCTTGAATTTATAAATAGCTAACACTCCAATTGGTTGTGAGCCTGGCAGAACGGGTAACATATGCATGCCCCCCATTTGAGTGGGCCCAGCTTATGTTATGTTGAGCAATTTTTTTCTAGAAACGAATAAAAATTAAATTATGACAAAATGCCTTCATTCCCTGTTATTCATCTCAGATGTTAGTTTTTAATCATGCACTCCATAACTTTAATCAGAATCCTCATCGTTTGAAGACTGATAGCGATTCTCTCTCCATAGAAGGGAGCCGCAAAATATACAGGTGTGCCCTGTAATTTGTTACAATGTAATAAAATTGTGGTTTGGGTTTACTTTTCCCCTAAAACCCTGAACTAAAAACAAAATGACCAGACACAAAGCAAAATGAATCCTCAAAACTGAGAACATTTTTACCAAATTTATTTTCTCCTTACTTTCCTTAAAAATATCATAAATCCTTTGGAAAATCCCACCAACCTTGCTGTAATTCCTGGTAATTAGGAACAGAAAGAGGCTGAACAAATTAAGATTCCCCATCCACCTCACCTTATCTGTCCGAATTAATCGCCTCTCATGCAAAAAACAAAAACAAAAATCATAACTCCTAGGGAAAGCCAAATTGACCAGCCTTGGTTTTTTCCTCTTCTCTCAGGAAGAAATGGCATCAGAGAAGCAAAGACAGAAAGAGAAAGTGAGAGTTGTGGCCACAGGCCTGGATAATCTACTCAGTTTCCAAACTGAAACATTGGTTCCCGGACAGGTGACCTGGCTGATCTGAGTAGCTGATTAGCCCAAAGAAGAACATGCACACAGACCTTGAGAGAAGATGCAAGCAAGCCACAAAGGTTCTGTGACAATAGGGGGAAAATTCACCATCAAGGCGAGAAAGTCTCCCTTTAAAAAAAAAAAGCATTTACTCTGTCTCATAATCACAGAGTGCGTGTTTCACTACCTGAAAGCTAGTTATTCCTATAGTCACGAAATACTAACTGCCTGGGGTCACTCAGCTCCTTAGTGACCGCACTGAGGCAAGAGTTGGCCTCCTGACCTCATGCGTGGATGGTCCCCCATGATCTGCTCTTCCTATAAAATTGTTGCAGCGTTTCCAGAGATTGTCTTGAGTGGTGTGCTCTGACCATTCAAATATTTCTCTTTCACAGGAGCCCTCAAAGTGGATTAGAATGAAAAAATGGAGGAGAATGAATCTCCCAGAGAGAGCACTGGCTCAGGAGTCATTGGACCCAGTTCAGTGGTGGTTCTACAAGGCTGGCTGAGAATCACCTTCTCCTTCTCTGCTTTGCTCAGCTTTAAAATTAGGATTCTGCCATCATTAAAAAAAAAATCTACAAAAAATAAATGCTAGAGAGGGTGTAGAGAAAAGGGAACCCTCTAGCACTGTTAGTGGGAATGTAAATTGATATAGCCACTATGGAGAACAGTATGGAGTTTCCTTAAAAAACTAAAAATAGAATTACCATATGACCCTGCAATCCCACTACTGGGCATATATCCAGAGAAAACCATAATTCAAAAAGACACATGCACCCCAATGTTCATTGCAGCACCATTTACGATAGCCAGGTCATGGAAGCAACCTAAATGCTCATCGACAGACAAATGGATAAAGAAGATGTGGTATACATATACAATGGAATATTACTCAGCCATAAAAAGGAACAAAATTGAATCATTTGTAGATACATGGATGGACCTAGAGACTGTCATACAGAGTGAAGTAAGTCAGAAAGCAACAAACAAATATCATATATTAATGCATATATGTGGAATCTAGAAAAATGGTATAGATGATCTTATTTGCAAAACAGAAATAGAGACACAGATGTAGAGAACAAATGTCTGGACACCAAAGGGGGAAAAGGGGAGGTGGGATGAATTGGGAGATTGGGATTGACATATATACATTACTTTATATAAAATAGATAACTAATGAGAAGCTACTGGATAGCTCAGGGAGCTCTACTCACTGATCTTTGGTGACCTAAATGGGAAGGAAATCCAAAAAAGAGGGGATATATGTATATATATAGCTGATTCACTTTGCTGTACAGTAGAAACTAACACAGCGTTGTAAAGCAACTATACTCCAACAAAAATTAATTTAAAAATAAATAAATAAAATTAGGATTCTACTTTCTCTAGCTCACGAGAATGGCCTATGGGCAAAGAACACAAACTTACAAAACAGTCCCAAACTTACAAAACATTCCCAATGCTCTTCTTTGACCATTTTGAAATTTGTTATTAAATTTAACAGCCTGAGATGCAAAGCAAAGGGCAGTCTTTATATGCAAGAATATAAAAATAAAGTTCAAATATAGGCTCATAGTATAACTACTTATGAAAACAATACAATTGTAGTTCCATATTTTTGGTTCATATATTTTCATATATTTTAATGCTAAAACCAACCAATGTCCAAGAAGATGATATATTTTCTATTTATTTCTTTTATTTATTCTGTTTCTTCTTTTCTCGTTGCTACCCATTTGCTCAACTAACACTCCTATCTCAGCAGTTTCAGCATAGATGCAAGATTTGTGAAATTGAAATATAGTCAAGAGTTACAACCATTCTTCAATGTTCTTATAACCAAGTAATGAAACAGATCTTCCAACAAGTAGCCTTAAAAATTGTCACATATTTTTTTAAAAAGTCAGATATACGGGGATGCAATTTGTGAATGGGCTAGGTTATAAACATTAATGACGTTCAGTCTTTGGCCATAAGAAAAATGTTAAGAAATTAAGATATTGAATCTAAACTACTTCAAACCCATTTGAGAAAGAAACAGGCTATATATAAATGCACAGAATATATATAATATATCAAAACCGATTCCCTTCTAGACTTCCCCATTTCTGCCAGTTTTTTATTTAAATCTGTTCCTGACTCTGCCCCCTGCCCACCCTGCCCCAGATCCCACCACCACCTCGACTTCTGTCCCCCTCTCTTCTTCACGTCCAGACAGGCGTGCGGCATTGCCTAATTGTATGGATTCTAGAGTCAAACTGCATGAATTCAGACTCCAGCTCTGCCTTGCACGGTGTGACCTTGGTCAAGTTATATAACCTTTCCAAGTCTCCACTGCCTAATCTATCAAGTGCAAATAATAACAGTATCCACTAATGGGGTCATGGTAAACAAATGTAAAGTGTGGATCACAGTCCTTGATACAGAGAAAAGATCCAATAAGTTCTAAGTATTGTGGTGGCGGTAGTGACGGTCCATGCTTAGACTCCTCCCTGGCATTTATCTCTGCAGCCTCTGCCCGCTTCAATCCCTATGGGGCCTTTTTGCCAGACCGTCTCCCTTACAAGATCCATGTTTCTTAGCCCATTGAGCCGATGGCAGCAGGAACAAGAGAGGTCCCACATGGACTGTCTTTGAGCCATCTCATCTCCCAGGAGACACAGGCAATGAATCACAGAGGACCTCGAACTGGCAGAGGACACTGGGCAATGGCTGTCAGTGCAGAGCTGAGTAGCGAGGGCAGCTGGGCCCCCGCCTACACCCCAGCCCCCCTCTGCCCCGTCCTCCCCCAGCCCTGTCTCGTGTGCCTCTAATCTGGCTTCCGAACATTCAGCCCAGCCTGTCACACCACATTATTGACTCCTTTTTTCTTTTAATATTTTGGCCAGACCACGCATCAGGCAGGATCTTAGTTCCTTGACAGGGATTGAACCCTCGCCCCCTGCAGTGGAAGCACGGAGTCTTAACCACTGGACCACCGGGGAAGCCCCTTGACTTCTTCTTCTTAGAGAAGAGCCTGTAAATAATCATCTTTGAATTGAATTAGAATAGGAGGCTCTCGAATCAGAACTTGAAACCCAGTGTCTAGTACGGCCCCTTCTGGAGCACAGTTTGTTCTAACTGATATTCGAGGCTCCTAAAATAAGCCATTCTCCCCAAAGACAAGGTCTTTTTAAAAGGTGGAAAGAGCCACAATACATGCTAGAGAAGATCTCTCATGGCTCTCCTTTTTTTGAAAATGAGGAGATTCCGGCCTCAATAAGGTCATGATTCTCTTGAGGTCACGGTGGTTAGGCCCCTCCCAGGAAAGTCCATCTTGATTTTCTCTCACACACAGGCATGCATGTCAGTCAATGCCCAGCAAGTGACTGTCTTGTATAAAAATTCTCATTACTTTTATCGAGTAGTAATAACATAATAAGGATCTGTCTCTATCTTTTAGTCCTCTCTTCCATTTTGGGTGTGTTTTATTGTAGTTGTTTGTTTTGTTTTGCTTTTTAAATAGACTTACAGGGTCTAGTAGATACTCCAAGTATATCAGTAAGTTATGCTTACCAGTTTGTAGCATTTGTCTTTTACTGCTACTTTTTCATTCTTAAAGTTATAACAATTATTTTGCCTGGTAAACATATATATTAAAATATTTTTGAAATAAGCTGCATATATTTTTGATATAGGAAGATATTCATGCTATAATCTTGAGTGAGAAGAGTGTACAAAATAATAGATATTGGGCTTCCCTGGTGGCACAGTGGTTAAGAATCCGCCTGCCAAAGCAGGGGACATGGGCTGGAGCCCTGGTCTGGGAAGATCCCACCTGCCGCAGAGCAACTAAGCCCATCCACCACAACTACTGAGCCGGCGCTCTAGAGCTCACGAGCCACAACTACTGAGCCTGCGTGCCACAACTACTGAAGCCCACGTGCCTAGAGCCCAGCTAGAGAAAGCCCATGCGCAGCAACGAAGACCCAAGGCAGCCAAAAATAAATAAATAGATAGATAAATAAATAAAAAAAAATAATAGATATTGTTTGATTTCCTATTCATTCCTTTTTGCACATTATAAAATCTGGAAGATTGGTCGTTAGAATACCAACAGTAGTTATCTCTAGGAAGGTAAGATTACAAGGTTTTTTTCCCCCTTATTTCTAATAAATTTATGCATGTTGTTCAGTTACTAATATAATTGAATACATTTATATTTTAAATAAGCACAAAAAGAATGTTCCCAAAGCATGTTTCATACCACTTCTCTCTCGTTAATTTCCTGTTAATGTCCTTTCCAGTTGGAAGGATGAGTCTTGCCCACTGCACAGAAGACCTCTGGCAGCCCGCTGATGTCATCTGGGATAAAACCCTGCCCCTGAGAACAGATTCTTCTTTTCCAGTCCCTCAGAATGAAGCGTGGTAATGTATCTGTCTGCCTTAATCACTTCATGCCTCTGCCTGTAGGCTGTTACCTGCAACTCTTCTCTCTGAAGAAGAAAAAGATTTTCTGACTCTAACTGGCCATGATTACTCACTCACCCTGCAAGGTTCTGCCTCCCCGCCCGTCTGTGGCTGCCCTCTGCCCCAGCGGAATCAATCACCTCTTCTGCCCTTGCTTCAAACCTCTAGTGATATATTGAGCATGGCTTGCCCATCTGCCTCCCCCATCTACATAGAAGCCCCTTGAGGACAAGGCCTGGGCCCTTGGGTTGAGCTGCTTTACGCCCTCCCAGCACAGTGTATGGCCACAGCACTAGCTCAGTCCCTGTCGGCTCAGTGAATGTTCTAGGTTAATGAAACAATCCAGCAGAACTTTCTCAGCTCCTCAGAGTAAACCTAGTTACAGGTGAATAGCATCTGGCAGGAGGGAAGGGTTAGATTCGTAAGACTAGAATCACAAATAATTAAAATCACGCTTCAAAATCCCCCAAATCGCCCATGAATTTAGTATACATGGTTTTGTGAATAAAACCCATTTCATAATACAAGGGTATAAATTTATAATATATGTGATAACACAAAGAGTACATACGAAAATATAGTTGTAGAGCATATTTAAGAAAGAGGAAGCAGACCATGCATGGTTTGACTTGTGAAAATTAAATATGATTCTGCTGTATGAATCCCCGTGCCCCGGTAGCACCTGGAGCCTTGTAATCCGGCGGGTATCACACTGTTTTATAACTGATCATCTACATGTCTGGCACCTCATGTGACAGAGTGGAAGGACCATGTTTTTCTATTTGTCCTCAAGAGCTTAGCACGGTACCTACCCCACGTCATTAAAGATACCTAAAGCTTATTAATATGTGTCAGGCACTGTACTAGGTGTTTGTACATTATCTCATATTATACTTCAATAGTCCTCAAAAGATTATTATCCTAATCTTATGGAATGATTTAGTTAATTTGCATGAAGGGACCCAAGTAGTCTGGGAAAAGCCAAGATTCAAATACAGGTCTTATCTGCCTCCAAATCCTATTCTCATGACCATTGTCTTTACCATTATAAAGAATGTGATTTAGTGAGCATTTACTAATTCCTAATTACTTACCAGAGAGGCTGGGGACATGGCTAAGAAAATTAACAACAAAGGTGATCAATTAGAGTAGAGTAAGAAGACACTATTGAAGTCTAATCAAAAATAAGAATAACATCACAAAATATAATTCAGGAAGAAGATAGTCAAAAACCTGATTGCCCACAATCCTTTGGTAACACATCCACTAGTTGAAGCAGAAAGTTGTATATATATGAACTACTGTAGTATTCATATACTACATGTGCCCATTTATTAAATATAGATGACATTAAATATGTGTGCTCTACACCCTGCAGTGCTCTGGTGTAAGCAAAAGTCACACCTTCTTGTGTTGCATACTTCGTGCTTGGGTGAATTGGCTAAACGGAAAAAATGTTCAAAAATATCTTCTGGATCCACTTGAAAGGCACTAGAGGTCTGTACTTGCCTGGGGCAGTGACTAGAATACAGAAACCGGCAAAGGAGGCCACGTTCAGGGACAGCCAGGAGCCGGAAGGAACTCCTAGGCTCCGGGGTCACGCCAAGGCTGAGACTCTAGTCTGAGGGTGTCTCTTTTTCTCTTTCCCACCTGCTGCCTCTGCTTTAACTAGCAGACTCCTTCTCAGCATGGCAGGGAAAGGAAAAGAAAGAAATTGAAAACCACATTGACCAGTGTTGCTTTTCGTTACCAGTTGTGAGAAAGTATTTAAAAGGGGGAAAAAGAAGAAGTTGAAAGTTCTAAACGTATAAGGGTTTGCAGATGATTGGAGAATTTAGGTACCTACGCTGGGCTTGATACTCTCAACCTAGACCCCGTTTTGCAGAAAGGTCTCTGAGACATCAGGATCTATGCATGGCCTCCTCTGTCAGTGGAGTTCTCTGGATGTGTATTGGTTTAATGCCACCTCTTAAAGGCAGCCTGTCGAACAGTTCCCTAAAATGGCGGGTATTTGAAAACATATTGACGGTTAAGAAGGTTAAGAATGTTCGTGAATCAGAAGTGCATCTGAGGGACTCCCCTGGTGGTCCGGTAGTTAAGACTCTGCACTTCTACTGCAGGGGTCACGGGTTTGATCCCTGTCCAGGGAACTAAGATCCTACATGCCATACGGAGCAGCCAAAAAAAAAAAAAAAGCAGGGCATCCGAGTGGACAGAGAAAGACAAATGTCATATGATATGGCTTATGTGTGGAATCTAAAAACATGATACTAATGAATTATTTACAAAGCAGAAACAGGCTCACAGACATAGAAAGCAAACTTGTGGTTACCAAAGGGAAAGGGGGGGGAGGGATATATTAGGAGTTTAGGATTAACAGATACACACTACTATACATAAAATAGATAAACAACAAGGACCTACTGTATAGCACAGGGAACTATACTCAATATCTTGTAATAACCTATAAGGGAAAAGAATCTTTAAAAGAATAGATATATATGTGTATAACTGAATCACTTTGCTGTACACCTGAATCTAACATAACATTATAAATCAACTATACTTCAATTAAAAAATTAAAAAAAAAAGAAGCGCATCTGAGTGAACTGATTTAAACTAGTAATTCTACAGATGTGCTCCTGACTAGTAAGTAAACTCAACTCTAGATCTTTGGGTTTATTAATCATGCATTCATTCGGCTGCATCATTAGTTACTGAGCAAGCATGTTGGGCCAGTCGGTATGCTTGCATCACACAGCAGCTTCCATAGCCACCTACTCAGAGAAATACCCCACCAGCTAAAGAGGAGCTCAGAAACCATGGGGTCTTCTGTGGATACACGTTTGGGCAGGAAACTCTCTACACCAAAAGTAGAAAATGAGAAAATAAAGCTCATGCCAGCATCTGGGACACAAAGGGTGATCTCGATTCATGAAACGAGTACTGACTTGGGAGCAGTGTTATTCCACCACCCGTCTGCTGGAGCTTTGAGTAGGTTAACTTGTCCTTCTGCCTTAGCTTCTTTATCTGTAAAATCAGAGGGTTCATTTTACACAGTTCCTTTTTACCGATTATTTACCGCCCCCCCCGCACTTACTAAGAACAAAGTTCTGTGTTAGTTGGTGGCAAAGATTCTATTAAACTTACATGAAAGCACTCAGAAAAATATTCAAAGGTGCTCATATTGTTAAATAGTTAAATAGAATGCCAGAACATTCTATGCAATCTGAAGGCATAAAGAACATACTCCATGTGGCCGGGGAGAAACAAAGCTGAGAATCAATGAGAACCAAGGGGAATTTTCCTGGGGGTGACAACAGAGGAGACTTTGAGATGTCACAGCTGGATACACAGATCAGGGGGAGAAGAAGAGGATTCAAGTTTAGAGGCTGGCAAAGGAGAGAAAACTAGAAATGCCCACAGAAGAGCTTGCAGCAGTTTCAACACTGCGCAGTGAGATCATTGAAGTTTTTTAGAGATGGAAGTAACTTTAAATTTTCCAATGGTCCAACTCTTTTACTTAATAGATGAGGAAACTGGGGACCAGAGAAATGAGTGACTTGCCCAGAAGTGGCAGCAGAATGAGGCCTTGAATTCAGTCACATGTCCTGACTGTCAGGCATCATTTTCCCAACCTGCAATAAACCTGCAATAAAATCTTAATACTTTCAGAGAGATGTTTATCATTTTATTATACATTGCTGAGCTAGCATTATTGCCCAACCCAAGAAGGCAGTGATTTTCATGTTTTTTTTTTTAAACAGCAGGAACAAATTCTAAAAACTACGAGTAGAGCCATACAAACGTTATAGCAAATGACCACAGCAGTAAAGTTTTAAGTCATGGAGGCTTCTAAAAAAATCACTTAGATGGAAAAACAGGAGGTTACAGAAAGCCTTTTGGCAGGAAGGAAGAAAAATGGGTATTCTTTCTCCTACAAATATCACTGCTGCCATTTAAAAAACAACAACGACAACAGACAACCAGCTGGAATGCTAGAAGGCTGGAATTCAGATTTTCTACTCTGCTACCAGTCATTTATGGTGCACCTTGGGGAAATCGTGGTCCCAACAATGGAAACTGTAGAAAGAAGGAAGCTGGTCAAATGCCCAAAGGTAACCTGGAAAATAAATCTAGTGCCATCAGTGAAAATGAGGAGAGAGGGGACCAGAGTGACAGCACACTGGCCATGGCAATGGCGCTCTGCCTGCTGGCCTAACTAGTGGGAAGAAAGCAGACCCCTCCCCTTCGTCCTTGAGCAACCCAGGAGTAGGACCTACAGGGTCCTCCTGTGAGAAGTGGCTCAAGCACAGGATCCCACGCCCAGATCCCAGCTCTGCCACTTAAGCTGTGGGACTTGGGGCAGATGGCCTCAGTTTCGTCAACGACGGAATGAAGATAATAACTGCCTACCTCATGTAGCTGAGATGAAGATGTTTTTCCATGAATGTGTGTAAAGCACTTAGAACAGGGCTTGGAGTATAGAAAACATTCAGTCAATTGTAGCTACAATTATTAGTTCCTGCACAGTCCTGAGCGTTTCTGCTCCAAACAATAACCAGTTGCAGTTCTATAACCAGTTACAGTTCTTAACTTGGACTTTAATTGAATTACATGATAAGGATACAACCGTAGCTATTGAAGATTGTACTTGGCAGTGAAATTGAACAAGGAATTGCAGGATTCTCTACATAAAACCATATGTTTACGGGTTGGATTGTGAGACCCAGTTCCTTGCAGCAAAGACGTGTCATCTCACACCATTTCTCCCAGTGTGCATGCCTGGGCCTCATGTTGGGGTCACTGGATGGGCTGCCCAGGAGGATATCTTAATCCCTGCGCTCGCAGAGGAACTTGTACAAAACTCTCAGTCCCCAGCCACTCAGACGGATTGCCTCTCTTGTAAATGCTCGGACGCTCACGCCCTCTGCTTCCTACTGTACCACACCCTCCCTCAGGCTGCTGCTGCTGCAGCTACTCCAACGGCTATATCAGAAAAAAGGAATCGTCTCTAAGCATCTCAGTTCCCCTGGAAGAGGATCCTATTCCAAGGAACAGAACCCTAGAAAAAAAGGGAAGGCCTTTCCCTGCGTGTTTCTCCTGCCCTCTAGCCACCTCTAGCCAAATGCCTGGGGTCATTCATACAAGTTAGGGGCAGGATCCTGGGACCCCTAAGACAGGCCCAGTTCTTGCCCTCTTGGAGCCTACAGTCTAGTTTGGGGTAGAGATGAGATGCGTAAGCAGGCAATTACAGTGACACGTCCTAAGTGCCACCATGGTCTGGGGGAGACCTAGGGACTCGGGGGAAGGCTTCCAGAGCAAGGTGATTGTTAGGCTGAGATTGAACGCAGTGACTGGAATTAGCCAGCCCATCGATTTCTGCCCCTCTCTTTCTGGCCCCTTTCATATTTGGGCAGAAAAGAGGTGGCTGGGGACAGTGCCACTGAGAGGTGATTTCACCGGGGGAAGAAGGGCCCAGGGGACACCCTCACCTGTCCGTTCATGGTTCCATCATTCTTTTCCTTCCCCTCCTGAAAGCAAAGCAGCTGAATCTCACAGCTGAGACCCGAGAGTGGGCCCAGGGTTTCTGTCCAACCCGTGACCGTCCACTCCACATGCCTTAGAGAAGCAGGGCCACTTGACAGATTTTCCCTTGTTTGAACACAGGCTGATCTGGCCCCCTTACGGCCACCATGTGGCTACCTGTGCCTCTTGCAGCCAATCAGGCCGCATGTGGCCCCTCCCCAGACAGTCCCGTGTCTCCCGTGGAGGGCAGATGTCGCTGTTCCTTTTTAGACCTTGGCTCGAGGAAGCGGATTGGGATGAACAGGCCTCCCATCTCCTGGGGCAACACCAGGATCTGGGCTGCCTCTGTCCCTTGCCTCAGCGTTGGCTCTGAGTCCTCACAACTCCTTACAGCACTTTACAGTCTACAAGCTTCTTGCTCTCTTGCAGGCTGAAAAGCTGGGGATTTTGAGAGTCTGAAGTGGCAAAGATCACACAGTGGATAGGTGGCAATCTGGCCTGGAACCCAGCTCTTGCTTTAGTCCACACAGAATGCACAGCTGTCAGCAGAACTAGAGGACGCATGCTCTGGTGATCTATTTTTTTCAATTAATTAATATTTTTATTTTTGGCTGCATGCCAATGTTTTTTAGGTCTTCATTGCTATGTGCAAGCTTTCTCTAGTTGCAGCAAGCGAGGGCTACTCTTCTGTTGTGGTGCGTGGGCTTCTCATTGCAGTGGCTTCTCTTGGGGCAGAGCACGGGCTCTAGGTGCGCAGGCTTCAGTAGTTGTGGTTCACGGGCTCTAGAGCGCAGGCTCAGTAGTTGTGGCACACGGGCTTAGTTGCTCTGTGGCATGTGGGATCTTCCCGGACCAGGGCTCGAATCTCTGTCCCCTGCACTGGCAGGCGGATTCTTAACCACTGCACTACCAGGGAAGTCCCTAGTGACCTATTTTCAAGGAATAAACTCTAGAAGGCCATGATTTCTAAAACAAAAGAGGCGTGTTATGTATACACATTCAGTTATGAGAGCAATTATATTTTTTAAAATCCTTAGGAGTTTGGGGGATAGAGATAGAGAAAAGAGTAGGGAATGGTAGAAAAAGAGAAAACTTAACATTTGTTTGATCCTCAGTGAAAGCTATACCCCTCATGCTTGACACACCACTGACACCCAGTAAATATTTATTGAATGAATAACTCCACTAAATATATGCTACATATAATAGTAGAATTAGTATATAGTTATTTTGGCTGAGGCTTGACTATTAGGTCATGTTGACAATAAGAAAGACAGTCCACAAACTCATGAAGTAACTCTCTACTTCTGTTTTTATAGCTCAGTTTCGACAACAGTATACTTATATTCCTCTCTATCCCTTCTCCTAATATAGTTCAAGTTTGAAAGTCACAGCTGCGCTAGGCTGCCCAGTTATATATGACCCAAGAAATCAAATATCTTTCCTAACTGCTAATGTGTTTTTATACCTTAGAAGTCACTTTGGGTCTGTAATCAATGCAGAACTTGTCAGATAAACAAAAAGTTATCTCCTTTGCTTGAAGTTTAAGTGTAGACTAACAAATCAATTTATTATTTGCTCTCCATTGCTGTCAGCATTTGGTCTTTAGCTCTGATCTATATTAAAATCTACTGTGTGAATGGTGTGTGTGTGTGTGTGTGTGTGTGTGTGTGTGTGTGTGTGTGTGTGTGTGTGTGTGAAAGAGAGAGAGAGGACATGTAGCTCTTATATTCACTACAGAGACAAATGCAAACACATACAGCATAGTCCTGGGCTCAGCACTGTACCATATTCTTACATAGCTATTGAGATGAAACACACATACCCTAAAATTTGTACAGCTTCTCAGTAGGGGAAAGCTCCAGAAGCAGCATGAAAAGTCACACCAGCTGCTGAAGAGGAAGCTTCCTGGGCCTTGAAACATTGCTACAACTGGGCTAATGTCTCTGATATTATGTCATTAATAAAAATCTATCATCCCATCCTTGTGCATCTGAATCTCATTTTCAAAATGTGCTTTTAATTTTTGTCCCCAGACTAATCGGCATCTCCCAGGCCTTGTTGAATTCTGGGTGGAAAAAAGGGAAGAGACGGTTCACTCCCCCACTGGCCCAAAGTCCTCCAACACTTAGCCATTTTGTCTAGTTAAGAATGCGGGCAACAGAGCTACCTAAGAAAAAGACAAAAAGACTGGAGTGTTCCGGATCGTAATAACTGATAATACTTTATAGGTTAAAAAAAAAAACTGAAAAAGAGAAAAACCAAAAAATGTCATCGGACCAGGTTTTGATGCATGCAGTTAACTTGTCTTTTATGGGCAGCTAAAACTCATCTTGTGTTTAAGAACATTTTGAAATTTGTCCCTAGAATGTTTTCAATTAGAGGCTCTCTCGCATGTGCTGCATCAAGGGAAAAACAACACTTCGGGTTAGACCGAAGGTACTCATGGAGACAAATATGATTAATGGGATAATCTTGTAGATTACAATAGTTATAGGCTGGTCCCGCTCTTCCCTGCTCTCCAAGGACCGGGACTACTCACTCCCAGGCAAACAGCTGCACAGTCCTCAATACCATTATTACCCAATGCAAGGCTGCATTCAGCGTGCTCAAATTCCTCTAATATCCACATTTGGCAACTTCCTATTGTGCAACTTCAGTTTCAGAAGTTAAAGCGTCGAGTTCCATGTGATTACTTGATAGAGTTTACAAACGGAATTGATTTTCTAAAGCGTTATTAAAGGTTGCTTTGCAAGAAACCAGACAAAAGAGTGCCCTGACCCGCAATACAGCTTTTATGTGGCTCATTGAAAACATAAAGGGCACTCCTGTCATCTGCCAGTCAGTCCCCCAGAGTCCCCCTGAGGGGCAGGTGAATGTTTTTATTCCTGGTTTACAGGGAAGAAACAGCCAACAGAGTAGTTAAGAGAGTCGCCCCAGGGCTTGGTTGAACTGATGGCGGAGTTAGGATTAAGAAAGCCAAGTTCCCTGTCTCTGATGTCCATGCTCAGCCCACCAGGCAAGACATCTCCTTCTAAGACAATTGCTCAGCCCCACGACGAGATCCAATGAGAAAAGCATAAATTCCCCTGTGTCTCTAGAGCAGATGCAAGCCATAGAGATATTGGTTGGAATTTGAATATAACCTTTTCCTTTTTTCTTTCTACAATGAGATAAAGCCTTCAAAGGATCCTTAGTAAACTTCTGGACACACAATAATTCCCTGTTACTTTTGTCTCATTCCGTTTCCCAGGTTAGGGTCTCTTCCTTATTATTAACATTTTGGAACACAGTGACTAATCTTCACTTTTTCAACTCTAAGCAAAGACTCCTCCTTGTTTAATATGTTGAATCCTTCAATATTTTTGCTCTTTGCCCAGGAGTTTTTAGCCTCTCGACACTCCTCTGCAAATTGTCTCAGATGAACAAGAAATAAAACTCACCCAGAGTAAAATTGTAACTCGAAGGAGGTTTGTACTTGGTGCCCTGCTCCCTCCTGGTGGCACTATCTTCCTCTCAAAAGCTGGAGAGATCCCTCCCGACCTGAAGGTCAGCGTCTTGAGTCCGTTTTTCTAGTAAAACCAGAAAAACATGAAACTGGTCATACTAAGATATAAATAACTGATGACAGCTTAAAGTGCTTGTAGGCATTTGCGTCTTGGAAGATCCAAAGCTCTAAACTATCGCCAAGATGTTAGTCTGATGAAAGTTCAGGTGTGTAACAGGTGGAGGGAGATTTGAATGGCGTGGAGGGAGATGAAGGTGGGAGAGTTCTGGTAGAGCCTGAAATTATCATGTATATCAGTGGTTCTTAAACTTGAGTGTCTATCAGCATCACCTGGACAGCTTGTTAAACCACAGAGTGCTGGCCCCATTCCCACAGTTGCTGATTCAGTAGGTGCGGGATGACACCCAAGAAGTTGCATATTTAACAAATTCCCAGGTGAGGCTGGTGGTTGGTGGTCGATGCTTGGAGTAGCACAGACATTGACGTTGCATGTTCCATGGACCCTGAAATACAGTCCCATCAAGAACTGTTCATGATGCCCAGAATCAAATAAATTAAGCTTTTAAAGAAAGGGTTTAGTACCCCCACCCGAGAAGGTGGGTAGAGAGATGGAGATGTTGGCTGAATGGCCTTGCTTTGTAATTCCTTCTGACCCAGGCCATCCAGGAACTGAGACTTGTGAGCTGGGGGCACTTTATCAAGGACAGCTTTGCAGGATGTTTAGCTACGAGGATTGTCAGCCAGCACTCTCATTGACCTCAGCTGTCACAATGGTACATGAAGGGATGTAGCTTGGTACCCAGGGATCAACCGTCAGGGCTTTATAGATCAATATCCACACCTTGAACTGCACTTGAAAGCAAATTAAAAGCCAGTGCGGACTGCAGAGTGTACAACCCAAGGTGTGAGCAATGATTTGCAAGAATTCTTGAATTAGAGTCAGTAGGAAATGTCTCTCGCTTTCCTTTCTTCTATCCCACCTAGCTTGCTAGTGATTTTATTGCTCTTTAAGACATCACAGATGTTCTTTAGAGGGACAGTGCAACACTGAGGATCAAAAAGCTGAGCTTTTATAAATTTACACAAATTGGAACCTATTACCACGTGGAAAACATGTGAGTCAACTTATGTAGTACAACACCTAAGTAGAGAAAACCGTTACTAAAATCCAGCTGGTCTTCAACATGGGTATCAGTGATGTCTCTCAATGTCCTTTTTACAAGGAGGTTATACTGAGAGAGAGAAAATAAATATACAGGCTTCCTCCTTACCTCGCCACCTGTAGAAAAATAAACGACATGTTATTTCCATCGTGTACAGTGAAAAAAGTGAAGAAGAAATGTGAGGTTCACTTTCAATGTTTGTGGTAGGTCCTTTGGTATAAAACACGTCAAAATTAATTTTTTGTCTCCCATGGAGCTGGAGAGCGCATCCTAGGTGTTTTGAATTTGGAAGAACATAGCTTCTTTCTGCTCCTCTCCCTTCAACAAAAAACTTCCTAAGGAACTTGAAAGGTAAGCTTGGCTTTGACTTCTGTTTAAATACACATCTAGAGTTTTGAATGAATATAAACATCTTCATTACATTTGTTTTCCTCTTTTATTCTTGCTACAGCTGCCGTGGTTTCAGGCTTCTCAGTGCCAAGTTGTGAGCAATCATTTTCTAAGTCAGTTAAAAGGCCTTTAGGTGGGGCTTCCCTGGGGCTTCCCTGGCGGCGCAGTGGTTGGGAGTCCGCCTGCCGATGCAGGGGACACGGATTCGTGCCCCGGTTCAGGAGGATCCCACATGCCACGGAGCAGGTGGGCCCGTGGGCCATGGACGCTGAGCCTGCACGTCCGGAGCCTGTGCTCCACAACGGGAGAGGCCACAACAGCGAGAGGCCCGCAAACCGCAAAAAAAGGCCTTTAGGTGAAGCAGTAATCTAGTCTATAATTGTCTGTGGTGGTTTCCCAATACAGTCCTATAGAAGAAAAGAAAACATATCTGTCCTCTGAAAGTTGGCTTCTTTTTCCAGAGCCCAAAGTGCATTTTAGGTGCCTTACACAATGATTATACCAGAATTATACAACTGAGTGAAAAATTCAATCAATTCCTTTCTTTTATATATTGTTCATATTTTGGAAAATAAATAACTTCCCTTGTCTAAGCTGGGAAGTGTGCAAAAATGAATTGATATGTCAGTTTGTTTTGGGTTAAAATGTTTAAGTTTCCTGAGTCTATCTAGATGTACAAGTTAGAGTCAAGATCACCACCATCAATTCACTCTTGTAAAAATCCTTAAATGGAACCTTCTCTTCCTTGCTGACTTCTCTAAGCTAACATTCATTTCCTTTTGGAGGGACGGGGGCAGGGGATTGAGAAGATTTAAAATTCGAGTTTCCTGAAAATTATCATATAGTACAGTGGTCCCCAGCCTTTTTGGCACCAGGGAGTCTTTGATGTCTTTGTGGAAGACAGTTTTTCCATGGACCAGCAGGGGGGTGGATGTGGGGAGGGGATGGTGCAGGCAGCAATGCGAACAATGGGGAGCGGCAGATGAAGCTTTGCTCGCTCACCTCCTGCTGTGCGGCCCGGTTCCTAACAGCCTGCGGGACCACCACCGGTCTGCGGCCCAGAGACCCCTGGTAGAGCAGTTTAACAGCATTCAGGAAACTGAACCCATTTAACCAAACAGTTAGTTGAGGACCCATTGCACGCCCAAAACTATGTTGGTACAGGTGTGAAATTCAAAGTCATTTAAAGAGACAAAATTAACACAAATGCAAATACTGGAGAATAATGAAAGATGGCATCTGACTATACGTTGCATTGTGAGATGCTGATTATAAGGAAGAATACAAAAGTTTAACCTGTTAAAAATTCTGGGGTTTGTATCTAGAATCTTCCTTCACACTCTTATTTCTTACTTGGCTAAGAATGAATGAAAAGCAGGGTTGCAGGGTGGAGAGTGGACAGGTTTGACACTCCCGGCTCTAGATGTGTAAACTTGATCGAATTCCCGAACTTCTGCAAGCCTCAAAATTTTGACCCATACAAAAGAGATCGTAATACCTATCTTCCTACCACATAGTGTAGTGAGGATTTAATAACTCAATTAAAACCCACAGTATGGAGCTCACGATAGAAAGTAAGTGGTAGCTACTGTCATTATAATATTGTGATCCAATCCTTCTCATCATTTGACCCAATTTGCCTAGGGCAAAGAATATTATACCTCCCCAGGCACTGCTGTGGATACCCCATGTGGGTCAAAAGACACAGGACTTTACCATCCTCTTCTGCTAAGTTGTTCCAGTTTGGTATTTTATATACCGAGCATTCCATCCTTCACTCCTTTGCATATTTCTTCCTCAACGCTAGATTCAGAACCTCCCTTCACTCTTTGGACCATACATTTAATCTTTGAAAGAAGAAAGAAACATCTTACATTGGAATGGGATGTCTAACTTTCCAAAGAGCCTGTAGGCCTCATCTCATTTAACTCTTATAAATCCTTGTGAGAGAGGTAAGACCTGCACTAGCTTTTTCATTTATAAAGTGGGAATAGGAAGGCACAGAGGAGTCACACAACTTGCCAAAAGTCACACAGTGAGACGCTAGCCAAGCCTGGATGACAGCCCGGTTCTCATCCACAGTTCTGTGCGATTTACCCAAAAATGTTGCATCTAGAGCTTATTGCATTATTTCATTACTTTACCTGGAAACCCTTAAGATCATAGCCTGATGTTGTACAGAATGTAGCACAGAATGTCTTATGTTCATTCATGTTTTCCCTCAACAAATATTTTTTGAGCACTAGTCACGTGCCAAGCATTCTCCTAGACACTAAACACTGCAGTAAATAAAAGAGACAATGATTTCTAACCTCATGAAGTTTACATTCTGCTGGGGGAGACAGAGAATAAACAAGTAAAATATTTGTGTTCTTAGATATTGATAAGGAGAAAAATAAAGCAGGGAAGAGGGATGGAAATTTAGGAATTGGTGTTGGTGAGTTCGTGGCGGGGAGAGGGGTGGCCAGGAAGAGGGCAGTGAGAAGGTGGCACTTGAGTAAAGGTGGAGGAGTGAGGGAGCTGGGCTGTGAGACATCCAGGAGAAGAGAGTTCTAGGGAGTAGCCAGAGCAGGTGCAAAGGCCCAGAGTTGGGACTCTGCCCCTGGAATAATTGGGAAAGAGCAGGTCGGCCAGTGTGATGCAACCCAGCGAGTTCAAGACAGGAGTGTGAGACAGTCAGAGGAACGGTGGGGAGGGTGGGCAGGAGCAAAAGCCACAGTGGGGATTGGAGGGTGGAAGGGCTTGTGAATCACTGTGAGGACTTTGCTTTTGCTCGAGTGAAATGCTGAGCCGCTGCAGAGATTGGAGCAGTGGAGTGTTAATGACGTTCCCAGCTGCTCCACTGAGCATAGACTCAAGGGGGATGGGGCAGGGTAGGAGCAGGGATGCAGGGAGGAGCTGTTGCCATAATCCAGGTGCAGGATGATGGCACTTGGGTCGTGCCCTCACCTCACACCAGTTCCAGGATGAACCAAGGTTAACTCAGAGAGTGGGATTAATGAAGTCAAGGCCAAGGAATCTTGTGAGTATCCTTTGGGCCAGTATTACCAACCTGAGCTTCCAGATCTCTGGAAGTCCTCTACTGGTCCCTACACATCAATACTCCTAAAGGAAATCATTTCGAATGTTGCTTAGGCTAAACACCAAGTTTCTGTGTGTGGGCTTGCGGCACCCTGGCTTTCTATGCTGATCAGAAGGTTGGGTTGATCTCAATGCCTGTCTTGAAGGTTAAGTAGGAAAATAAATGAAGACAAATGGGGTTTGTTTTATGGACCTAAGTTTTCAAAGCATGGGGCCCACAGTGGGGGGCAGTTAATACATTCATTTCTTGGTGGGTAAAATAGGAAATCCACTGAGATAGAGGGTGGCAAAGCGATCCTATTTCAACTCCTAATCTGAGCGTGGCATCTCTGTTCTTGATTGCCCAGAATCTTGATTCCCTCTCCTCCTAGAGAGGAGATGAAGGTGTGCGCCTGAGTCAGGGCGGGTGTTTCTCTGCACTTCCAGAGTACACTCTCTGGAAAGGAGACAGTGGGGGGATGGGGGGCAGGGAGCCGTCAGTCAGAACAAGTCACCAGGGCCTCAGTTTCCTCATCTGTGGAACTAAGAGATTGGGCTAAATAATCCACGTGGTCCACCCCAGCTCTAAGCATCTATGATACTGTGAGTGGCCCTTGTTCGTGGGGAACGAAGGAGAAAGGATTTCATTTAACACCTGGTCCAGGTAAACAGTCTAGCATTTAACTCTTTTGCACGCCTAGAAAACGTCAGCATGTGTAAATCTTTTTCACTCTTGGCCTAACAAGGAAATTTTAAACCCATCTGACAATCGAATCATGCGATGTCTTACCAAAGTCTGAATTTAGAAAAATGTTATAAAACCTGCTTTTTATTGAATGTATTTGGATCAACAATGAAGTCATGCTCCTGATTTATATTAGGGTCATGCACTATACATCAAGGTCTTGGGTGGGCTTAAGTTATATCTCAACTGTATTCCTTTTTTTTTTTTAAGAGCCAAGAATATGTGGAAATACTTTGTTTTGTTTTTATCAATCTCTGGAGCTCACGTGATATACTTCAACGGCCAGCCGTACTCTGGGGCTTATCCTCTTGGCAGAAAAGGCAACTGTTAGGAGGTCAAGCAAGGGCTCATTTCCTCCCCTACAGGCCAGTGGAGACCTTCCCTTCCCAGAGAGACTTTCATTCCTTTCGTGCAGCCTGAAGGCATTGTTCCCTAATAAAATGCAGCACATTGGGAAGATTGTCACTTGAGTTACCCCCAGATTTACTATTTGAAGACTGAGGCGAGATCAACTCTTGGTTAGGAGAGGAGAAGCAAATAGACAATGAGCATCTCGGATGGCGAGGACTGAGGAACCAGAGGCTGGAAGCACAAAAGTCCAAGGGTCCTTTCTTACCAGTGTTTCCCAGGCAGAGTCCTGCAAACCAGCACAACCATCATAATTCCCATATGGGGCTTCAAGAACCCTATTTTCCTTGGTTAAGTAAACTTAAACATTTATTTGGATTTACCCAAGCACACATTCCCAACTCTTTTCCTGCTGCCTTCTTGGTTGTTGAATGACTGACATCACTGAGTGTAGAATTGTGGCTCTGACACTCTTGGGTAAGTTATCACCTAGTCCAACTTTCCACCCCAAATAGAGATTCTCTCTGGCCCACTGAGGGCCTCTGTCAATCCTTAAATCTTTCTGGTGATGAGGACCCCACTACTCCATAAGGTGCTGTGTTTAAATAATGTGCTATTTTATTTTTAGGAAGTTCTTCCTTATATTGAATCAAATTCTCTCTCTCTTTAAACTTCACCCATTCCATCCAGTCTTCCACAATGACTTTGCTTAGTGGATCTCAAAGTCTAAATTCAAACATTCTCCCCTGATCATCAAGGCCCTCCCCTTTATTGTTTCTTTCACTGGCCTAGTTTTAGGAAAAATCCTATGAAGTCTTGGTGACAGCAGATCTGACAAGCCATGCCTATCTCAAAAGGAAAGGAAGGCTGGAGGATCCAAAGCTAAGCTTAGTACAGAGCAGATTTTCGTACGGCTCTGCTACTCCATGTGGTGTATGACATTCTCCCTGGAGGTATTCCCAGTGCTTTAAGACGATCATTTTCCAGATTTGATAACTGATCACATTTTCTAATAGTTTCTAATTCTTACTTAAAATTAATCCACAATGAATATTTTGACACAAACCCCCGCAAGGAAATTACTTCCTATCCAAATTAACTACAAAATCAGGAAAAACTTTAAACGGTTCTGTAGCCCACTGCACTCAGGAAGATTGCTTACTACATTTCACTGGGCTCTTCATGACATCTAGTGGTGAAGCCTGGAAGCGCCTACAGCTACTCATAAGGTGGGGAATATTCTTAATCTTATTTAACATTTATTCTTTGAATATTTTATTTTGTAAAATTGTAAACGAAATTCATTTTTCCATCCACTATAACGATATACTCATCTTTATTTTAGGCATCTTTACTACTTTATACCTTTTCTATCTGGGCTTACTTTGAAATCAATGAAATCTATTTTTTCACAGATATAGAAAAACAATCCTCCTTTAAAAAAGAAGTATTTTGCATGTGTGTGTGTAATTTTTACTTTATATATTTTATAAAGGCATAGTTGATTAACAATGTTGTGTTAGTTTCAGGTGTACAGCAAAGTGATTCAGTTATACACATACATGTATCTTGTTTAAAAGAGGCATTTTGGATAAGCATAAATAACTCAATTTTGGTCTGGAAGCATACTACAAAGATGTTTTGCATAAATGTATTCATCTTCAAATGTGGTTTTTAGACTTTGGATTCCTGTGAAATCAGAGTCATTTATAGCTAACCTTGAATGTATTGTTATTCACAATTAGAAGTAGATACATTTCACAGGCAGAGAAGCTGACAAGTCTTTAAGCCTTCACACTCAGTTTTGCAGGAAGAACTGAAGTTAATTAGAAGTGATTATACATACACTGCCTGTGCGTGTGCATTTGTGCTGTGCACACGCACCACAAAAGCCTTGGGAAGGTTGCATTTTTTTACGTTTTAAAAATAAACATAATCTCCTTCCCATGTGTTGCTATAAGCCCAGTAAATCTAGGAAGCTCAGCAGGATTGAACAAGGTCATTTCTTGTCAGGACTCCAAGGGGGAGCAGGAAGCAACCCACAGCATCAGATGCTGGCATCCTAATCCCTGCTCAGCACTGGCCTGGGGGACACGCTGGGCCAGCTCGACCTGCTGGCAGACTGCAGCTTGGATGCGAGCACAGTCAGAGTCAGGACTGTGGTCAGGACTGTGGCTGTCTTCCTACAGGGCCCCTTGTACGATGGAACGATAGCCCCGCTCTGCTAATAAAGGCAAAATCCCAACCAAGTTTGCTCTCTTCTTAGTTCTGGTAAACAGGAAAGTAATTGCGAGAAGGTATATCCAATCACTGCCTTAAAATCAAAGAGGCTTTATTGATCTGTTCTGGGTTTTGTTGGGTTTAAATATATATATTTAATATAGTATATTTTTAATTAAATGTACTATATATTTAATTCAATGTCAAAGCCCTTCATCAGTTGGCTGGTCCAGAGACTCTGGGTGGACCATCCGGTGTTGTCCACATGGCGGTGGCCAGGGGGATCGGGGGAAGTGGAGGACCTGTTGCTCGAGTCCGTGGGCGGACAGTTCTGGTCCCCGGGTCAGCAGGCGGGGCAGGCCTAGTGCTTGAGGTCACAGAGACCAGATCAGAGCTAAGGAGAGCCTAGAGCCTGGGCCCGGGGAAGTTGTGCCTGAATTTGGATCTGCCACGGGAGTGGCCCTGGAGCCTGGGTCCACGGGAGCTGGCCTTGAGGTTGGGGCTATGGGGACTGGCTGGGCGCCGGGGTGGGTGAAAAACCTGGGTCCGTGTACTTAGCCTGGTGCTGGACCTGGCTGGACACCTGGGTTCGCAGGCGTCCGCCTGGAGCCTGGCGTCACAGGATCTGGGGCAGATGGGGGCCCAGGTGTGCAGGAGCCACGGGAACTGCCGGAGGCTGCTGGAGCCAGTGGGCACCAGGGTGAACCAGCGGCCTGGGTCCATGGAAGCCTGCAGGGAGCCACCTGGCGCCACCGGTGTCGGCCTGGTCCTGGGGCAGGCTGGCTGTGGGGCCGATGCGATCACCGCAATTCTCCTCCTCCCACAGGGACAGTGTCTGTCTCCACACTGGGCTGCCCAGGCTTGGGGGAGGGGAAGAGGGAGAGGGAGAGGGGAGCAGATAGCATGAATCGCTTTCCCACCCGCCTCAATGCATCTTTTCTTAGGTCTGCGCTCTACCCAGGTGCTGTAATCCTCACTTGGCAACCTTAGTTCCTGTGAAGGTATTTTCAAGTGTGGATAGTTCGGGGGCGGCGGGGGTGTAGAGGTGAGCACTAGAAATTCCTATGAGCCATTTTGCTCACTTCACTCTAGCTTGTATTAGGAACACACAACTCAATAATAAAAATACAAATAATCCAAATTTTATTTTTTGGCTGCATTGGGTCTTCGTTGCTGCGCACGGGCTTTCTCTAGTTGCGGCCAGCGGGGGCTACTCTTCGTTGCGGTGCGCGGGCTTCTCATTGTGCTGGCTCCTCTTGCTGCGGAGCACAGGCTCTAGAGTGCACAGGCTTCAGCAGTTATCGCATGTGGCTTCAGTATAATCCAATTTTTAAATAAAGTGTCCTATACTAAAGACATTTCTCCAACGAACTGGCTAAGAAGCACATGAAAAGATGCTGGACATTATTAGTCATCAGAGAAATGCAAATCAAAACCACAATGAGGTATCATGTCATATCTACTAGGATAACTAAAATCAAAAGTCATATAATAACAAGTTTTGATGAGGATATGGAGAACCAAGAACCCTCATACACTGCTGCTGGGGATGTAAAATGATGCAGCCACTTAGGAAAAGAATCTGGAGTTCCTCAAATGGTTAAGCATAGAATTACCATATGAACCAGCAATTCCACTCCAAGGTATATACCCAAGAGAAATGAAAATATATGTCTACACAAAAACTTGTATATAGATGTTTATAGTAGCATTATTTATAATAGTCAAAGATGAAACAGCCCAAATGTCCATCAGTAATGAATGTATAAATGAATGTGGTATAACCATACAGTAGAGTATTACTCAGCCATAAAAAAAATAAGTACTGACACATATGGGTGCACCTTGAAAAGATGCTAAGTTAAAGAAGCCTATCACAAAGACCATATATCATGTGTTTCCATTTACATTAAACATCCAGAATAGAGAACTCTATAAAGACAGAGAGTAAATCAGTAGTTATGTAGGAATGAGAGTAATGAAGTGATGGGATGTTAACAGCTAAAGGGAGTGAGGTTTCTTTTTTGAGGTGATGAAAATGTTCTAAAATTGACTATAATGATGTCTGCATTACTTTGTGACTGTACCAAAATCCACAGAAGTGTACACTTTAAATGAGTATGGTGGGGCTTCCCTGGTGGTGCAGTGGTTAGGAATCCGCCTGCCAATGCAGGGGACATGGGTTCGAGCCCTGGTCCAGGAAGATCCCACATGCCGCAAAGCAACTAAGCCCGTGCACCACAACTACTGAGCCTGCGCTCTAGAGCCCACAACTACTGAAGCCGTGCACCACAACTACTGAAGCCCACACGCCTAGAACCTGTGCTCCGCAACAAGAGAAACCACTGCAATGAGAAGCCCGCGCACCACAACAGAAGAGTAACCCCTGCTCGCCGCAACTAGAGAAAGCCTGCACGCAGCAACAAAGACCCAAAACAGACAAAAATAATAAAATAGATACCTTTTTTTTGAAAAAAAGAGTATGATATGTGAATTATATCTCAATAAAGCTGTTGTGTGGGGTTTTTTTTTAAGTATCTTTAAAAGTTTCTCCTATCCGAATCCATTCTATTGCTAAGTAATATGTATCTTTCTTATTTTAATATTTACATTTTCTTGAAGATTTTAAAACCCTATTTTTCATGAACATACATTTTTATCAACATAAATGCTGGTTAAAATATAGCTAGCACAGAGGGACCTGACTCAGACTCAAAACTACTTTTTACCATGGACTAAGCAATCTCAGGCACAGTCTATCAAAAAAAAAGTGCCTTTATTCAAAACTTTTACTTCGTGTAATGACACCCTAGGTAATTCAGATTAGCGACCCACTGATAACAACTAAAAATGCTAGACAAAATTTTTAACATATTTTTGAAAGTATCAAAAGGTTAGCCCAAATCAACAAGGCCAATTTGCCCCCAGGGCATTTGCCAATCCTGGGGGAGAAGCTATATAACTGAATTGCATTTTTGTACCCTCCTGAGGAAGTAGCTATGAAGCTTGGAGCATATCAAAGGTAAGGACAATGAGAAACCATCCCCAAACTTGAGCAGGAACCACAAAGACATGGTCCTTGGAAGAGGACGTGAAATAGAAGTAAACTTACTCTAGTCAAAAGAAAGCTAATATACTACATTAAAAAGAGACAAACTCGACTTTAAGGCAAAAATGCATGATTAGAAATTAAATTCACTCCCTAAATATAAGGGTTCAACTTACTAGGAAGATACAGCAGTTCTAAATTTATATGTATCCAATAAACTGATATCAGAACTAGAAATTAAAAACTGGCCAAACTTCAACAAGAAACAAACACACACATGAACTTGATCTAATAGGCATAAACTGTATCCAACAACTACAGAATATTCTTTTCAGGCATATTTTCAAATACCACATTTATAAAACATTTACCAAAAATGTATTATTGTAATTAATTATATTAATATAAATTATATTAAATAATTTTATGTAAATGTATGTATTATTATACATACATAGGGCCATAGTCAAATTTTAACAGATTTCAACAGCTAAGTCATGTAGAATATGTTTTCTGACCTCAATGTAATTAAGCTAGAAGTCAAAAACAAACATATCTGAAAATCTCCATTTGTTTGGAAATTAATAGATATACTTCTAAATAGCTCATGGGTCAAAGAAAAAAATTAGAAAACATTTGGTCAAGAGAGCAACAGATCTTGTGGTATACAGTTAAACCAGTTCTTAGAAATATAGATTTAAAGCATTTATTTTAAAAATAAAGCTGAAAAGTGAGATGTCTCCACTACAAGAAGTAGAAAAAAAAGTAAAATAAATATAAAGAAATCTATAGAAAAGGAAATATAAAAACATAAATTAATGGATCAGAAAAAACACACAAAATACAGACTCAATAAAACCAAATTTGTTTCATTAAAACAGCCAATAAAATTGATAAATCTTCAGTGAGACTGATTAAGAACAGCTCAAATTCTGACCAACAGGTGAATGAATAAATTTTGATATACACAATAGAATACTTCTCAGCATTGAAACAGAATAACCTGTAAATATACACAAAAACATGAGTAAATCTAAAAATAATCAGGTTGAAAAAAAATAAGTCAGAAAAAAGAGGTCATACTGTGTGACTTTTCATGTCTCTCCTTTCCAGATGATCACTTCTTTCTCCCTTTTCATGACACAAAAAATCCTCAGCAAACTAATTTAGCTAATTTAATCCAGCAATATATGAAAATAATAATACATCAAGTACAGCTAATGCAACGAAAAGGTTGGTTTAACATTTGAAAATCTATATTATTCACCATATTAACAGAATAAAGAAGGAAACACACATAATCATCTCAATAGATGCAAAAAACTACTTGGCAACATTTATCACCTATTCATGATTTTTTTTTTAAATTCAAGCAATAGAAATAGAAAGGAACTTTGTCAGTTTGATAAAGGACATTTCTCAAACTAAAATCACTTAATAGTGAAACACTAAGTGCTATCCCTCTAATTCAAGAACAAAACAAGCATGTTTATTCTGACTACTTTTTTAAAAAATATTTTTTATTTATTTGGCTGTGTGGGGTCTTAGTTGCGGCACGCAGGATCTTAGTTGTGGCATGCAGGATCTTTCATTGCAGCGCACGGGCTTCTCTCTAGTTGTGGCGTGCAGGCTCAGTAGTTGCAGTGTGTGGGCTCCAAAGCACACAGGATCAGTAGTTGTGGCACACAGTCTCTCTAGTTGTGGTGCACGGGCTCTAGAGTACGCGGGCATAGTTGCCCCGCGGCATGTGGGATTTTAGTTCTCTGACCAGGGATCAAACCTGCGTCCCCTGCATTGGAAGGCAGATTCTTAACCATTGGACCACCAGGGAAGTCCCTACTCTCACTGCTTTTATTTAACACTATACTGGAACCCCTAAGCAGTGCAATATGGTAAGAAAAAAAAAAAAGATACAAAGTTTAGAAAGGAATAATTAAAACTCTATTTGCATATGATGATTGTTCATATAGAAAATCATAAGGAATCTATTTTTTTAAGTCATTAGAACTAATAAGGGAGTTCACGAAAGTGACAGACTACAAGGTCAATATACAAAAATTAACTGTATTACTATATGCTAGTAGCAAACAATTGGGAAATGAAATGTTTAAAATTCTATTTACAATAACGTCAACAAACATCAAATAGCTATAAATAAATCTAATGAAAGAAGGACCTCCAGGGCTTCCCTGGTGGCGCAGTGGTTGAGAGTCCGCCTGCCGATGCAGGGGACACAGGTTCGTGTCCCGGTCCGGGAAGATCCCACATGCTGCAGAGCGGCTGGGCCCATGAGCCATGGCCGCTGAGCCTGCGCTCCGCAACGGGAGAGGCCACAACAGTGAGAAGCCCGCGTACTGCAAAAAATAAATAAATAAAAAGGACCTCCATATTGAAAACTATAAAACATTGCCTTGAGAAATTAGATCTAAATAAATGGAGATATACATATTATATAAATATGTACTATATAAATATACTGCATACCATGTTCATAGATTGGAAGACATTATATTCAAGGCAATCAATCATAAAGCTTTTTTAAAAAATTGATAAGATGATTCTAAAGTGAAAATGCAAAGAACCTAAACTAACAACAAAAAAATCTTGGTTATGAAAGTTGGAGGAATTATACTACATGACTTCAAAACACAGTACAAAGCTAAAGTAATCAAAACTGTTATACCTAACAGTAGACAAATAGATCTACGGGACAGAACAGACTGTCCAGAAGTAGGCTTGTACAGTTCATTATTTTCAACAAAGGTGATAAAGTTATATGTCCATAAAAACAGGTAACTCCTGAAATGGCATGCATGGATTGGAGAGTTCTGATAACAATTGCATCAGGGTACTCTGAAAAATGAGTATGTTGGACCAAAGTTTTTAGCATTTCCAAATTCAATGGAGTCTATATTTTGATTAGTAAGTTAAGGAAGCAACAAAGCTTCCTCTTATATAAACTGTGGGTTAAAAAATTTTAACTCCAGGAATTTTTTCCTTAAAAAGTAAAAACGCAAACCAAAATGTGAACACCCAAATATCTTCTCCTTGCAGTGCTAGACTCAAGTAAAAATATCAGATGAAGTGACGCCTATTCACCTTACCTTTTAAGGGACACCTGTTTACTTCTGTACGAGCCTAGCCCAGTGGTTTGAGTTGGCCTGTACGCTTACCCCAGGCCCTCTGCCAATTGCCCTTTTTTGAGTTACGTACCCATTTTTAAACTTAAAAGTCACCTGCAGTCAAGGCTACTCCCTCCTAGAAGCATTCCTAATGCTGTCAATGTGTTGACTCTTTTGAGGGAATTGTGTGGTCAGGGAAATGAAACTGCCCCACTATTTTTACTGTCCTTGGTCACAGGGAGATTATAGGGACCCAGTAAAGGAGTTCTCTATTACTGACTGGAAAACGCAGAAAAGCAGGTTTTAACCATTTGTACATTCAATATTACCCTATAAAATTAGAAATCTTATTACTAAGGAATCTGACAGAGGAATTACCTTTGTAAAATCAAAAACTTTTAAGAGAATAAAAGTAGTCACTAAAGAATGTGCCAGAATGACTGATGGGACAAAAGTTATAATTACAAACAAAATACAGGAGAAAAAGCCCCTGATTATAAGGAAAGACTAAAGCCTTTAACAACACCTTCAAAGCAGTATTTCATATTCTTTTATGGAATGTTGCCATCAATCTCCATGCCTTGCTAATTGTCATGTAAAACTGTGTTCAATGATAGACTATGAAAGCTTCGCAATTCCTTTGCCGGAAGGGTTTCAGAATCCAGCTGTCTGCTGATACCACCTTCAACCAAAAGATTATTAATATAATTAATGATTCTAATAAGCACTACAAAGGTTGTTTCCACAGCTTAATGGATTGACAACTGGATATCCTTACTAATTTCACTATTTCTACATTTGATGATGTCTACTCCCTCTTGAATTTGTTTAGCACCACTTTACTAACTCCTGTTTTTCCTTCCTACTTAAGTCTGCTCTCAGGCTCCTCTTTAGCTAATTCTATATATTTTTTAGTATTCCCTAGTATTTGCTCCTTAGTTTCCTTCTCTCCCTTTATATTCTCTCTAGATGCTCCCATTCATATACCTATTTCAACTTTCATGACCTAAATGACTCCTAGTTCCCTAATTCTAGCCCTAAGATCTAAAACCACATTCCTGCCTGTGTACCTAATAGACAACTCCACCTTAAAGCCAAAAAAAATCATGATACATTGCTCAAGGCAATGTTGTATCCAAAACTATATTCATCTTCCCCTCCCAACTGGCTGCTTTTCCCAAGAACCAACGTTTCTACATATAAAAGTGAAACACTTTTGCATCATTGTGGACTCCTCTCTGCTTCCTTCTCTTCCCATAAACTAAGGATAGCCTGATCTCTTTCACAAGAAGAGCTTCATGCTATGGTTTCTACTTGCTCTTCCAGCTTCATCTCCTCCCTCACCTCAGAATTCTCAGCCTTCTTATGTACACAGCATGCGCTTTTCCTTTCCTCTGCTGAGCTCTCTTCCTTACCTTGCTGAACTGCAGATTCCTACAACCTCTCAGATTTACCTCCAGCATCCCCTCTTGGAACCTGAGAATTGGTTCGATACTTTATTGGTGACAGAGACCAAAGTAACTTTGGTTTGGTACTAGGGACAAGTCCTGGCATTACTGCTGATAAGCCTATAAATAAGACTACAAATAATTACAATGCAGTCTGCTATGTACCAGGGTGCCAGGGTGCTGCGGCAGCAGAGGAGGCTTACACAATCACTATGTGTTACTTCTATCAGTTTTTCTTGTACTGAGCCTTGTAGATAAGTAGGAATTTGTCTGGTGGACAAGTTAGGTCAGAGGAAGGCATTAGATATCAGAGTACATTCTGGTAACTGCTAGTAAGGTGCACCACACAAGGGGAAATGAGTGGGGTTTGGGGGATAGAGAAGGATGGAGAGGGAGGGCTCACAGGAAGACCTCAAAAGGCGAACTAGCAGCCATGTGGAGGACACATTACAGAGGCCAGGTCAGAGGCTAGGAGACAACCAGGAGGCTACTGCACTACACTTAGCAAAAAATGATGCCCCAAAGCTGTGGCAGCGAGATGGGGGAGCAGGGCACAGAAGACAACTCTTTATCCTTGATCCAAAGTAAAGCCATTTCATCTTCACAAGAAGCCTAAGAGGTAATGTTCCTATTTTTAACTCGAGGAAACTCAAGCTCCTAAGGATGTTGCTCGCTTGACATGACACAGCTTAGAAGTAGAAGCAGAGATACAAACTTCAAAGATGCTGCTCCTGAGTAGCATGTGTCAGTATCTTAAATGTATGTCCAAGTATAAAACAATAAATCATGTTTCACAACTAATTCTGGCCTGTTCAACTTACCAGGATTCCTAAGTAAACTTCCTCTTCCCATGGAGAAGCATAGCAAGTATAGAGGAAGGAGAAATACCCGAGCAGATTTAGGGTTACATAGCAAGATCTTAATATTATTCTAAGATGTGTACAATTTTAGTAGAATATACAAATTCTAAAGTTACCTTATGGGCCTAGTTTAGTGCTACATTCTCCAATTAATAATTTTGCATGGACCACAGAGTTGAAAAGTAATTTTATTTGCCTGTAAAATCTCCACTCTGCCCACTTAATCTTATAGAGGTAGGACATATTAAAAAAAAAGTATTAATATAAAAATAAAACAATATAGAAAACAAACTTATGGTTACCGGGGGTAAGGGGGGGAGGGATAAACTGGGAGATTGGGATTGACATACACACACTACTATATATAAAATAGATAATAAGCACCCACTGTATAGCACAGGGAACTCAATACTCTGTAATGGCCTATATGTGAAATGAATCTCAAAGAGTGTATATATGTATATGTGTAACTGATTCACTTTGCTGGCCACCTAAAACATAACATTGTAAATCAACTATACTCCAATCAAAATTAAAAAAATAAAATTTTAAAAATAAAAGAAAAAAATCTAAAAATAAATAATAAAAATAAAACTTGATGTGAAAATATGCTTAAAATGACATCAATATTCTGCCTTAGGCAATAGGCTTGAGGAATAAAATATTCAATATTTTAAAATCACTTACTTAACAAACATGCTACATGTATATTACAAAACAATGTGTTTGGCAATCTTTCTAAAATACAGAACATCACCTCTAACCAATGAGATGTTAAAGCTAAGTGAACATGATATTCCTCAAAGTTCTCCTTTAGTGTTCAGGGAATAGATTTCTTATTCTAAATTACTTTTCTAAAACAAAAAAGAATCTAAGGTTAGAAATGACCAATTTCAGAAGAGATATACACCTACACAAAACATAATCTACCAAACTATATAAATATTAATACAAGCAATATGGGTAACCCCTAAATTTCTTTCATTCTTTAAAACTCACAAAGGAGAGAGTGTAAGTTTACTAATCTACTTAACTCCAATGCTTCCTTCTCATTACAGAATTAAAGATTTATCTTAGACATTAAGAGGAAGATAGGAAGATTTGAACTGTTTTAGGTATACATCCTCAGGCCTTGAGACAAAGATAGCAGACAGGTTTCAACTCACATGTCTGTCAACTCCAGCAGATTAAGTAGCTACCTACAACAAAACGAGATTGGGGGATAACCTGACCAAAATGGAGCGTAAATGTCTTCCGTGGGCATAAGAGTATGGTAGCCTGCGTGCTACTCTTTGCCCTCAGCCTTATGCTGACAAAGACTCTGTACTGAAATATTTTTGTTTCTATTATAGGTAGGCTATTTCATTATTGTTTCACACCAGATAATGCATCCTGATGTAAAATATAAGTCAAATCAAGAGAAAAGTTTTGTGGGGTATTTGTGGTTTTGTTCTGGTTTTTGCTATGTCTGACAAAACAAACAATAAACCTAATATCTGTTTTCTAGAAAATACTATGTAATGGATGGCTACCATTACAATAACTAAGGTTGTATTTTTTAAATGCTCTTCCTATTCATCTGGAAAATTCAGTGTTACATATAAATATGTATATATGTGTGTGTGTGTATATACACACACACAGTTTTAGGAGAAAACATCAGCATTTCAGCTTGGTAACTTAAATAATGTTAACTATGCATGTTTATTTGTAAAACTTCCCATAGTGAAACGTGTTACAGTTACCTATAAACATTCATTTCTCACTACTTACAATGTGAATAATTATGAAATGTTTGTATATTGCAAGCGAGTTATAGAAAGTCACATAAACAATATAAATCTGATGCCCAGTCCTTTACAGATATGAAGTTATTTTCACTGGGTTTTCAAACTGTCAAGTATAAATAGGATGAGGTCACCAATACCTAAGATGAGGCACTTGAACAATTACCCAAAAAGGTTAAGTGTACAAAAGTGTAAAACAAAACTTTTGATATTAATCTTACTCAATTTCAGACGTGATTAATCTGAGATGGTCTATATTAAGAAGTGTTATAAACTTTTATTTTATTTCTTGCCCTTCTGCTTCCCCTTGACCCAAGGCAACATAACCGTGAAATAGACATCACCACAGACCAGTTAATGTGCTTCCATACAAAGAAACGAAACATTACTTAATGACATTGGGGTTTCAGAAAGTGACTATTTTACCACAAAAACTTGTGCATAATTTTTTTCAGACACATGGATAAATACACTGGTGACTCAAAGGCAAATCAGTATCTTGACCGAGTCCTAGACAAATAGGTCCTCAAATTTATTATCAACTGAATCAAAATTTTAAGTCTTACGTACTCTTTTTAAACACTGAATTTTTAAAATACTGAGAAATTTAAAAGTTTAATTTTAAAAATAGAAAAATTAAAAAATTAAATTTATTAATATTTTCTAGATTACAGTTTAAGATTTAAAAAATAAGGAACAGATGCTTTGTCTTGCCAGCCTTTTGTGAAAGACCTTTTAAACATACATATGTGGCTAATTCATTTTCAACCTTAACATGTTCTCTGTATATTTACACTGTATCTTTTGGTAGTTAAAATATTAAACGCTTGATTAAAAGAGATCAATTCCTGTTGCTTCATGAATTCATAGTACTATATTTTTCCCTACTGTCAGATTTCAACATACCTCTACTAGTAAAGAAAATAACTCAAATTTTAAAAGTTTATCCAATAGGGTTTAAAATCTGTGGTCCCATTAACTAATAGTTTTAGGTGAGAACAGTTAAATCTCATTAAACTTATTTAATTCTGGTAGTTTATAATTTGAGTAATTTCTATAGCCCAGATACCCAAATGCTGTTTAACAAACATATGAGTTAGTTACTCATTGGAACATGGTTAGCCATTCCAAGTCCACTTATCAAAATCACTTCCTGTGTGTGTGCACATGAGCGCACATACACTCCTTAATTCCCTAAAACAGTTCTGCTCCTCTAAAGAGAGAAACTGTCTTTTGCTCAGTATGCTACCAGACACCTATGTCTCTGCTAAAATCAGAAGATGGCCAATTTTCAAATAAATGGAAAGGGAAAATACTTATTTAGAACAACAAAAATTAAGCTTGGCAAAAGTAGTTACTTTTATTTACAATTGCATGTATTAAGATTACAAGAGAAACACTAGTGATACCATCTGAACAAAAGCAATGATTTATTGGTAATGGCAATGAATGAAATATTGAAAGTCTCTGGTGAGAATCAAGCAATTATCCAGGAGCTGTAGATCTGACTGCAATATGGTCTTCCAGTGTCTTTTGTACCTTAGTGGCTTTCTCCTTTTTTGCCAACTACCTAGGAAGAACAAAAATAACTTTATATGTACTTCTTATTGATTTAGAAATATGAGTTATTTTAAAAATAATATTACAAATTGTAATCATTTTTAAAAGCTGGTATTAATTTTTATCTTTGCAATTTTTTGGCATGCAGTATTATCTTCATTGTTGAAGCACACTGTGACCCTCCCTCCCTTCCCAGACTCTAGAAATTAAAAATAAAACACATGCAGGCTATTTTTGGTTTCCCACACTGTTTTAAGAAAAAGTAATGCAATTTTTCAAAACAAGGTTGACAGTTTAGAGAAGTTAATAAAAAGATGATGCTACATGAGTGAAACATATTTGGCATACTATTTTTAGGCAATGAGATATCAAATGCCTGCCGATCATAAAATAATGTACAATTAAAAGAGTATGCTAAACTTATGTCTTCATGCCCAGGATGACAGGTTTCTAGACTTTTCTATCAATATGCAGACATGCAATGAAAACAGATTAAAAATGACTAATTTGGCCTAGTTTCTATTTTTAAAAAACCCTGATTGCTACAATGTACTACTGAAATGATAAAGAATAAACCTTGTTTCAGGCAATGACTAGAAAAATTCTCTACTGAAGGGTTTAAAAAATGTTCTAGTTGCTATAAATGTAGCAGATTAAAAATATAAAGAATAAATTTGGTTTCTACCAATAGTTCTAGAAAACAAATCCTCTGTGGGAAGGAAGGCTCTAAAACTACATTCTAATCAAACAATTTACTTTAAATCTAAAGTTTATAACAATGTATTCTCATGGCAGAAATTCCTCTAAGGAAATCTACTTGCAAGCTATTGAACATATATTTGTATACAAAAAAATTTCTATGTATGTCTGTAAATACAATTTTCATATTTTAAATTGATTCTGGTCCCAACGGTAGTATCTGAATCAAGTAAAACTCACACAGGTCTTCAGTACAAGTCTGGTCTAAAATAGAACATGGCTGGGTCAATGTCATTCATGGGAAAAGATTATAAAAACCCTTTCCACTGAATTCCTAATCACGTGATGCTAGAAATGCTGTTTTCCCCATCTTGAGGAAAATCACTTTTACTACTTTAAAATAACTCCTCTCTGATCCAAGGAAACCATGTGTTAAAAAGCCCAAGATGCCAAAAAGATACAAAAGGTAGTCTCATAAAAGAGTACGTGGATGAGAGTTAAGAAATTTAGATTTTAAGAGCTGGGGGGAGCTTTCCTAAGAAAGAAGGGGAGGGGGCACTATCTGTACCACAAATGGATTTAAGCAGATAAACACTGAAAGCATTATTGATCATTATATCCCTTGGGAACACACAAAACACAGAGCTATTGGATTAAGCAAAAGAAAACAAAAACAACTAATATTAAAAATTTAAATTTTAACAGATGTGACACAGTAGAAGACATGAATCTGCATACTGTTTCACAGGTTGATAACTCTCAACTTGCCAATGTGTATTCTCTGTAAAAAAGAAGAAATTCAGCATTCCAATATGGAGTTTCTCACCCCAAAAGTAAAGCTCTTTTATTCATTTTTAAGTCTTTATATTACACCTCAGACAAACAAAAATTTTGGTACATCAAAATTAGATGTCAAAAATATTTATTCAGTAAAGAGTCCATTGATCTTCTATGTTAATATTTTAACCCAGCCTAACATCCAGTCCATAAGTCTTTCAACTGGCCTTGATCTCACTTGTGTTGGCAAAGCACAGGACATGCCCACAATTAATCAGCAAAAAGATTTTGGGGCTACAGTTCCAATGAGAAAATAAAACCCACGTCTCTCAAATTCAGCCTAATCAATATATTACACTAGTACTGATATAAAAGAACTTGATGAAACTGCTCGTATTTGATTTCCAAAATGATTCTATAGTTCCTAAAAAATAAAATTTAAACTTCAGATCAGATTAAAATATTAACTAGTTAAATCTAAAAACATTTACAACAATGTAAGTTTTATTGCAAAATTATTTCTCAAAATGTAGCACAAAATTAAATGAGACAGGAGAAAGTAAATTAAAAAAAGTAACAAAAAGTTGGGTGAGCAACCTGGTATGGTAATGAAATTAAAGCACCTAGTTGCAAGCCCAGAACAAAAACCAAAACAAATAAAAGGCCAACTGAGAAACATGACTAGAATGAGATCTGAAGAAGAGACAGTTGAGGAAATTTAGGTAACAAGAAGGCTGATCCAGATGATAGAAGCTGTAGAAATCTTGCCCCAACAATGGTGAGAACATGAGAAGGGTGAGAGCAGACAGGTGCAGAGAAGCAAGGAGGGGAGTAGAGTGAGATAAGGTCAGTCTTTATATTACTTCATTTTTAAAAATCTTCTGGTTTTAGTTCATTTGAGTTGGATTAAAAAAGCTGAAAAATAAACAGACAAAAATGTTACAAAAATAGCTGATACAGTGAATGGCCAGTTAAGAAAAGTCTATTTTTATTAGTCATAGAAAATCTGCTCTGCCTTTCAAATGTACCTCATTCCCTAAGAAGCAGAAGCCCCTTCATTTTTGCTCAGTTTTGTATACTTATATTATTTTTGTGTTCAAATAAAGCAATCCATGTAAAGAGCATATTTTAGCAAAGAAAACATCTACTTCCAATTAAAATGGCAAGCTTTTTTCATGCTGCAACACAAAGAATCCATTTACAACAGAAAGCCTAAGTATATATTATAATCTGGGCATAATGCTTCTTATGAGGCAAAAACAGACCAGTGGAAGGTATGTTCTAGTCTCCAAAATCTGAAAAGTATAATCTTCTAAAGCTGTAACAGCATGCAAGGTGGTCTCAGATTTCTAGCTACATCCAAGATTCACCAGCATTACCTTAGCTCTGTCATCTTAGTGACATAAGGAGAAGATCAATGACATTCTGAAAACTAAAATTATCTGGAAACAACTCATACAACATAAAAATGTAAACTGAAAACGCTACCAAATTCTATTTTATCATCCATTAAAATCATTTTACACAGCTCTCTTCACTACACAGAGGTATCAAAACTTTCCTCTCTGTGCTGATAAAACACATGCCCAATCTATATTGAAATTTTAAATACCAATTACTATGTACAATTCCTTTAAAATTCAGACTGACTAAATAAGGGAAAGAAGTGCCATACCTGACCCATCCTCGAATGAAGGACCTGCACCTTCCCACTTCCATGCCCAAGGTTCCTGTTTTCCATTCTACCTAGAGTGCCCACTGCTATCTTTTCCTCTATCCATTTCTACTCCCACAGCTTAGTTCTAGGCCCTTTTCCTCCACAAAACATTCTGATATTTTCCCAGCCATTCTTGGGAAGAAGGAAATATCACCAGGCTGGGAAAGGATGAGAATACTCTGTAGAGGAAGAGAGCCGTGAACTAAAGCTTTGATTAACTTTGATTAGCATTCCAAATGTTTGTGCATTACCCTTTAACAATATAAACTCGTTACTGGCAGAGCTTATGACTATACCTAGCATAGTACCACAGGGACAACAAGTACCATACCATGTATCGTTTATTTCCTTTACTAGAAACACCAAGCTCACTGATAGTTTTTAATTAAGTGACTCTACACAAGGCCAATTTCAGTTAAACATAAGCTAGCTTTTTAATTGCAGTTTTCCTACACTGAAGTTGTTGACTTAGCACAACATGAAGAAAACTGAAATACTAGCTTACTCTTGAAGAATAACCCTAGAGTTCAATGAATGACACGAGAACAAAACTCATTTGGAAACTACTGAAAGAAAATGTAATATTAATATATATAAGAAAGTCATTCAACCAATTAAAATTTATCAAACATTAAAAGCAATGGATTAAGAAGTCCAGAACACGAAGAAGGGAGTCCATTATAGCATTACATTATTTTCACAGCAGTTCTCAGTGTGGTCCAGGCTGGGCATCCCTGAGACCCTTTCATGGAGTCTTCAAGGTCAAAACTATTTTCATAATAATGCTAAATTGTTACTTGCCTCTTTAACTAACTCTCATTGTCTCACAAATGTACAACGAAGTTTTCCAGAGGTTACATGACTTACTATAGCAAAACTGACTGAATGCAGAAGCAGATATGAGAATGAGAGGATTCTATTAAGCTAGACTATAAACAAATTGGTCAAAGTGTAAAAACAATGCTCTTCTTCTCACAAAATTAGTTTTTGTTTTGAAATATATATATTTTAAAATATTACTTGTGTTAACAGTGATTTTATTTGTAAATAAATATTTTTTAAATTTCTCAGTTTTAACTTCTAAAATGGTAAATATTAGATAAATATTGGTCCTCAATAATCTTTAGTACTGTGAACGGGTCCTGGGACCAAAAAGTTTTGAGAACTATTGTTCTGCCATAATTTTCAATAAGGTAAATAGCATTTTAAAACAAACACAAATACTCTCAGACAAGAAAAGAAAAATACCTTTGCTATCCTGAAGACAGTCCAAAAAAGGTAGTTTGATAGTCAAAAAAGAGAGAAAATAGGCTAGAAGGGATGTGAGGTGGGATGTTAAAAACAAAGAGGTGGAGACATCCTTAGATGGACAATTATTAATGCACATCGGAAAAACTATAACTGAATGGCAGGCTGGTAAGAAGATGGACAAGATAGAGTAGGGGTTACCTAAAGGAAAAATGGAAATCAAGTAGCATAAGCTGAGGTGAGAAGCAGGAAACCAGAGCCGAATTAATGATATGAGAAAATAATAGGATTTAGAATAATAGATCTTAGGAAAGAACTGAGCTAAAAAGAAACTATGCAAGGCATGGTTAAAGCCAAATCCAATGGCATTTAATTCAAACAAGCAAAGTAGCAAAGCAGGTGGCCAAAACGACTCTGTTGCTCACAGTTTCCCAGTGCAGCATATTTCATATCATAAAAACGTAGATGTTTAATCTCTGCTTCTTCTGACCTGTCATTATGTGCATGTCAAACATTTGACATGACAGATCTAGTAACTGTTTCTAAACCTCCCAGAAGTTAACTATGCTGTGAGACAGAAAGATAGCAGTTGGAAAATGACATTAAAATATCTATTGTCAAGGTTATCAATTTTGCAAAAACAGCGTACAATTTTATAAGCTCATCCACCGTTATGAAATTTTATGAATTTTTCTGTTATTGGATTAAAATTATATCTGCAGTGCCATCAAAAAGAATATGCTTTCAGGGTGTTCCATGGCTCCAATTCCCCAAACAGGGCTCTAAGTTTTAAGCCAGGTGCCTCTTCCTCCAGGCATTGACAGTGCTAGGGAAACTCTTCCCCTCTTACAATCACCCCAAGTTCTAGACTGCCCGCCAGATGCAGCCATCAGAAACACAAGTAAAACCTACATCTCCGGTGCTGCTGCACATTTAGTCTGTGTACAGCAACCGGGTTCTGTACTGATAAATACATCTATGATCTGTGGTTGTATATTTTAAGAGTCATCCTAAATGAACTGTTACCAATTAGAAGTAGTTCCAAGAATGAAAAAAATGTTCTCTTTCCTAAAGGTCCCATAGAACTTATAAATTCTTTCACAAACTTTGGGACTATGTCCTCAAAAACAAAAAACAAAAAAATTCACTGAATACATACATATATGCCTGTTCACTGAATAGTTATTTGCTGAAATGTGTTCTTTCAGCACGAAGACATGGTTTGAAAGCATCTCAGTGTAGTAAAACTGAGTCCATTCTTTTTGATTAAAATTGTCATTTTAAATATGTTTTCATCAGAAACAATGATAATCAAAATCTTAATATAAGCAAGCAAAGTTCTTAAAAATTCATTAATAATGATTTAACTTACTACTACTATTTTTCATTATTCCTAACTACTTTCTATAACCAAACAATAATTTTTACCCCTCTTATTTGGATGCCATTCATTAATAGACACTACAACAGTAAGACTTATTTTTATTAGAGATTTCGTTTAGTAAGAAATCTAAAAATGTGATTAGAAGAACCTACTGTTCTGTTTAACCTTATAAAATTTCATGACATATGATTTTGACAGCTTTAAAATTATTTCCTTAAAATTGTTATTTTTATTTCTCCTAGCTATCATTTAAACAAACTTACTCGTTTGAAGTCATTCATATTTGTTGCCTGGACTGGAGTCCCAATAAAAGTAAAATATGAAATTCTTGTTGTTTCTTCTTCACCCTGATTGGACTGAACAAATATCTACACACACACACACACACACACACACACACACACACACACACACACACCAAAAAAGGAAAGAATTTTTACATTAATGATTACACTCCTTCTTTTATAAACATGCTTTAAATTTAATCAATTTCCTTAGGTTATTAATAAAAATACCTTCCATTCTTTGTAAGGATTAATCCAAATTACATTTAGACTAGTACTCCTATAGCATTATTAATTCTATTGTTTGCCCAGCTATTCTTACCTTCTCCAGGGATGTCATGGCAAGACACTCACATACACAAGTTCTTGATGATTTAGTGTGATGGTGTAGAAGGGTCATAGTTAAATTATTTACAAAGAATGTTGAAAGGGTATGAAATTCATGATTACAATGGGCAGAGTGTTACTGAAACTTTACTAAAATTATAATTTTTCACTGAGGAAAATCTCTGCAGTTATATTCTTTCTGATAATCCTTCATTCATTCTATTTCCTACAATTTTAAAAGAAAAAAATAGTACTGGAAATAGGGTCCTAAAACTATACTGTGGCTTACATGTTTTTTCAAGCTTGGCTCTTTACCCTTTCTATTTAAAAACTCCCCTCAGCATGTTAGGAGACAGAAACTTTACTCATAGATCCTTTTTCAATATATTGAATTTTTAAAATTTGCTCTATTAAAAAAAATAACTCTACACGCTGTCTACTTAAGATTATTGCCTCTCTTGAATTCAGCAACATACTTTTTTCATTCTCAGATGGCACTAAGCAATCAGTTTTTGCTGTTTTTACAGGAAACCACAGATTCATCTCAAACTGAGCTATTCAATTAAAAACTCTAAGTCTATAAGTGGACTATTAAACTAGCTATCTATTTATTTGCAATGCTTTTTTAATCTAAGCACAACAGTTTATATTTACTGCTTTTAAAATCCATCTACTTATTCTGATTAGACTTCCTGATCAAAGCTGTCATTTCAATTTCAATTTTATCACCAAAAAAAGTGACAGGCATGCTTTCTCTGTCGGGATTTAAGTCACTGACTAAAATTTTGATTTTGATAGGACACAGTGAAGACTGTGAACCTATCACAAGATAACTATGTTCAATGATTCTCAAAGATAGAGGAGATTATATTAGGATCTCTGGGTTTAAAGGGCTTTTCCAATAAACAAATGCCTTCCTCCCATCACTAAATAAAGTAACAGGTGTTATTAATTGAATGTTACAAATATGAGTAAAGTCAAAAAAATATTTCATAACCAGTGTTCCAGTATGGTATGACCATTTTCTGTAATTTCATCTGGGTAAAATATTTCAACTACTGAAAACTCAACTTTATATAATCTTTCATCTTACCACCATCTTACCATCATATACCACAAGTATATTCTGTGAAATTCTACTTTCTGAAAACCCCGTAAAATGAACACATGCTATGGCATTCTAATTTACAAAAACCAGAATCCACTAACACAAAGAAATCACATTAGCTTGGCATGCCTTGTTCTCAAGTGACTCTGTGCTGGTTCCCACTCCTTTTTCTAGGTATTCTACTATTCTTTTATAACCCTCCTACCCCCTCCTCTGAAGGAACAGGCTAGGGTGGACAGGTGGTTTAGGAGCATGTGTTGGGTTTTAATACTAAAATTCACAAAAGCAATTAATAACTGCTAAAAAGCTGCTGCTTTCTTAATGTAAATTAAGATAATATAAAACTATCTTTTAAAAGCCATTTTTACTGAGATCGCGGCCACTACACTATTAAAAACTCTATATTCTAGAAAAGTAAATTGGACTTTACAAACGTATCATCACTCATCACCAGGTATGAAGGAAGCACAAATATCTTCTATTTAAGTATAAATGTTCTAGAATAAACTTTTAACAAAAGTTGCCAAAGATGTATACGTAATATATATATATGTAAACTGACAAATCCACAAATTTAAAAAAAATCAATCCGTCTTTCCTTTTTAGGGCACACAGATGAATTAGAAAGAAGAAAATTCAGTTAGCTCATTAGACATGTTTATGCATTTCAAACCAAGTGGACAATTATTACTTTTAAGGATCACTTGGAATCAGCTAGGATACTAAAGATGGCATGAACTGTCACCCACAACCCGTTAAATATATCTGAATGAAATATTACTTACAGTTACACTGTTAACATTCTGAAACTTTACATAACGAAGTGGGACAATACCATCTTCTTTAATATCATCCTCTGTTAGTTCCAGAGCTTGAGTTGGCTCACTTCTTTCTGCCTCTTCAAAATCCATAGACCGGGGTAGATTGATAAAAATTTTTACATACTTAGGACCCTGACCTATAAAATGGTAGAATAAAATTAAATGCTAACGCCAAACATATTACTGGTATATTCTTGGCCTGCTAAAACTATACTAAGTACTAGGAATACTAGATGAAAACACATACATATATATGTACATGCATAACATATACACAGAGTTCTTGCCCTCAACTATAAAAGACATACTATGATACATGCACAACTCTCAGTGAGGAGGTATAGCGAAGGTGGCAGTGGAGTCTGACAGCACATGCAGGCTGACAGAAAGTTTCATAAAAGAAATAACATTGACATGGGTCTTGCAGTTGCCATCAGTTGGTACATTTTGTTATTTAGGAGGAAAGCACTATCAGTGACAACATTTAGCCAGAAGGAAATTAATTACACAAACTACCAAAATTCATCTTAGGGATTAGGATGTGCTCAGTGGTAAAATCATATTGATAGAGTGTCTTAGTCCTTTTAACTTCAGACCAGTGTTTTGTGACTGATTAAGGAATCTTAAGATAGTCACACTGCTTAAATACTCATTTCTATAGCATTTGCTTTTATAAATACTTTGTATTCTCAGAATAAAGAAACAATTTTATTAGTGAAAAGTCATTAATACACGAAAATTTAGAATAGCAAATGATAAGGGAATGCTACCTGATAAGCGTACTGCTTCTCCCAACCAACTAAAAAACCAGAATCCTAGTCCCCACTGCCCATCCCATGCCCGCACCCCTGCCTGCCCCAACCAGCAAAAAACACTTCAGTAAGAAACAGAAAAAAGGGGGTGGGAGGGTGAATAGCACAATTCTTTATTTAATGAAAAGAAAAATGCCAAGTCTGTACAATCATGTTTACCGCATCATAATATGTATAAAGAAGATGAAACTATAATTAGAGCACAAATAGGAAGATCCGGAGCCTGTCTTATCACCTGTAACAGGAGGAATGTGAAATAATTCTCCCAGTTCTGATCCTGAAAAACAGCTACCTCAACCCTAGAATCTTTAGTTGGAAGAAAGGGCTACCTCGTTTTCAGATTAAAAGGGAACTTAAATTCTAAAATAAAAAACTTCGGAAAAAGGGTAAACGTTTCTTTTTTTATTACTTTCGGTCCAATAATCTCACATTATTTGCCCACTGCTTTGTTCTAAGAACAATTTCACTCCTTCCCAAAACAAGAAATCTTTACCTCTATTTAATAAAAAGTTTTAACCTAAGTGTCCATCAACAGAATGGATAAAGAAGATGTAGTAAATATATATACAATGGAATCCTACTCAACCATAAAAAAGAATGAAATTTTGCAATTTGCAACAACATGGATGGACCTGGAGGGTATTATGCTAAGTGAAATAGGTCAGACAGAGAAAGACAAATGCTGTATGATATCACTTACTTATATGTGGAATCTGAAAACTACGACAAACTTGGGAATATAACAAAAAAGAAGCAGACCCACAGATAAAGAAAACAAACTAGTGGTTACCAGTGTGGAAGAGGGGAGGAGGGAGGAGCAAGATAGGGGTAAGAGATTAAGAGGTACAAACTTCTATGTATAAAATGAATAAGCTACAAGGATATACTGTACAACACAGGGAATATAGCCAATATTTTAGAATTACTATAAATGGAATAACCCTTAAAAATTGTGAATCATTATGTTGTACACTTAAAACTTACATAGGAGTATACATCAACTATACCTCAATTTAAAAAAAAAGAAAAGAAAAAAAAGAAAAGTTTTAAATATGTGCTAGCAGGTCTACAGAGCAGAAAGTTAAAGAAAAGCTGCCCATTACTCACCATTATCCGGCCCTTGAAATTTCATTGAATAAAGCTTAACAGGCTGATTGAATGCCACGGTAATAAGTAGCTGTGAAGAAAATAATAGTTTCATTTTTAAAGGACTGTTGAACACCTTAAATAACACAATAGCTAAGGAGATTTAAATAATTAAGCAGCAGACAAAATTTAATTCATCTAACAAAACCAACGTAATATAGAATATCAGTAAGTTGAAAGTAACTTGATTAGGCTGACATTTGAAAAATACATTAATGTATTATTCGTATAAAGAAATAACAACAAAATTTAATAGAATTAACTAAAATTATATGTAAGAACCTAAAGTCTTGTAACCTAAAACTGATAAGCAATCTGCTTTCCAAAAAAACAAACAAAATCCCGAAATTAAAATTTAAACTATATATTTTAGCATATTAAGCTTATTATTTTCCAAAACAATTTATTTGTGGAAGCATCCACCCACGTCACTTGACAATTTGGAGACAATGCACACAGGCTACGTGGAGAGACTAGACCTCAAATGAACTCTATTTGATCCAAAACTCAAGAGAACAGGACTCACAGCTCTAACAGTAACCTCCAAACCTCCATTTTAAATTTATCTGACTAACTGAATCTGAAAAGCTAGGTAAGGGAACTGGAACACAAAACAATGCCGAAATGCCTATCTCTGATTCATTCACTCAATCTTCTTTCCAGCTAAAATTCTGTCTGATGTAGGTACCTATGCTTCTACCCTGGGAGGAAGATTTCCTTGGCAGGAAGATTTCAGGGAAGCTGTAGCCAGTCCTTCTGATATGCATCACCACATTATTTCAGGGCACCATTTACAAGGAGCACAATGTGAATGATATTCTCAAAGCTATACAGTAAGGTAGCTCTGGCTGGAGCAAAGAAAGATGGGATTTGGATTTATGATTTCAAATCACTGTGGTCTATTTGCTTAAGAAAATACTTAAATTACTCCCTTTGGTTATGTAAGTACCTTTTATACTTGACCTGTAATTGTGTGCCAGAAAATAAGCATGACATGCTTAGAGACTTGAACCACAGGTGCAGAGGATTATGAGAGTAGAAAGCTAGAAGCAGATAAAGTCAGCAAGAATACGACACCTTCTTCCTGAAGTCACTGAAGAACCATTTAACTCTTTTAAGAAAAAGAAGCATGATCAGATTTATATTTTAGAGAAATAACTTTTGTGAACATGTAAAAGATGAACAGGAAATGGGGACAAAGCAGAGGCAATGGAATAGAAATTAAATTAAGGAAAATAACACTCAAGATGAAGACAGAGATGGCTTGATAAAGGCAGTACTATACTACACTACTTCCTCTGGAACAATAATGCTGGGAATTATAGGGAAATACAACAGGTTTACATCTGGGAGTGAGGACTAGACATACAGGGAGGGCTCATCTAATTAGTTTCTATTTCTCAGGGACAAAGTCGTGTAGGAAGTATGAAGGCAAGTCAAGAATGAACAAAAGGACTTAAGAAGAGTGAAGGCTCAACTCAGCCTTCGGGGCAATCCAAGAGATCGGTGATTCTCCGCAGTGCAGCTGGCATAGAAGAACAAAGAAACGAGGGGGGTCTGCAGGGTCAAAGGACAGGGGTGAAGTTATAAAAAGGAAGAAAGAAGTGAGCATCTGGAAAAGAGAAATCCTGAGATGGAAACCTGAACAAGAAACAAGAGCAGGCATAAATACTGATAATCCTTACAAGCCTTAAGCATTCGGTTACCTGTTCATCACAATCAGATTCCAAGAAGGTCATGTCTTTTCGTAAACAGTTGTCAAATCCATGCTCGTCACTTTCATTAAGACATTCACAGCCAGCTTTGTTAATAAAAGGCATTAAATCCATCTGAAAAAAATTAAACCAAGACTTTAGGCAAAGCATCTGGATTTGGTATAAAAATCTTAATAAGAAATGTAAATATGTGATTCTTTTTTTTATTGTACAATATTATGTTTCTTGGGTACAACACAGTGATTAACAATTTTTAAAGGTTATATTCCATTTATAGTTACTATAAGATACTGACTATTTCCTGTGTTGTACAATACATCCTTGTATGTGATTCTTTTTTTTCTAAACTTTTTATTTTATATTGGAGTGACTCTCTCTTGATTAAGCAATTTTAAAGAAAACTTATATCTCATTTAAAATAGTTACTAAAACTTTTATAATAATCTTTTCATTTGAACTTCTGACATCTATCACTAATAATTAAAGCCAAATTTAGGCTTAGCCCACTTAATAAGAAACCAAAATCAAGTCTCTAACACAAAGATTATTAAATGTTGACTTATACGTTTTTTAATAGCAGTGTTTTGAAGTGGAAAATATGCAAACTAAAATATCTACAAAATATCCAAAGAAAGCCTACCTCCCTCTTCTAGTAATCATGCACTCTTTAAACCTATATCCGTGAAGAGTTTAAAGATAAATAGCAAATAACTATTTAAAAAATTTTTATCATGGAAAATTCCAAACATACACAAATAGACTAATACAGTGAACCTCAGGTATCCACCTCCCAGCTACAATAATCATCAACTCATGCCCACTCTTATCTCACCTTTACCCTGTAACCATTCCCAACCTTTCTCCCAATTATTTTCAAGTAAATTTTAGACATTTTTTTCATTTCATTCATGAACATTTCAGTGTGTTCACAAGAGATAAGTACTCAAAAAAAAATCCTCAGTATCATTATCACAACTAAAACAATGAATAATATTTTAATATCATCAATATCAATGTTCAAATTTCTTCAACTGTCTCATAAATGTTTTACAGTTGAAATTACTGAGTCTCAGAATAAGAATCCAAGAAAAGTACAAATACCGTATTTGGTTAATGTCTCTTAAATCTCTGTTAATCTATAGTCATTTAGCCTATAGATTTCTTATATTCTGGATTTTGCTGAGTGCTTTCCTGTGGCGTCATTTAACATTTTCCTGTATATGTTTTGGCTAATACTTTCAACACAACGCCATAGAGTTGCAGTGACAGTGGTCATCCCTGTCTTGTTTCTGACTTCAGTGGGAATGCCTCCAGTACTTCCCCATTAAAATTTTATTGAACACTTTAGGAATAAATAGATATTGCACTCTGTCAAATGCTTTTTCCCCATATTAGGAAATCATGAGTTTTCTCCTCTAGATTGCTGAATTTTGTTTACTAATATTTTATTTAAGATTTGTACACCAATATTCCTAACTGGAACTGGTTGGTAGCTTTCTTTTTTGCTGCAAACTTTGTCAGATTCTGGGATCAATGTCATAACTTACTTCAAAATGAAACTTTTAAGTTTTCTCTCTTTTTATATGGTCTTGAGTAGTTGCAGTTAACACAAGACTACCTGATCTTTAGAGATTTGGTAGAATTTCCCTGTGAAGTCATCTTGGTATTTATGTAAGAGCTCTTTTACTATTTTCTCTACTTCCTCAATGGTGATTGGTCTATTTAGGAGTTCTGCTTCTAGTGGAGTTGATTTTGAAACTATTTTTCTAGAAAAGTATCCATTTCACCTACTAAACAAAAACTGTTTTTAAAGTTTACCAAGTAATTTAAAAAAAATAAAAAATAAAAAAATAAAGATTACCAAGTATTCTAAGTTATCAGATACATGTTCACCATTCTATCAGTCTTCATTACGAATACTAATACACATACTAATACATGTGTATATGGTTCTGAAAGACTAAAGAAAACTTTACATTTCAAATAATTATCAATATGGTAATAATCCATTAGAATATACCCTTAATTATTCATAGACTAGCCTAGATGCTTCCAAAGCCAAAATATTCTTTTCTATTATATCAAATGTTACATTGCATTAAATGTTAAATGTATTACTCAGGGTAACATAATGTAGCCAATTCAAAAAGGGAGGCAGGAAGAAAAGGAGCACTACACAGCTAAGTTCTACTACTACAGAATTATTCTGAACTTCTTGAACATTTGCCTTGAAAATGTGACAAAATCTTTCAAACATTTGCCTACCATCCTACCGAGATGCCTCTTCCATACTATATGCAGGATCAAGACCCCAGGCTTGAAGACAACATTGCAGTCGTACTTCCAATACCTTAATGATGAAAATAAACTAAATAGGTAAATAATTTAAAATTGGTTTTTAATTTATCATGGGGCACACAAAACAAGTATCATATTTGAACAGTTGCATTAAAGTGCTCTGTTTTACAACACTGTCTGGGACAAACTGGCATAATATTGTATACTTGACATAACTGCAAACTGACATATTTGGAAAATATGTAATTGGAAATAAGTATCACTACTTATGCAATCAACTTGCCAATAATGAGGAAAGAATCATGAGAACACAATCAGACAAATCCAGACTGTGGGACACTGTGTAAGACAAATGGTCCAGACCTGCACTGTACAATGAGACAGCCATTAGCCACATGTGTAAATTTAAAACTAAATCAATTAAAAATAGATAAAACTAAAAATTCAGTTCCTCAGTTGCCCCAGTCACATAAAAAATGCCACATGTGCCTAGTGGCTACTACAGTAGACTGGCGTTGCTTTAAACTTTAAAAAAAGGCAGTCATGGGACTTCCCTGGAGGTCCAGTGGTTGGGACTCTGCGCTTCCAATACAGGGGGCTCAGGTTCGATCCCTGGTCAGGGAACTAGGATCCCACATGCCGCATGGCACAGACAAATTAAAAGGCAGTCATGAAAGAAAAAAGGCGGAGAGAAGTTTCTAGACTAAAGAACACTAAAGAGATTGACAACTTAAATGCAATTCATGACCCTTGATTTGATCCAAGATTGGGGAAAAACAGCTATAAAGTATATTTTGGAGATATATTAAGGAAATCTGAATATAGGCTGTACATTAGGGATAGATATCATATCAATGTTAAATTTCTTAGAAGTGATAATGGTATCATGGCTATACAAGAGAATGTCCTTGTTCTTAGGAGCTCCATGCTGAAATATTTACAGATGAACCATCTAGATGCCTATAACTTACTCTGTAAATGATGCTGCAAAATATAAAAGCAGATAAATACATATCAAGATAGAACAAAAACAGGGAAATATTCACAACTGATGAACACAGGTGAATGACATGCATGTTTATAACACTACTCTGTCAACTAGATTTTTTGTTTGCTTGAACAAATTTCACCTTTGGGGGGAGGAGGCGAGTGGAATCCAACATGAGACACACAGGAAGTTAGAAAGTTTTTGGTTAAAGAAAAATCTGTCCTACGTACTACATAAATTAGGGACATTTAATGTTTATTTTGATGAATGTGACATATTTGTAGACCAAAACCTACAGGTCAGAGGTTGGAACACTGAAATACACTAATAAGTCTCAAGATTTAGAACACATGTAAATACAAGTTTGATTCCAGAGTGCCTAGACTGCAAACTTCTAGAGAGGAAGACTTGATATTGATAGCCCCCTCATGTGATTTGAAGCCATACTAGGTACTCTTATAAAACATGGGATTGTAAAGCAATTATACTCCAATAAAGATACCTTTAAAAAAATAAATTATGGGGGCTTCCCTGGTGGCGCAGTGGTTGAGAGTCCGCCTGCCGATGCAGGGGACATGGGTTCGTGCCCCAGTCCGGGAAGATCCCACATGCCGCGGAGCGGCTGGGCCCGTGAGCCATGGCCGCTGAGCCTGCGCGTCCGGAGCCTGTGCTCCACAACGGGAGAGGCCACGACAGTGAGAGGCCCGCGTACCGCAAAAAAATAAAAATAAAAATAAAAATAAAAATAAATAAATAAATAAATTATGGGACAGGAGGGGTGGGAGGGAGATGCAAGAGGGGGGAGATATGGGGATATATGTATATGTATAGTTGATTCACTTTGTTATAAAGCAGAAACTAACATACCATTGTAAAGCAATTATACTCTAGTAAGGGTGTTAAAAAAATAAAATGAAATAAATAAAATTTTAAAAATAATAAGTAAATTAAAAAAAGAAAATAGGGGAGAGAAAAAATAGAATGTTTAAAACTTTCCCAACTTCTAAAGAGATACTTGGGGCAGAGACTTATTTTTTTCTTTCTGGCTGCGTTGGGTCTTTGTTGTGGCATGTGGGGAGCTTTTTTGTTGTTGTGGCGCATGGGCTTCTCTCTAGTTGTGGTGTGAGGGCTCCAGAGCACGCAGGCTCTCTGGTTGAGGCACAGGGGCTCAGAAGTTGTGGCGCTCGGGCTTAGCTGCTCTGCAGCATGTGGGGTCTCAGTTCCCAACCAGATACCGAGCCCGCGTCCCCTGCATTGGAAAGTGGATTCTTTACCACTGGATGACCAGGGAAGTCCCAGGGTGGGAAATTTATAGCACTAAATGCCTATATTAGGCAAGAAGAAAGGTCTCAAATTCGACCTTAAGAAACTAGAAAGAGAAGAGCAAATTAAACCCAAAGTAAACAGAGAAAAGAAAATAATAAACATCAAAGCAATGAAATGAAAAACGATAGAGAAACTCAATGAAATCAAAAGCTGGTTCTCTGACAAGATCAGTGAGTTAAGAAACATCTAGCCAGAGTGGTCAAGACAAAAAAATCCCAATATTAGGAGAGGTGACAGTACTACAGTTTCTTTAGATATTAAAAAAATGAGAGAATATTATGAACAATATTTTGCACGTTCAACAACACAAATGAAATGGACAAATTCCTTGAAAGACACAAACCACCAAAGCTCACTCAAGAAGAAATAGATAACTGGATTAATTGTTTACCTATTTTTAAAAATTAAATTTGTAGTTAAAAGTCTTCCCACAGGGCTTCCCTGGTGGCGCAGTGGTTGAGGGTCCTCCTGCCGATGCAGGGGACGCGTGTTCATGCCCCGGTCCGGGAGGATCCCACATGCCGCGGAGCAGCTGGGCCCGTGAGCCATGGCCGCTAAGCCTGCGCATCCGGAGCCTGTGCTCCGCGACAGGAGAGGCCACAACAGTGAGAGGCCCGCGTACCGCAAAAAAACAAAAAAAAACAAAAAAAAACAAAAAAATCTTCCCACAAAGAAAACTCCAGGAACAGCTGGCTTTACTATTAAATTCTAACAAATATTATAGGAAGAAATAGTACCCATTCTACACAAACTCTTCCAGAAAATTGAAGAGGAGAGAATATTTACTAATTTAATGACACCAGCATTACCCTGATACCAAAACATACAAGAAAGGAAACTACAGACCAATGTCCCTCATATACATAGAGGCAAATATTTTAAACAAAATTTTAGCAAACCTAATTCAACAATATATTAAAAGGATAATGCATCATAGTCAAGAGTGGCTAGAGTATGCTAGGTTATGGTAGGTTGGTTTAACAGGCAGAAGTCACTCAATGTAATTCACCATGTTAAGAAACAAAATGTTGAAACATGATCATCTCAATGGACACAGAAAAAAATATTTGTAAGAATCTAATACCCATTTCTGATTTTAAAAAATTCTCAACAAATTAGAAATAGAAGAGAATTTCTTCAACCTGATAAAAGGCATATATGAGAAACTTCCAGCTAACATCATACTTAATAGTGAAAGACTGCATGCTTTCCCCCTAAGATGAGGAACGAGTCAAGGATGTCTGCTTTCAATACTACTGTGGAATAAGTCACTATAGTAAGATAAGAGAAATAAATAAAAGACAACAGAATTGGAAAAACAAAATTTTTTCGAACTTCAATAAACATATTAAAAACTCAAAGTCATGATGTTTACAAAAACACTGTATTACTTCCGATTTTTGATTCTTAACCTTTTGAGTATCATACCCTACATCTTTTGTAATATCTCAAACCCCTCGAAGAGAGATATTTCTTTCTTTCACTCTGGCTCCAGTCAAATCAGGAGTTTCAAAACTATAGGATGTGTGAAATCAATAATTATATAGCCTTTTAGCATTTAAACGTAATGAGAGAAAGTCTTTATTCTAAGAAACCTAAAATTTTATTTTAAAATTGTCAATACATTTTTGTAATACTTATATTTAAATCTACTTTAAGATACAGGTTTTCATTCAGTTTCCATTTGTGTTGTGAAAACAATGCCGTTCTTGGGAACACATTACCAGTTTTAAATATTTAATGACCCTATAAGACCTATACTTCAAAACTTTTAAAGTCTTCATTGACACCTGATGGAAAAAAATGAAAATGTTTTTAACAGCTTTTTACTTTGTATTCATAACATCTGGATGAAATTAAATGTCTTATTTCCTAAAACGTCATTTTTCCCTGCTTATTTCCTACCCAAAGCCAAAACCCTGATATCACACTTAGCTGATGTAAAGAAGTATCGCTGCAGCTAAGCAGCCAAGACTGTTGTGCCCATAAGACTTTTTCATGCAAAAACCCTTACTAATAAAGGAAAAAATACAAAGAAGTAAACACAACTGTTTACAAGTCAAATGATTTCCAAAATTTTCCAAAAGGCGTCATAACCCTGACTTACACATGTTCACACTTTCTAACTGAATATTACCATTTCAAATTATCATATAACAGTTCTATTTTAAATAAATATTAATTATTAAGTCCTTAACTTAAAGTAATTAATGCCACTACCACATGTTAAAGACACTTTCTGAAGACACAACTCCCCCTCCACCCATAAACACAAAAAGAATCTCTCATATATACCTGACTACAGGTTCTCCTTATTCAACATGAATTTAAGGGCCTTACATAATGACTGGTAGCTCCATGGCAGGCCTGTTTTAATGTACTTGGTGGACTTCCCTGGTGGTTCAATAGTTAAGAATCCTCCTTCCAATGCAGGTGACACAAGTTTGATCCCTGGTCAGGGAACTAAGATCCCACATGCCGTGGGGCAACTAAGCCCGCGCACCACAACTACTGAGCCCGCAAGCTCTAGAGCCCGTGCACCACAACTAGAGAATTCATGTGCTGCAACTACTGAGCCTGCACACTCTGGAGCCTGCACACCACAGCTACAGCCCACATGCTATAACTTCTGAGCCCACACGTTCTAGAGCCCACGCGCCACAACTAGAGAGAAGCCCTGACACCACAACGAAGAGGCCGTGTACTGCGACGAAAGATTCCGCATGCCACAACTAAGACCTGACTCAGCCAAATAAATAAATAAATTAAAAAATTTTTAAATGTACTTGTTACACATGCTTTCATATACTAGCTTTAACTTGAGGTAACACTTTAAAAAAAATCATTTTTAATCTGCCAACACAATAACTTTATAACAAGCAAAATTAAAAAATATATATACAAATATTATTTTGGTAGGCAGGTTTTACCAATTTGCATAAACAAGTCAGCTACCATGAAGTGGTACTTCTGAATTTTACTTCCTTCCTGAATAGCTCTCATATGATAGACACAAATTATGACTATTCATATTATATAGTTTTCAAAAACTTTGACATTCTTAAGTCTTCAAGTTATTATTTAGAATAATAACTCTTAAAAGTTTGAAAAACATATCCAGTACTAAAGTCACATTTGGTTTTAAAACAAAATCAATAACTAGGGTTTTTAAATAGATACATTTAAAAAGAGGGAGAAAACTTTAGAAACCAGCAGAAAAGGGAGTTCAGTATGTAATGGTCATACACTAAAATTTACATGCCATTTTACACAATTGTCAAAAAGTGAAAAATTTTTCCAATGAAAAGTTTTTCACTTTGGGAGGGAAAAAAAGTAAAAAACAAACGTATAAAAATGGCTTTTGGGACTTCCCTGGTGGCACAGTGGTTAAGAATCTGCCTGCCAATGCAGGGGAAACAGGTTCGAGCCCTGGTCCGGGAAGATCCCACATGCCGTGGAGCAACTAAGCCTGTGCGCCACAACTCCTGAGCCTGCGCTCTAGAGCCTGTGAGCGACAACTACTGAGCTCACATGCCACAACTACTGAAGCCCGTGCACCGCAACGAAGAGGAGCCCCCCATTCACCGCAACTAGAGAAAGCCCGCGTGCAGCAACAAAGACCCAACGCAGCCAAAAATAAAATAAAACAAAAATAAATAAATAATTTTTTTTAAATGGCTATTAAAATAGTTCAGAAAGCAGATTAAAAAACAAGTGGCAGGGCTTCCCTGGTGGCACAGTGGTTGAGAGTCCGCCTGCAGATGCAGGGGACACGGGTTTGTGCCCCGGTCCGGGAGGATCCCACATGCCGCGGAGCGGCTGGGCCCGTGAGCCACCGCCGCTGGGCCTGCGCGTCCGGAGCCTGTGCTCCGCAGCGGGAAAGGCCACAATGGTGAGAGGCCTGCGTACCACAAAAAAATAAATAAATAAATAAAAATAAAAAATAGTTTATGATGGGGGCTTAAGGTTATAATACACACAACACAGACAAAATCAAATAGTCAGCTATTACATTTACTTTTAAAGTTCTTAACTGAAAGTATTCTTAACTAGCAAAAGACAAAACATGAAAACAGTGAACTTCACTTCAACCAAATAATGACAAATGCAAGACACATCATGATTTCACTTTTAATTCTACATACATAGCCTTTTGGAATATCTGTGTCCTCGTTGCTTCCAGGGTCGTTTTCCAAGTGCTGCTTGATCTTTTCCTCTAGTCCCACAGCGTCTGCTCCTTGATATTGATCAATTCTCACTTTGTTTCGAAAAAATAGAAATGTAGGTGTTGCTGATATATTGTTGGTGGCAGCTGTTCCCTAGAATTGTCAAGTTAGATAGCATTATGAATCAAAACTAATCTTAAACCACTCTGAATATTCACTCTACATCTCTATGGAAGTTAAATATCACAAGCATGAACTAAAAACATGTAAAATAACTTACTCGTAATTGTTACTTAAGAAAAAACAGGCCTATTCTTAAGGGGCACAACTATATTACCCTTATGTCCGCAACAAAGAATAGCCCTGCATTTTTGTTTTGGTGTTAAGTGCTTCATCCAATAGAACAATCGGCTTCTAACACAGAAATTGCACTTTACAACACCAGACAGTTCTCTCGTAAGTACAGACTGTTTCTCAAATGGAGAACCCCAGAAGGGTATTGAGATATGTCAACACAAACCACTGCTACTAGGAAAAAGTACACATCTGAAAAAACAGTAGCCCATCTGTCCGTGAAAAGGAGGTAACATCCTTTGCACTGCAATCCTCATCTAGTTCTACTCTTTTTTTTTTTTTTTTGCGGTATGCGGGCCTCTCACTGTTGTGGCCTCTCCCGTTGCGGAGCACAGGCTCCGGACGCGCAGGCTCAGCGGCCATGGCTCACGGGCCTAGCCACTCGGCAGCATGTGGGATCTTTCCGGACCGGGGCACGAACCCGTGTCCCCTGCATTGGCAGGCAGACTCTCAACCACTGCGCCACCAGGGAAGCCCTAGTTCTACTCTTAAAGAAATGACTTCTGGTCTTCCATCAAAAACACCACAATGGGTATCTTTTTAAATTCTGCTCCAACTCCACGAGATCATAAGGCTAGCTACCGAATGAAAATTAATCAGTCACTGATTCATTAAACTCATTAAACTCTTCATGAGCAGTGTAAAGAAAATAGTAAAATAAGTATGTCACCTTGCATATTCAAACACTAGGAAGAGGTACCACTATATTGTTTTTTTAAAAAAAGCATAAAGTTTACAGAGATGTCTTCTCTAGGCCTCATTTAAAAAAATGACCTTTTAGAACAGTGCCGTCCAAAAGAAATATAATACAAGATACAAATGTGAGCTACACATGTAATTTTAAATATTCTAGTATCCACAAGAAAAAAGTGAAGAGAAACAACTGAAATCCATTTTAATAATTTATTTTAGCAAATCCAAATATGCAATTCAACATATAGTCAATGTAAAAAGTTAATGACATACTTTACGTATTTTATTTCATACTAAGCCTTCAAAATCCTATGTGTATTTTACAGCACATCTCAATTTGGGCTTGCCACACTTCAAGTACTCAGTACCCAACCACATGTGGTTACTGTACAGGACCACACAGCTCCAGAAGACAGCACTTCCAGATCAGAGACAGTGAATACTTAAAATAAGGCAAAATAAGGCCAGGGCTGCTGTCCAGAAGTATGCGATATACGTACTAAACAATAAACGTGTAACATAGAGTTTGCACGAAATCCCCAAAATACTTATCTGCAAGCTATGTAACATTCTAAGATTTTTTTCCAACCCAGAAATGTATCAAAGACAAAAGCTTCACTGGAAAAAAAAAAAGTTACAGAGCTGTTATTTATGTATGTCAAAAGACTACATTTTTAGTGTTGGAAGAAGCCTTCAAAAAATTTTTTTCTCTAACAATTCCTCCATACATCTAGATATGCAAATGCAGAACTGTCACACAGCCATGCTGACTAAGTAACCAGGGCAATCTACCTACAACACTGTGGCTCAATCAATAGTAACCAACATTTTAAACTTTCTGCTGAGTAAGCAGCTTTGGAGCTAGGGTTATAACTGATCAATTCAAAACAAACTATATCCAAGAATTCTCTGCCATGGCTTTCTAATCAACCAGTGTGTCTGTAGTACAAGATATAATTTTAGATTTACAAAAAAATAAACAAAGAAATGTAAAACACAGAACTGCCAGGTGACCTATTAAGTTTAACAACATAATATTAGTTTTGTACCAGAAAAATATTATTAGCAAACCCAGAAGCAATTAATATTGGACTACCCTTCTTAACTAATGCAGCCATAACAACATTTGTAATAATTACATTAACATAATATTATCCTACCTTCAAAAAAATAAGTACTTAGTGCATAAAGAGATAAAGGATGAAATTAATGCTGAATTTCAAATCAATTTATAAATAAAAAGACATTTTTTTAAGGACTCTTTGCCTTACCTGACACTGATGTACATCTACTTCCAAGAATACTGCTTGTGGATACTTATTACTCATAGAACTGAATGCTGGGGCAATCCTTAAACACGGTCCACACCTGTGAGAAAAGTAAGAGATGCTTGGTAAAATAACACCCAAGATTGTACTAATTTATACTCTAAAGATCTTGTCAATTAAAACGCAGAATTAAAAACATTCTGATGAACCTATCTTTAGACTTTCTTGTCTTTTCCACTGTACTATTTAGATACACTTGCATCAGTACCACACTGTCTTAATGACTACAGATTTATATTAAGTCTTTAAGTCCAACAGTGTTGTCTTCCAGCTTTCTTCTCACTGAACGAAATTAAAGATCTAAATAAATGGAGGAATATACTATACCTATGAACTGGAAAACTCAACACTGTCAAGATGTCAAGTCTCCTCAATTTGATCTTTAAAGTCAATGTAAAATTCCAAGGTTTGCTTGGAAAAATTAACAAATTTAAATTCTAAAATTTATAGGGAAATAAATATCAAGGATAGCCCAAGCATTTTGGGGTTCAAAGCTGAAGAAATTACATTACTAGATATTAATAACTACCAAAAAGCTTTATAAAATTAAGAGTATAAAGGATAAACAAACTCACCAATTTTAAAAGAAAAGGGTCCAAAAACAGACCCATCCCATACACAGTAACCGAACTTCTGAAAAAGTTGACACAGCAGTACAGTGGGGAAAGGATGGTCTTTTCAATAAACAGTGCTGAGTCAATATGGATATCCACATGGGGGGGGAAAAATAATGAATCTTTACCCCTAACTCACACTGTACACAAAAAACAATTCCAGATGGATTATAGATCTAAATGGGAAAGGTAAAACAACAGTTTTAGGAAAAAAATACAGAGGATACTTTCAAAACCTTGGAGTAAGCAAAGATTTATTTCTTAAAACACAAAAAGCACTAAAGAAAAAAGGGAAGAATTGATATGTTGGGATATACTTGATAAGCTGGAAAATATTAAGGTTAAGACCTTTTGTTCATCAAGATACCACTTAGAGGGTGAAAAGACAAACCACAGACTAGTAAAAAGTATCTGTAAAACATATCAAACGTAGGACTTATACCTCTAATATGTAAAAAAGTCCCTACAAATCAATAAGAAGACTGACATTCAAAAGAAAAAAGGGTACTCTCAAAATGGACAAATGAGGTTATCCAAACAGTCCATAAAGAGAAAAAGACTTCCTCGGTCACTATGGAAACCAGGGAAATGCAAATTTGGAGACACAAGAGGGAGGAGATATGGGGATATATGTATATGTATAACAGATTCACTTTGTTATAAAGCAGAAACGAACACACCATTGTAAAGCAATGATACTCCAATAAAGATGTTAAAAAAATTTTTTTTAATTAAAAAAAAATAAAACTACTCCCACCAAAACAGCTAAAACAATAGAGAAGGAAGTACTGTCAAGAACTTGGAGCAACTGACCTGTTAGTGACAGTGCAAGCTGGTATAACCACTTCAGGGGGTAAGAAAAGAAACTGACAGTATCTGCTAATGCAAGATTTATGCCTACTTATGACCATTTCTAGGGTATATAAAACAGAAATGTCTGTATATGTTTGCCTTAGGGTTTTTGAAAAAATATTGGTAGTAGCAATATTTCTAATGGCCAAAAACTGGATACCACCTAAGTTCCTTTCAACAACAGAATAAGTAAACTAACTGTAGTTACTCACATACTGGAACACTATACAACAATGAAAATGACTGATGTAAAACCTCATGCCAAAATATGGATGAATCTCACAAATAACACTGAGAAGAGAAGTACACTATATGATTCCATTTATGTACAGTTCAAATACAGGCAAAACAAATCAATGGTATTATAAATCAGGACAATGGTTACTTTTGTGAGAGTTAGTGACAGGATAAGGGCATGAGAGAGATTTCAAGAGGCTAGAAATGTTCTAATTGTCCAGAAGCTGATTAAACGTGCATGTATATTCAGTTTGTGTAAACTCTCTAAACTATACATTTATAATTGTATACTGTGTATATCTCAATAAAAGTTCCAAAAAATGAGAAAAACCTTGGCTTTAGCAGATAGGAACACAAGGAAAAGCAAACTCTAAAATACAAGATTTTCAAATTCAAGCTATGATTCTCTCTCCATTCTTAACATTTTAATCAGCATTTTCACCTTTTGCCATCCTTAAGATTCATACCAAAAAGTTAAGAAAGTAACTCTTAATTTCTTAAATATTAAACTTGATCCTTCTGAAAGTAAATTTTTGGATCTAACAATGCTGAAATAGGGCCTGAGACTAAATTTTAAAGGAACAAACATTTACAGTCGACAAAACCTATGTTTAGTTTAGCAAAATACTTCTGGTTATTAATAAGTCTTAAACACTATGGATGGGAGTACAAATTGGTAGAGCCTTTTTGAAGGGCCATTTGGTCATTATCTACCAATTTTAAATGAACACAACCCAAGAGTCAACAATCTCACTTCTAAAAGTCAATCTTATCTTAACACTTACTCAATTTCACAATAATATGTATAAGGAAGTTCAATGCAATGTTTGAAATAGTAAAAATAATAATAATAATCTAAATGGCAATCAATAGAAAACTATTTTTTAAAGTTATAACATATAAAATAAGTTACAAGGATATATGGTACAACACGGGAAATATAGCCAATATTTTATAATAACTATAAATGAAGTGTAACCTTTAAAAACTGCATCACTATACTGTACACTTGTAACTTACATAATACTGTACATCAACTATACTTCAATTAAAAAAAATTATGACACATTCACACCAAAGGATAAGGATAATTTATACAGTTTAAAAGAAAACTCTCACGATAAAATATTTTCTATGACCACGTTAAAAATATGTATTTATATATGTATTTATATGTTATATATGTACATAAATATATATTGAAAAGTTAGGTGGGTCACACAATAAACAATTACTTCTGTAAAGTGGGACTAGAAAAGGAAGGGAGTTTAGGGGAGACTTTTAAAACTACCTATACTTCTGTATCCTTTGCTTTTATATGATAAACAGGTATTTTCATAAAATATTAAATTGCAAATAGAGAATTGAATGTTAACTGCATTTAAACAGTAGTCATGGATGAAGCACAGGTATCATGCTGTACCACAAAATATACCTGGTATACACACAGTATCAGGTTTTCTCATCCCTGAAAAACCTTCCTTCTGCAAAAGCATGCCTTCGAAAATAAGAAGGCTTATGGAAAAAATAAAAATTTAAAAATAAAAATTTAAACCCATGCAACTTTGTAAAAACATTCCTAAGAAAAATAGTAACTAGTATTCAGGAAATACCTGGACAGACAGGCAGGTGGCTCAGACCTAGAGGTTACACCTCAGAGGATATTTAAAATGTACAAAAACAAACGAGTGGAAGTGCCCGCTTACAGGTGCTGTGAGTATCCAGATGGAAGGGGAGCTCTGAGCCCACGGGGCTGCCATCCAGGCAGGGACAGGAGGAAGCAAGCACAACATGAGAATGACCCCCGCTGGGGACCAGGAGCTGGCTGCAGGAGCTCAGATGTAATTTTATTAATTTTGACTTTCTTAAAAGGAACCTGAAAGGGAGCCTGCCTCTGTGGCTGAGGGCTTTTCTCCTTCCTGCTAAAGGTTCTATTTCTATTCCTGCTCTTCACTACCTAAGAAAAATAGAATATGAACCAACCTCACCTACACACTGTACTGACATAATCACTCTACTCATCAATCAAGTATGAGCTACCTGGAGTTAAAGAAACTCTTCTTGAAGCTAAAGAGACTGTACTAAAATAATGGCTACCTTGAAAATAAGTGTTCCCTTTCAAAATTTAACCTTATCTAGATCCTTTGTTTAATTTTAGTTAGCCATCATAGGTTGGAACTTTAGTCAAAAATCAAAATAAATCACAGAACACAGAAGCATAGATATATACAGCAGCATACTTTCACATTATAATCACTCAAATGAACTGATTTGTTATTTTAAGTAAGATGTTTTCCTAGCTTACCCCTAGCATTTAATAGTAAACTTAAAGTTCCATTTTTAGCTGAGATCATGAACAAATTATTTGATTTCTCTGTATAAAATGAGAAGGGACTAGATTCTTTAAGGACCTTTCCTATCTCTAAAATATTTTTCTCCAAGTATGCCTAAATTTCAGAATTGTACTTTTTTCTCTTGCACAGCCCTTGATTTGCAGTCTTTAGACAGTACATAACCTCAGGACCTTTGAACTTGTTGTAAAAGAGACCAGACCATCTAGTCCAGAGGCTTAAATAAGAAAGAAAGAAAAAAAAAAAAGTTCTTTTTCCATCAAAACTTCTTTTTGATGGAAAGCTGATCTGTTCGGTCCAATATGTAAGAAAGATTCTGACTTATGCTTTTTGAGAAAAACCTCAGCAGACAACCCTCTAGCTTTCTGCAAAACGTAAAGAACCAAACCCACAAAACTGAAACTTTAAAACTGACCTAACCTAACACCATTATTCAATAAATGAGAAGTGAAGACCAGAAAAGTTGAACGACTTGATCAAGGTCAGACATTCCAGTTAATGGCAGGACCACAACTAGAACAGTCAAGTCCTAAAGCCAATCCAAGATCAGCTTTCTTTGAAAGCACCACGTTAGGTTCTTAGTAAGATTTGTGTTTACAGTTTTTCATAGTCTGCTGAATTAGGTATTATTTACTGATAAAACCTAAATACATAAAGGCTTTATATCAAACTAAAGATGTTAAAAAACCTAGCTGGAACAGAGAAAATGGAAGGAAATTGTTAATAGGCATGTCATTTTCGGTTATGAAATCTATTTTTAACTTTTTAAGTTATAGAAAAGTCACTATGAAAATTCTTCATTCCTGTCTTCTGATACAAGCACCTGGTACCACACAGCTACCATGGAAATATTCTGTAAAAATTACTTTTAAGAAAAACTCTGCAGGATAAACAACAAGGTCCTACTGTACAGCACAGGGAACCATATTCAATACCCTGTGATAAACCATAATGGAAAAGAATATGAAAAAGAATGTATATTTATGTATAACTGAATCACTTTGCTGTAGAGTGGAAATTAACACAACATTGTAAATCAACTATACTTCAATAAAATAAACAAAAAAATGTGTGTTTGCTGTCATAATATAAATAGATTTTATTTCAAGAACTTGCTATTCTTTCCTATTTGCTAAAGTAGTCAGTGCTCCACCTTGAGTAGTAATATGTGTAAACACATTCAGCTGGTGTGGGTGTGGAAAATGTATGTGCTTTCTGAAGACGTATTTTAAGTTTATTTTTCTGCGGGGCGTAACTTTAAAACAGGTTATTTCTAGATGTCTTATATTTACTAATGGACAGGCATAACCATAACTGGTCCTATTAATAACACAAAATAGCTAACGTTCATTAAGCATTTATTATATGTTAGGTAACTTATAAAACGTTTAAATTCATTTAAGCTTTACCATTCCTCATTTCAAAGACAAGAACAATGAAGTACAGTGCTGAAATTTGATCACAAAACCCAACTCCTAACTGCTATTTCAAAACCCCCAAAACAGTGGCCTACATTGTGCTTTTTTTTTTTTGGTTGTTATTTCTAAATTAACTGCCAAGATTAAGACTATTTATATGCTCTTGAAAGGAATCCAGACAGATTACATACTATATGATACCATTGTTATAAAGTTCAAATACAGACGAAATTAGTCTACAGTGTTAAAGTTCGAGAGTGATGAGAAGGAGCCTGCAGGAGGTTGCCGGGGGTGGGGATGTGACTGTGCTACGCTGCTATTCCTGACCTGTGTCTTGGTTAAACGGGTGTGATCACCGCGAAAATTTATCAGACTCTACACTTAAATGATTTGTATACATTTTTGCATGCCTGCTATACTTTTTTAAATAAAAATATTTTTTAAAATTCTCTACATGTTCTCTAGGGCCTCACCATTCGCTAGTTATCTTACAGCCACCGACCTCACTCCCTAATATTATCTGCCCAGTCCTTATGAACTGTTGGGCCTCCTAACTCTGTATTATGGTAAAGTACCTTCAGTCCACAGCAATTTTACAATATATAATTAATACTATTATACAATGTATTATTGGGACAAACTATCATAATCGTTAGATTTCACCATCCTAACGTACACTGACATTCTAACTGGATGGTAACAATAACACCTAACCAACTACAAAGTAAGACCTGCTTTAAGAAAACTGAGAGAACCTACTGTATAGCACAAGGAACTCTACTCAATGCTCTGTGGTGACCTAAATGGGAAGGAAATCCAAAAAAAGAGGGAATATATGTACACCTATAGCTGATTCACTTTGCTGTACAGTAGAAACTAACACAACATTGTAAAGCAACTATACTCCAATAAAAATTTTAAGAAACCCAAAACTGAATATATGGTAAACCTATCTATAAAAGTGGTACACTCATGAATTCAAGATAAAAATCACTCATTGCTGAGTTTCACAGGAAAGAAAATGCATATCCTTTTAAATTTGGCATTTACCCATCAGTGATAACAAAACTAGCACTGTTTATGACCACTTAAGTGTACCCGGGTATATTTAAGAAGTAATAGTTTGGAGATACCAGTTACAAAAATATGTTACCACAGTATATAATGCACATATATAATTTCATTCTGTAAACGATATGGTTCGTCTACATGTTATTATTCCCACTTTACAGGTAGGGAAATGAATTTCAGAGTGTGAACTGAACTGACTTCCATCAAAGGATTTTGCAGGCAAAGCTTATTCAAGGCAACATTTACTGAAAAATGTCAGGCTCCATGCAATACAGAGGTGAACTTGCATGTCCCTTCTGCTTAGGCTGGGAAGAACAGGACAGCACTTCACAACCCAAAGAGTACATTCAACACTGGGACCTTAAACAAGTCATTTAATCTCCTTCTGACTCAACTTCCTCATTTGTAAAATGGAGATAATTTTAAACATTATTTTGAGGACTGCAGAAGTCAATAAGTGCTCCAATAAGTCCCTTACACAGACCAAATTTGATGTAAGTGACAACTATTTTAATTGCTTAAAAAAATACTGGAGAAGGGTGCCATTCAATGGGTGAAAGGCAGTTTTTTCAACAAATGGTGCTGGGAAAACTGGATATCCACATGCAAAAAAATGAAGTTGGACCTTTACTTAACACCATATATAAAAATTAACTCAAAATAGATCGAAGACCTAACTTAAGAGTAAAAACTATAAAATTTTTTGATGAAAACATGGGGAGGAATCTCCATGACACTGGATTTGTCAATGATTTCTGGAATATGACACCAAAAGCACAAGAAACAACAAAAGAAAAAACCATAGATAAATTGGACTTCAGCAAAATTTTTAAACTTTTGTGCATCAAAGGACACCATCAAGAAACTGAAAAGGCAATCAATAGGAGAAAATATTTGCAAATGATATATCAGAAAAAGGATTAAGACCCAAAATATATAAAGAACTCCTACAACTCCACAACAAAAAAACAAACAATCCAATTCAAAATGGGCAAAGGACTTGAACAGACATTTCTCCAAAGGCAAATGACCAACGAGCATGAGAAAAAATGCTCAAAATTACCAGTCATCAAGGAAATGCAAATCAAAACCACCAGATACCACTTCACACTCATCTAGGATGGCCACTAAAATATAAAAGAAGTTGGTATGTAGAGAAATGGGAATTCTCCTGCATTGCTGGTGGAAAGGCAAACTTTTGCAGCCACCGTGGGCAAATAGTTTGCTGGTTTCTCAAAAAGTTATATACAGAATTACCATATAATCTAGCAATTCCACTCACAGACATATACCCAAAAGAACTGAAAGCAGGGACTCACAGAGATCCTTGCACACCAATGTTCAGAGCAGTATTATTTACAATAGTCAAACGATGGAAACAACACAATGTCCATCAAAAATATGTGGTATATACATACAACAGAATGTTGTATGTATATATACATATACATATATATATGTACATATACATATACAACAGGATATTACTCAGCTTTAAAAAGGAAGGAAAATCTGACACATGCTAGAACATGGATGAATATTAAAAACATTATGCTAAAATAAGCCATAAACAAAAGGACAAATATTATATAATTCCACTTAAATGAGTTATCAAGAATAGGCAAATTCATGGAGACAGAAACTAGAAGAGAGGTTACCAGGGGCTGGGGGCAGTGGAGAGAAGGTATGGGAATTACTGTTTAATGCGTGCACAGTTTCTGCTTGAGATAATGAAAAGATTCTAGGATATGGATGGGGTAATGACAGTACAACATTGTGAATGTACTAGAACTTCCCCGGCGGTCCAGCGGTTACGACTCCACGCTTCCAATACAAGGGGCGCGGGTTCGATCCCTGGCTGGGGAACTAAGATCCCACATGCCACGCAGCGCGGCCAAAAAGATTAAAAAATGTGTGTGTGTGTGTGTGTGTGTGTGTGTGTGTGTGTGTGTGTGTGTGTATAGTGATTGTACTTAATGTCACTGAACTGTATATTTTAAAATGGCAAATTTATGTTACATGTATTTCACTACAATTAAAAAAACAACCGAAATACTGGAGAGCCACTGAAGATTCTTAAACAGAAGAATGACAATCTGTATAGTGTTTTAGTAAAAATAATAGGATGGACAAAGCACGGCAGGTGAGAATAAGGAATAAGGCTTCAAGTAGGGATGGAAAGGAAATGGAAAAACAGGTGGTTGAGAAAACTATGTTCTTGGCCTAAAGTGGGATGACAGTAACTTTTCTCACTTCATATAAATCATGTATTACTCTTCATCTCTCCCCCTGCTATGGTTAAGGGGAAAAGAGAGTATATCATTGAGGCATAAAAGTATAAACACTCCCACTAACTAGAATTAGAAAAGTGAACTAAAAATGAGGTTCGTTGTTAAAATCATCTCTTCCTTTTTCCAACTTCCACCTAGGACTTAACAAATGTATATAGGTATTCCCTCATATTAAGAATGGTCATGATAAAATCAACAAAACTGGGAAGACGAACCTTAAAATCTAATGTATCCCCCCCTTTCCAATTCTGTATGAGAGAGATTGGTCCCAAGGTAAGTCCTAACTTGTTTTCATCTCTACCTACATCCCTCCATCCCCTAAACCTAATCTAATCCTAATGCCACCATCTGTATATTCAACATTTATAGAATCACGTTCGATAGGTTTGAATCACTTTTTGCTCTAAGACTCAAAACACTGCCTTATGTCTATACAGTTACCTGGACAACAAAATGTGCTGCATAAACAGTGGTATTTGTAGTAGATTTCTCCAAGTTAGTGTAAGTGTAAATAACACCAGGGGGTCAAGGTAGATCAAGAGGAGACTTCTAATCCTTCCCACTGGACACTGACATACACAAGGGGAGGTAAGCAAATACACAAGCTCGCTGAAATCTTGGTTCTGAATGTCTATTTCCAGCACGTCACTCTCAAACAGGGACCCAACATGGAAGATCCGCCAGCTCTGCGACCTAAGAATTATGTTGAGATTTACCAAAGCCAGATAACATCTTTCAAGTGCCCTGTCCTCTTAAATCATCAAGTCAAAAATGGAGTCTACTTGGTCAAAGCCAGATATCTGGACACCTGTCTACGTGTACTATATATATATACCGACTATAATTTCCGTGATCAGATGCAACTTACACAAAGTGGCCTAACTTACAAACTTACAAATCAAAGAAGTAACAGAAACGTTAAGAAAATTAAAAAGCATCTTGACCCAACATTAACTTAATTTAAAATGCATTAGCTTTAGGTCTAAGCACTCCGCGGATTAGTTGGGTAGCTGAATCTTCCTACAGTTTTCCACATATGCAGGTGGTGAAAAGAATCAAACCGTTTGGGTAAATTAAATTTTGCAAGTTTCTAAGATGCAAGTGACAGCTGCATCCCGGGAAAGAAGGGGACAGGCGCAAGCAGGGGCGACTGTGGGAGACTCCCACAGACAAGAAGGGAAAGAGCCGGGTCACCCCCAAGAGCAGACCCCTTCCGAGGACTCAAAAACAACGGGCGGGGATCTCGAGGGCTGGGGAATGCGGTCGGCCAGGCCTCCGAGCCTGCCAGAGACGCCCCGGTGCACAAACGGGGGTTCACACCCAGGAACTGAGGCCTAACCGGGCAGTGGCCTTGGGCTGCGGCCAGCGCCGGACATTCCGCAGCAGAACACGACCACAAGGCAGGCGGGATCGGGAAACAGAGAAAGAAAAGCACAGACAGCCGAGACTCACTGGGCTCGGGCCCGGACTCACCCTCGCATGGTGAACTTGACCACAGCGAGTCTGGAGCCCGCGCCGCTCAGCTCCGGCTGGAAATCCGGGTCACTCCCAACCGGCTTCACACCCACCATTCTCAGAAGTCCGGCAGGGCCGCCGCAAAGCCACCGGCTTCAAAACTGAAGAAGACCCGGGAGAGGAAGGAGGGAGGCTCAGGAAGGCCGAGGCCTGGGCAGAGGAGGTAGCGACCGCGGAGTCTTCTCCCGGGGCTCTCAATGCCGAGTCACGCCAGGGAGCGGATCGGCCGTGGGGGCGGGGTTGGGAGCGGGGGTAAAAGGCAGAGGCGAGGAAAGGGAAGGCGTGCGGCACCCGGCAGCCACCGCGCAGCAGGGCCGCCGGCGCTTACGCACCTTGACGTCATTTCCGCGCCGTCCGTTTGCTCCCACTGTCCAATCCTAAAGCGCAACCCGTGGCCCCACCCTCGACTGAGGAGCTTCTCATTGGCTGGAGCGGCGCAGGCGCAGAAGAGGAGCGGTCGCAGGCGCAGATTGCACTTAAGTGCGTGTATTCCTCCGCGGTTCGGAGACTGGGGTGTTTCACCGAGGAGTTTCCCTGTGGGAAAGTGAGAAAAGAACCGTTTTTTCTTCGGGGTTCTTGGCTGTTGCCTAAGGTATTAAGTTCCCTCCTGGAAATACTTTGAGTATAGTCCTGTCTCATATTCGGGACAAGTCGCCACACTAGACAAAGTAGACTTTAGGAACGTTTATTTAGGGATCTCGTTACACTTGGGCGCTCTCTGGGTAGTCATGCGGCAAATACTAATGTTATTCACCTTTCACTTGTGCCTAAAAACATGAAAACACCGTCTCTCCTTTAGGAACTCACAGTCTGGTGATAGACGCAAACAATAGTTACAGTAACAAAGAAGTTTGCAAAGGAAACGGTGGAAACAAATGAGATAGGATGGGGCAGGATAAATTTGCTACGCGATGTGACCCCTGAATCGAATCTTGATAAGGAAAAAAGAAGGGCATAGCCAGATGGTAAGAGATGATAGGGTACTCCAGGCCGAGAAAGCAGCAATGCAAATGCAACATGGGTTGAGAGGGATGGGGATGATGATGATGATAATAATAATAATAATAGTTAACAAATTATGTGCCAGGCAACATCCAAGCTCTTTATGTGTATTAGCTCATTTAATCCTCACAACAGCCCTAATTTTCCAAAGTTCACACACCTAATGCAAAGTCAAGCCGGTGTTCAAGTTAAGGCGGTCTAACACCATAGTGTTCATTTAAATATTAGGCTAGGAGACAAATCAAGTGATTTACCTTTGCTTTTAGCTGGGGTGATGAAATTGAAGAGGAAGGTGAAGGTCAGATAATAACTAGGAAAGGAATTTGTATTTTAACATGAAGACAATGGAGTGGTCACTGCAGGACAATTTTGTGGTTACAGGTGTCTTTAGAAAAAGCACGGAAGGGCTTCCCTGGTGGCGCAGTGGTTGAGAGTCCGCCTGCCGATGCAGGGGACAGGGTTCGTGTCCCGGTCCGGGAAGATCCCACATGCCGCAGAGCGGCTGGGCCCGTGAGCCATGGCCGCTGAGCCTGCGCGTCCGGAGCCTGCGCGTCCGGAGCCTGTGCTCCGCGACGGGAGAGGCCACAACAGTGAGAGGCCCGCGTACCGCAAAGAAAAAAAAAAAAAAAAAAAAGCGCGGGAGGTAGCAGTGAGGACGAAAAGCAGTGGAACTCCACTTTAGGAGTTTACTGTGGTACTCCAGGAAATGACTTACAGGAGCAGCTGCAGTCAAATGATATACTTGAGAAACAATTAGAAGATAAAAACCACAGGGTTGAGTGAGCAGTCAGACCAATTTGGTGAGATGACAAAGGAAGGAGTCTAGGATAATGCAAATATTTCAGTCTTCTGGCTCTTTTTACTGATATGAGATGCCAGCAGGACATCCAGGTGAGGTGTATGTTAGGTAGTAGGAAGGATGAGTCTGAAAGTAAAGGAGTAGGCTAAAGCTGCAGAGTTGAGAGTCATCAGTTTGGGTGGTAATTGAAGCCCAAGAAATGTGAAAAGAGAACCCTAAGTGTGCTGCAGAAACATAATTATTCCTAACTGAACACAGCCAGAGCCTTAGTAACTCTGTTCCTTTCTCATGTGATACCAGAACAGTGTAATGGCTTTAGACTCAAAGAGACAAAAGGTTCAATAATAAATCTCTGCTACTTATTATTTTGTGGCCGTGGACAAGCCGCTAACCTCTCTGAACTTCACTTTCTTGTCCATGAGAATTGGATTAATAATACCTACTTTCTAGGATTGTGAAGGTTAAAAGTAATAGTAGATGAGGTACATAAAGAACTAGAATATAAGGTGCTCAATAAAAGATATTTATAAATAGTGGTGTGTTAGGGCTGCCATAACAAAATGCCACAGATGGGGTGACTTTAACAGAAATTTGTTTTGAAGCTCTGAAGACTGGAAATCCAAGATCAAGGTGTCAGCAGGGTTGGTTTCTCCTAAGGCCTCTCTTCTTGGCTTGTAGATAACCACCTTCTCACTGTGTCCTCATGCACACACACAAGCATGTACACTCCTGATGTCCCTCTTCTTATAAGGACACCAGGTCTATTGGATTGGGGCCCACCCTCATGACCTCATTTAACCTTATTACCTCCTTAAAGGTCTTGTCTCCAAATATGAAGGCTGGGAGTAAGAATCACTCCTGCCTGTTAGTAGAACTCCTAGCCTACTGAGGCTGTCCTTGGAGAAACACACTGCTGTAAGAGATCCTAACACAATTCGGAGATGCAGGCCAGGTGACAGTTGTTGTCCCTATTCTACTGATGACAAGACTGACTTTCGAAGAAGTATGTAAGTATTCCATTATACAATTATGCACTGCTTAGCCCTGTCAAGGTTATGCTCAACATTATACAGAAACAGACTTTATATATGTAAATGGAAACATTTAGCAGATGTTATTACAAGGTGATGCTCTTAGGGGTGATTTTTTTCTCATCAATATTTTCTAAATTTCTTCACTAATTATAAATAGTATATGTAATAATAAAAAAAGAAAAAGGGCACATCTAGAAAAAAAATCCTACACGAGAATTCTACAAAGGTCCAAGTTTCTTCCTTGCCCTATTAGTAATAACTAAAACAAAAATAATATTCACAGTTAATCGGTCTCCCTGTGTCATTTAACTAATGCTTAATTTCATTAAGTAAAAGAAGATTTTAGTGGATGGAATTTTCCCAAAAGATGTTACTGTTTTTCTTCTAAATTTGTATATGCCACCCTGAAAATCTGGAATTACCATGAAAAAAAAAAAAAAAAAAAAACCCAAATTACAAACCCTAAAACCTCTGCAAGAGTGACTTGTGATTATCCTTATCTCTCCATTCCCGAGATTAACATATTCAGAAATGTCAAATATGCTGCACATAAACTCCTCCTACCCCTTCCCTGACTTGGCCATGGCATACACCACTATTAGAGGCTACGGTTTCCCAGAGTCTCTGCCTCAGAATTGCGTTTGGCCCCCATTACCAGAGTCAGCCCTCAAGATAAAATCTGTTTGCCATCCCACTCCTTATTATGACTGTCATACCCTGAAATGCATAGTTCTCAAACTGCAGTGAATTCATTAACATGTGGGTTCCCAGTTTCACAGCCAGAGATTCTGATTCAGTAGAGCTGGAGCATGGCCCAGGAATCTAAATTTTAAAAAGCACCCAGGGTAGCTGATGCAAGGGGTCCATATTTTGTGAAACATTATTCAATGATGACTTGTCTACTATTATATAACACTTACCATTCACTTACTATGTACAAGGTACTGTGATGATGCTTTTTTTTTTAAACATATTTATTGGAGTATAATTGCTTTCCAATGGTGTGTGAGAATGCTTTGAAACACCACTCCTCCAGGGACATCACAAGGGAGACAAGACATTTCTACAAAAGCTAAAAAGGTAGTAAGTGCCATAGCAGAAATATAGATAATATATCATAGTAGTTCCGAAAAAGTAGAGAAAATTTTCAGCTGGAATGAGTATATAATGCTTTATGAAGGAAGGTGTTCTACTAGTCAGACCTAGAAAAACACAGGAAGGAAATGCATGAACTTCTTCACTTCACAGAAGTGACTCCTGACTTTCCTCTTAACTCATCAATAATATAATTTGCTTCCAACTCACTTGTTCTTACCAAGTTCTGCCACTCAGTAGAGAAAGTCTTTCTGTCATGACTTGTAGCTGCCATGGTTCACTTTAACTGATTTTACAAATACATACGTTAAAGATATGTCATACGTGGCTTTATCTCTCCCATAGTCCTTTGCACATAGTAGATACAAAATAAGTATTGGTCAAATGAATGAATGATTAGGAAGCATAATGAGTATGAATCTCAGTCCACAAAAATCAGGTGTACAAAAAATATTACTTTGTGTTGTATAACTCAATTTCATTTTGACTCTTAATTCCCGCTCTCTCACCACATCCAACTAGAACAAAAACTTAACATTCTCTACTCCTCTGCCTACATCAGAAATTGTACCAAATTTCTGGGTTTCGGTTGGGAGTGGGGCTTTGGAGTGCAGCTCTCTAAAATCACTCTCTCTCTCTGCTTACTCTCTGCGGGTCGAGCCCTCCCTGCGTCATGTGACCACTTCAGCAAGCAGGACATTTGGCTGAGGCTGCCTATGGACCCAACTGCCTGGATACACCAAGGTTAGGGTCAGGGTTAGGGAACGGGTACGGTTTAGGGTACAGGTTAGGGTACGACAACGGTTAGGGTTAGGGTTAGGGTTAGCGTTAGGGTTAGGGAACGTGTTAGGATATGGGTTAGTGTTAGGGTATAGGTTAGGATTAGGGTACGGGTTAGGGTAAGGGTTAGCGTTAGGGTTAGGGTTATGGTTAGGTTTAGGGAACGGGTACGGTTTAGGGTACAGGTTAGGGTATGACAATGGTTTAGGGTTAGCGTACGTGTTAATGTTAGTGTACGGGTTAGGATTAGGATATGTGTTAGGGTAAGGCTTCAGGTAAGGGTTAGGGTTAGGGAATGGGTACAGTTTAGGGTACAGGTTAGAGTACGACAACGATTTAGGGTTAGCATACGTGTTAGGGTATGGGTTAGTGTTAGTGTACGGGTTAGGATTAGGGTACGTGTTAGGGTAAGGCTTCGGGTAAGGGTTAGGGTTAGAGTTAGAGTTAGGGTTAGGGTTAGGGAATGGGTATGGTTTAGGGTACAGGTTAGGGTACGACAATGGTTTAGGGTTAGCGTACGTGTTAGGGTATGGGTTAGAGTTAGTGTACGAGTTAGGTTTAGGGTACGGGTTAGGGTAAGGCTTTGGGTAAGGGTTAGGGTTAGGGTTAGTGTTAGGGTTAGGGTTAGGGAACGGGTACAGTTTAGGGTACAGGTTAGAGTACGACAACGATTTAGGGTTAGCATACGTGTTAGGGTATGGGTTAGTGTTAGTGTACGGGTTAGGATTAGGGTACGTGTTAGGGTAAGGCTTCGGGTAAGGGTTATGGTTAGGGTTAGTGTTAGGGTTAGGGTTAGGGAACGGGTACGGTTTAGGGTTAGGGTTAGGGTACGAAAACGGTTTAGGGTTAGCATACGTGTTAGGGTACGGGTTAGTGTTAGTGTATGGGTTAGGATTAGGGTACGGGGTAGGGTAAGGCTTCGGGTAAGAGTTAGGGTTAGGGAACGGGGACGGTTTAGGGTACAGGTTACAGTATGACAACGGTTTAGTGTTAGGGTACGTGTTAGGGTACGGGTTAGTGTTAGTGTACGGATTAGCATTAGGGTACGGGTGAGGGTAAATCTTCGGGTAAGGGTTAGGGTTAGGGTTAATGTTAGGCTTAGGCTTAGGGAACGGGTATGGTTTAGGGTACAGGTTAGGGTACGACAACAGTTTAGAGTTAGCGTACGTGTTAGGTTACATGTTAGTGTTAGTGTACGGGTTACAATATATTTAGGAAAAGCCCCATTCTATGTATTGGTCAAAATTTTTCAATGGCTTTTCATTGCCTTTAGAATAAAGTCCAGAAAGCTTATAAGGGCATTGAAGGCTTCTTGTCATCTGAACTTATTCTATTTCTTTCCAGGTTATTTTTTATTACTGGGTCTAGGCCCACTCTGATAAAGACTATATCAACCTAAGAGAGAGCTCCAGGGCAAAGACTGCCTGTTGAAGGAGTCCTTCATGGGGCAGAAATAGCTGAGTCCTAATATCACATTTTCTCGTTGTGTACATCTACTTTATGTCCTCTGTACTTCCCCTAAATTTAACTTTCTCTTTATTGTATATACTCATGTTTTACATTTCAATACTAGCAACAAAGGTGTTTTCCTTTCCCAGTTTTCCTATTCTAAATCCTACCCATTTTTCTAGACTTCCATAAAATCAAATGTGATTATCCGTCCTCACCACAACCTAGAAGCAATTTATCTCTTTATCCACTATTTCTTCTTATTATTATTATTTTTAAAAAATACATACTCTTTTGCTACTGGTCTCCCTTTTTAAAAAATTAATTAATTAGTTTATTTATTTTTGGCTGCATCGGGTCTTAGCTGCAGCACTTGGGATTCTTCATTGCGGTGTGTGGGCTTAGTTGCCCTGTGGCATGTGGGATCTTAGTTCCCTGACCAGGGATTGAACTAGCATCCCCTGCACTGGAAGGTGGATTCTTAACCACTGGACCACCAGGGAAGTCCCTCTCTGCTACTTCTTATGTTGTGTATTGGCAGCACTATATTACAGCCATATATTGAAACCTTGGTGGACATGTGTCATTCACTTTAGCTGCCCAGCATCCAAACACCTTCTGATGTTTAGGGAATTCCCTACTTTATGGGAAGCAGAGCCTGGTTTCCTCTGTAGAAATTAAACCTGCCAAATTCTTGCTTTCTCATCTTGCTTTTCAGTTAGGGTTCAATAAATATTATGTTGAATCAAAATTTTTGATTATTTAAATGTTTTAAGATTTTGTGTAATTCCTCCAGGGTTATGGTTAGGTTAGAGTATAATATTGAAACGATTAGCATGCTGAAGGCAAAAATCTTAATTTACAGGAAGATTAAATGTGTAAAACATATATGTGTGTGTATAAAAATGTGTGACTTTTTCTGAACTCATTAATATTTGAAAATTTATTTTAGTCCTGTGGCTTAGGAGATACACACATATACAGACTTTGGCAATAAATTTTGCAAACTTGGTGGAGAGGCGCCAGAATGTTAATAGTCTGAAAGCTTCTCATTAATGTTCCAATTAACCTTTGTATTCCTAGGAAGGTATTTGAAACATAATGTGTTCAATTAATATTTTTTGAATAAAAGAGTCAACTTTATCTAGGAAAGAGAACTGATAGATTTACTTTATAAACCAAACAAGCTTTAATGTAGCCTAAGATTATCCTTTGGTAAGCACTCTGTGCTTCCTATATTTCCAAAAAGTCCTTATAAAGTGTAAAGGGGAGTATGAATTAAACAGCTTAAATGTATTCATCATCACAACAGATAGAGTAAGTATACTGGACCCAGCTGGCAGAGGAATTAATTTCTTCTAGTTAACAGCATTTCCCTCTTCCCTGATGTGATTGCCAGGCAGTTAGTCAGAAGTAGAAGAAAATCACAGAATTCCAATTTTCAGTATAAGACAATTTCAGAATTATTGATTTTCAAGTGTTCCATTGACAACACTCCCTTGGTCAATATTATGATTTAGTTTTTCTCATTATGGTGACAGCAGAGCTGGTCTCTACAAATTGACAGCAACAGCATATAAGAAACAACACCTGAGACCTAGAGGATGCTAAATGGCCTAGTGAAGGAAAGGGGGGTATGCCATCTAGGACACTGATGGGTCTGTAATGTGTTGCTGGAAGGAGGATGTCTAAGATGAGGAGAAGGGGAGGGGGAAGTTTGCCATTAGTAGCAGTAAACAAAAAGAACAAAGAGTCTCTCTCATCATCCAGTTATACAAAGGGTTAAGTTGCAACCCACTGTAGCTGCCCACAAACAGTGCACATTGAGGGGAATTCAGAATGGAGAAAAATAGGATAAAGTATTCCGTTTTGGATATACAGGCCCCTAGGTAGTTAACATGCATACCTAAGGAAGAATTTCACTGACACCCAGACTTTTGCATCTTCCCATACTTAGAAAAGCACTAAAATCATTAACTTGAGATTATCAGGGGTGTGTGTGCCTGTGTGTGCATGTGTGTGTGTGTTTGGCAGTAATCTTTTTACCAAGATGTATGTTTAACTACATGTATTCCCAGCCAAAAAATTTATATATAGATATGTATATATATACATATATACACACACACACACACACACACACACACACACACACACACATATATATATATGCACTTCTTCCCTACTTCTTTGGAGCAGTCCCCTCAGAGTTACACAGAGGTTGTTTCCTGGACTACAGTCCTCAGTCCTGTCCATGAATAAAACTTAACTCACAACTTTTACGTTGTGCTTTTTTCTTCCAGTTGACAGTTCTGGTGACCACAAAGGGTCCTAGAGCTGACTTCTCTCCTTTGCCTAAACTCTACAAGGGTCTGAAGCCTTGCTACCAGCAAGGGCCCCTTGTGCCTGTTCACCTCTTAGGTGAGTCCACATGATTCGGTGACTTTCTCCTGGTCTTGGATTTCCTGTCTTGGTTGATGATCCTGATTCTTCTTCTGTGGTGTATAAACTCCACATTATGAGCTAATAGAGTTTCCCTGAACTTAAGGTAGTTCAGGAAGGAGGTACCTTGAATTCTAAGTTGAAAGACACTGGGAAGATTTTGCTCAGTTGAAAGACACTGAGGGGATTGCTCAGTTGAAAGACACTGGGGAGGTTTGGATTGGGTGATTAGGTAGGAGACTGGTCTGTTCTTTTCCTTGAATTGGTTACTTTAACAGAATTTGTTGGAATAAAAGTGAAGATACCATATGAGAGCTTTCAGTTCTGAAGATAAGGGACAGAACTCCTCCTGGCCAGTTTACATCTTTCTCAGGCAACTGGGAAACTTGCGGGAGTGGTAGAAGCAAGTCTTCATATAGTGCAGCTGTCCCATAGTGAAACCCATTTATTAATTTAAAGAAACTTGCTTGTCTGGGGATGCACACATAGGTCTGGCCATCCAGTGCTCTGAGCACCCATGGCAGTTTTATACTACAGGAGGGAGAAACCAAGACATGTAAAAGAGCTGAAACAATTCTAGGTTCACACCTAGAGGTATTAAGCTCACAAACAGCACAATGACCCGTTACACAGCTTTCAATAGTGATTTTATCCAAACCTGACATAGGGGACAAAGCTTTGAAAACAGAAAAAAGAGGGGTGACAGGTTGCCAACCTCCAACTAACACCCCAGAAAAAAATTACACTGAGATAACCAACCAGAAATTGCTTGGGGGCAACAGTTAAGCCAATTAATCAAGTTAAAGATAGACAAAAAGCCTGGTTCCCTTAGCTTGACCCCTCACTGTGGACCTCAAAAACCTTTTATACAAAAATAGATAAAATGGCTGGGGGTTAAAAAAGGAAAATTTCTGGGACTCCTTGTAAGACAAAGGAGTCATGGAGTCCTAATGGAGACTAAGGTTAAAGGTATAAGAGTTGATAGATGGGACTTCCCTGGTGGCACAGTGGTTAAGAATCTGCCTGTCAATGCAGGGGACATGGGTTCACTCCCTGGTCTGGAAGATCCCACATGCCGCGGAGCAATTAAGCCCATGTGCCACAACTACTGAGCCTGCGCTCTAGAGCCTGCGAGCCACCACTACTGAAGCCTGCGCGCCTAGAGCCCGTGCTCCGCAACAAAGAGTTGCCACAACTAGAGAAAGCCAGAGTGCAGCAACGAAGACCCAACGCAGCCAAAAAAAATTAAAAAATTAAAAAGATTAAAAAATAAAATTCGAACTGCTGGAAAGGCTCCCTCACCCAAAATCGAATTCAAAGCCTCCTTAAGGTTTTGCCAAGGTTGAATGTAAATCTTAAAAGTCTTTTCTGGGAATTCCCTGGTGGTCCAGTGGTTGGAACTCTGCCCTTTCACTGCTGAGGGTGCAGGTTCAATCCCCTGTCGGGGAACTAAGATCCCATAAGCTGCGCAGAACGGCCAAAAATCAAAAAAGTCTTCTGCAAGTAGCAAAAAGCCTTAGCCATTTGAGCTGATAAACTTAACTTATTCCACTGTTATTTATAAACTAGTAAGTTTTATATTGTAATACTTGTTTCTTGACTAAGTTTTAAAATGAAGCTGTGAGATCTCTGGTTACAGCTGTTTATCTGTCTCTACCTCCAGATGGTATTACCAAATCAATTTGTTAAAGAGCTCTATTTAATTTACTTAAAAGTAGATGTTTATAAATTAAATATTTCTAAATGTTATACCAACTAACCTAAATGAACTTCAACTTTATGTGATCTGGGAGATATTCAATATTAAATTAATATTCAATATTAAAGATTAAGCTTATTGGTTTAATTAATACAGACATGTCTTACTTGTAATGAACCTAGGTTTACTAAAAGTTTTCAAATATTATCTCTGTTATGAAATTTATTGCAAGGAGAATAGCTTGGGATAAGGGCTGACTTGGTCTAATATCTCATGAAATTTTCATGCATAAGCTAAACATAATTGTTGGGAACAAGTAAATTAAATAGATATAAATGGGGTAAGAGCTTTTAGGTGAACTCTTTAAAAGTAATTTTGTTTTATGGCATTGTGTACAGGGACTGTTGCCTGCCATTCCAGTAAATAAAGAATGTGGCTTGCCATTCCAGTAAACAAGGTTCAAGTCCTCAGCCACTGTAGCCCCTCGAACCCCTCCCCCCCAAATGGTGCACCCTGAGGGGAATCCGGGATAGAGAAAGACAAGGAGCATTATTTGCTTTGGATACTGGCCCTAGATAGTTAAGATGCATATCTAAGGAATAATTTCAAAGAGCCCAGATTCTTGCATCTTCCCATAGATAGAAAAGCACTAAAATCATTAACCTGAGGTGCCTATTTTTGTGATTAGCTGTAATTTTTTGATGTTTGACTATGTGTATTTTTTTTTTTTCCCTCTAGCAAAAGACTCTTATATATCCTGGCTCTTTTCTTACTTCTTTGGAGCAGTTTCTCAGAGCTATTTGAGAGGTTTTCCCCTGGGCTAGAGTCCTCAACAAGGTCCCCAAATAAAATTTAACTTGCAACTTTTAGGTTGTTTTTTCTTCAGTCAACAGTATGTCTACTTAAAAATACCTTCTCCAGATTTTTGGTAACTTGAAACCTTAAAGTTTAGCTAAGTTCAGTTAAATGATAGAAGTTTATTAAATATATAGATGATTACCAAGTAAAATAAGATACTGAAACATTAATTACTGAACATAGGCTTCCTTTTACAGAGAAACTAAAGATATTCAGGACTGTTTTTGTTTGTTTGTTTTATGGCCGCACTGCGCGGCATGCGGGCCCTTAGTTCCCTGACCAAGGATTGAACCCATGCCCCCTGCATTGGGAGGGTGGAGTCTTAACCACTGGACCACTAGGGAAGTCCCAGGACTATTAATAAGTATGTTTGGTGCTGCACTGAGAAATTTTCTATAAAACATTTTTTTTAGAAATCACAAATAGTAATTGTAAGTTTGCCAATCTATAGAATGCGAATGTAAAAGGCAATTCATAATCAATTATTTCTTAATTTTCGCTACAAATTAAAGTTTTTAAAGGTTAAGAACTTAATGTCTAATTAATTAAATTAATAAGGAAAACATCTTCAGATGCAAGGAAAAAAGATATAAAGAATAGAAATGCATTTTGTTAAGGGAAAAGAAAGTGATTTTGTCTTAAATCTGGTTATTTCTAAATGGGGGGAAAAGGGACGGACAAATAAAGACATAAAACATTGTAAAAGGTTTGTGAGAAAGAAGGAATCTTTAGAAAGGAATTCTATGTGGTCAGGACTGGCTAAGAGTAGAATAAATTTAAGTATGTAAATAAATTTTAATAATAAAGGTAAGGTGGTGCAAAACTAGAATTTGATTTTCTCTCTTTGTTAAAAAGAAAAAAAATTCTTAAAATATTGATCTGCTTTTTGATAACATATTGAAAAAAGTTTCTTTGTCTTTTAAGTGATCTGTTAACTTTCTGTATTTTGCCTTTAAAATCTTTTATTGTCACTTTGGTTAACTGAATAAGTATTGTTTCACAGTGAACTATGATTCTACTAGACAAGCTTCCCCAAATCAAATTCTAAATGAATTTCTTTTGATCTCCAGCTCACTTTGGGATGCTTCAGAGGGCTCCTGAAACATCTCACAGAGAGATACTACATAATTAGGGCATATTTGGTATGTTAAATTATATAGGACACATTGTCAAATAGTGATGATAAATCTACTTAGTTTATATTGTGTGGATAAGTGTTATTATATGAAATTACTAAAATTTGGATATGTCCTGGTATGTTATCTATCATAAATCTAGTTATTATCTTAATGTATTGTGTGTCACAGAAATAACCAAATTTCCCTGTCAATTGTATTGTAATTAGATCTTTAACCATGCCATTTTCACTCTGTCATTTATAGATAGTTGTTGTTTTACTCTGATGATTTACAAGACTGAAGATCTTCAGGAAGATTCATAAAAAGGACTTTTTGACACATATAGGTTTCTGATAATTTTTAGATTATACCACTGAACTGGGTAAGAAATAACAAAACTGTAATGGAAAACCTGATGGCTTGTGAAACTACTAACAAAAGACCTAAATCGACAAGAATTAATTACATGTGACTGAATGAACTGATGAGTAAAATTTACAATTTTACGACTTTTTCTCTTAAATATTACTGGCTCTTACTATTTTTTTTCCAGATAAGAGTAAAACTTTCCTCTTATGCCAACTATGATGAGCAGCAAGTTGATAAATTATACCTTTGGAAATGAAGATAAGACATTTATCCTTTTCTCTCTACCTGATCTTTCCAGAATTTGGCTTCTCTATCTGGCTCCCCTCTGGATTTGTTGGCTTATTGCGATCCTGATTACAACTAGTTATACTAATCAGTGTTTTAATTTTTTCTCTTTGTTGTTTTCAGACGTTTTGTGTCTCTCGCTGCTATACTATGACCTTATTAATGCTACTACCTATATTACTTATATCCTATTTTATAAGATTGTTGTTCCTTGTTGTTCCATTACTTTATGTGTAACCAGATCTCTGACAAAACAAATGATGGCTAATTGTCATGAGGCAATTGATCACATATATAGCTCTATACAAAATTACCTATAATAGTACAACTCTAGTTATAGGAAAAAGCAACAAGGGAGAAACAATTCCTGGATCATAATAGACTAGTAAAAAACATAATCCAGAGAATTTTTAGGTTATTAGCAGGGCCTAATCCAGATATAGCATTTGAATAGCCTTTCAACAAAATCCTTGCCTGACCCAGGAATGAGCATTCCTAGTGTTGTGGGACAAATTGGTCACAAAATGCCTCCCAAAACATGGTCAACTTTATGACCAAAAGGAGGGAATATCTAAACAAAAAGAAGAGTCTCGGGGCTTCCCTGGTGGCGCAGTGGTTGAGAGTCCGCCTGCCGATGCAGGGGACACGGGTTTGTGCCCCGCTCCGGGAAGATCCCACATGCTGCGGAGCAGCTGGGCCCGTGGGCCATGGCCGCTGAGCCTGCGCGTCCGGAGCCTGTGCTCCGCAATGGGAGAGGCCACAACAGTGAGAGGCCCGCGTACTGGAAAAAAAAAAAAAAAAGAGTCTTGCTCATCATCCAGTTATATTAAGGGTTAATATAACCCACTGCCCTGAGGGGAATTCAGAGTGGAGAAAAATAGGATGGAGCATTCTGTGCTTTGGATGTATGGCCCCTAAATAATAAAGATGCATTTCTAAGGAAGATTCTTGCATCTTCCCATACATAGAAAAGCACTAAAATCATTAACTTGAGATACCTTTGTGTGTGTGTGTGTGTGTGTGTGTGTGTGTGTGTGTGTGTGTGATTAGCAATAACCTTTTAGGAAGATGTATGCTTGACCCGTGTATTCCCCAGACAAGGTGCACTCAGCCACCCCTCCACCCCCTGTCCCCCGCCCCCCTCGCTGCGTAGCTTGCAAGATCTTAGGCTTGTGCGGTCTTAGTTCCCTGACCAGGGATTGAACCCGGGTTATTGCAGTGAAAGCACCGAGTCCTAACCACTGGACCGCCCGGGAAGTCCCCAAAATTTCATTCTTATAAACTGGCTACTCCCCAACCTCTTAGGAGCAGTCCCCTCAGAGCTACTGAGAGGCTATTTCCAGGTCTATAGTCCTCATAAGTTCCTTGAATGAAACTTAACTCACAATTTCTACGTTGTGCATAGAGCAGGAATAATAAAACATTCCTTTTGTTGGTTTTTGACCAAACCAACACTTAGCTCTCTTTTGGTAAATTAACAAAGAAATGATCCAGTCTGAAGGAGTTGTTTCTCTGTTCTGATGCCTTAATTGGCTGCTTCAGGGCCCATCCAAGAGGACTTTGCTAATCAAGGTGTGATCCAAGGACCAGCAGGAATGGGCATTACCTGGGAGCTTGTTAGAATGGGAGAATCTCAGACCCCACTCCAGACCTACGGAATCAGAAACTTCATTTCAACAAGCTCCCCAGGTGATTCATACACACAGTAACTTCTGAGGACTGCAATAGAATTCTTACTTGTCCTATAAACCCATTAGTGAGATTACAAAGGAAAAACAAAGCCAGGGAATGAATATATTGTCTATCTTTTTAACACAACTGACTGTTGGTCACCAGCATAGCACGAGTTTTTTCCTTGGTTACCATTCATTCATTCATTCACTCATTCACCAAATATTTGGGAGGCAGATAAGCAAGCATAATAAGTAATTAACATCTATTGAGCTTGTTTAACCTTCTAGACATCCACGAGGTTATTATGCCTATTTCGTATGTGGGGATATTGAGGAGAAAAAAGAGAAAAAGCAAGATGCCCCAGATGACACTAACAGTGTGCAGTGGAGGAACCGGGATCCGAATACATGCCTCTCTGAATGCAGAACTTACGTCCACCACTCTTTGCCGCCCACACGAGTGTACATTCATTCTCTCCCCTGTACAGGAATGTTGCACAAGATCAGACTTCCCCTAGTTAAGTAGCCGAGTTCCTCCTCTGGCCCTGTGCATCGGGGCCAACAGCCAAGATCGGGGTCAGAGGAAAACAGTAACCAAGTCCCAGAGCTAACACTTTCCAGGAGTCTGGACCGAGTCTCGGGAGCAGAAGACTAAATCTGCAACATCCTAGTCACAGGGCAACATCCTGGTCACAGGACACAAACACCTAGACTTGCCATTTCATCCATCCCTCCATCTTGGTCCTCCCAGCATGGGACTCCGAGGCGAGAAGAAAGCCTAGACAAGCCTTCCCATAACAAAAATGGCTGCCATACACTCCCTGCCCACAGCTGACATGGTAGCCTCCGTTTGGTCTCCATGGTAACGCAGGCCGCTCTTTTCGAGCCGGCCTAGGCCAGGCTTGTAGGGAAATGAGGGGAGTTTCCCTCCCCCTCATTTTTGCGACAGTTGCCGGGAAAGTCACGGCAGTTGGCTGGTGTCAGCTGATTTACTGCAGCGGCGGTGGCGGTGGCGGCGGCAACGGCAGCTTGCAGCCTCTCTGGAGAGACGGAGGCTGGGCTGGGGTTACAGTCCAAAGTTTTCCCACGAGGATTTGCCCACCCCACCTCCTCTCTGGATACGTCCTCGCCTTGTCCTCGTTGCCAGGACGCCTGCAGGTGGTGGGACAGAAAACATCGAGGCATAAGATGAAGCTGTGACAGGTAAAGGGCTTTCGAGCTTCCCCGGGGCGGGGGGGACCCCAGCGCGGAATGTGCCCTCAACGTGAAGGTCAGAGGCCGGGGTTCAAGGGTCACAGCTCCGCTCCAACTGGGGGCGGTGCCAGCTGTCAGAGCGCAGCTGCTGGAAGCTCTGGTCTGTGCGGCGCCTGCAGGTTCAGGCCCACGACTAGGCTCCTGTGCCTGGAGCGTGGGTCCTGCCAGGGGTCTCTGGGGCTCCTTGGCCTAGTGAGTGACATTTGCTACTGGTGACACTGGCTTTGGTCTTGAGACGGGACCGCCTTGCCCGCAGTGGCAATCTAAACGGGGTGAGATGCTTAATGTTGATGGGTGGGTGGTTCTTAACAGTGCTTTTGGGAAATGCTGTGCTTGCTTTTGGGGTACACATAGCCTCTCCTGGTACTCTTTAGTTTGCCCTTGTCTAAGGTACTGAGACGTCTGTTAGTACACCTGCCCGCTCTCATCCCTTTGCCCTAAGACTTGGTCTAAGAGGATTCCTGCTATGCCTGCTCCCTTACTAGTGGGTCCCAGCGTTCTGAAACTATATGTTTGGAGTTAGCAATACCCTGCCTTGGATTCAAAAATTGCGTTTTATGTTTTGATTCACTTGCTGTGTCAGTTTCTCAGGTCCTACAATTTGAAACTATGGCAGCTACAGTTGCATCACAGACAGCACTGGAATTGTTGATGCTGCTGATTTAGGGTTCAGTGAGAGCTACAGCTTGCTTTTGCGTTAGCATTTGCCAGGAGCCAAAAAAGGCAAGCTGTGACTCTTTCCGACGTTTATTGTTTAGGGCTTTATGGGCAGGATGTCAAGAATTGCCTGTTATATGAGAGAAATTGATTGAGTTTTTGAAATATACACACACGCTTCTTTATAAGTAATTTGTGACAGTATGGAGGTGGAGGACAGCTTAAAAGTGAAAATAATGTGTTGAAATGCCTTTATTATTTCAAATCGGGCAAACAGAACAGTATAAATATGTAGTAAATGCCTTGTTAATTTCCTTTTTTTAAAAAATGTATTTTATTAAGGGACTTCCCTGGTGGTCCAATGGTTAAGACTCCCTGTTTCCACTGGAGGGGGCGCGGGTTCGATCCCTGGTCGGGGAACTAAGGTCCTGCATGCTGCGCGGTGCGACCAGAAAAAAAAAAAATTTTTTTTATTGAAGTACAGTTGATTTATAATGTTGTGTTAGTTTCTGGTGTACAGCAAAGTGATTCAGTTGTACATATATATAATAGTTTGCATTTGCTAATCCCAAATTCCCAATCTATCCCTCCCCCCCCACCCTCCCTCTGTGCAATCACAAGTCTATTCTCTATGTTTGTGAGTCTGTATCTGCTTTGTAGATAAGTTCATTTGTGTCATATTTTAGATTCCACACATGCCTTGTTAATTTTCAGAGATTATTGTGAGAAATTCATTTAAGTGTCTATATTTTAAATTTTGTTAATTTTCAGAGATTGTTAATTTTCAGAGATTATTGTGAGAAATTCATTTAAGTGTCTATCTTTATTTTAAAAATACTTCAAACCCTACTTAACAGCAAGACCGGAGTGTACACTTTGTTTTTTCTTATTGCCACCTGTAGCTAAATTTTAAAAGATCTTGATAATTGGATAACTCAAAGGGACTGGGCTTTGCCTTGTTTGAATACCACTGTGGGAACTTAAATTTTGAGATAGTTAGCCTTTTCTTTTTTTTTTTTTTAATAGGGGGGAATACCAACCTTTATTTACACTTGGGTTCAAGTTCAGAGCCTTCTTAGTATAGCGAAGTGGTAAAAAGCACAGATCCTGGGACTAAGGTTCATATTCCAACACAGAATAATAAGTAAGTGATAACTGGCAAATGTTACCCACAGTCTCTTCAGTAAAGTGGGGAGAGCATCACCCCAGCTTCTAGCAGCTATCATGGCTGCCTCTGCCCCAGTGTCCACCCTGGGTACTCCACCTCGGAGGCAGCTCAGCTAAGAGAGTGTGGGCTCTGCAGGTCTCAGCTCAGAGATTAGGGTGGGACTCAGTGAGTTACTGAACCTCGGAGGTAGCCCCTCACTCCAAGACATTTCACCAAAGGCAAGAAACAGGAACGTGTACTGGTTCAAGGACTGAGTGAGATCTTACAATTTCCTTTGGTTTTCATTTGGATATAAGCTATGTTTTGAGGCAGAGGAAGCGAGGTGGTCTATCTCACTGTGACAGGCTTAGCATCGCAGACTCTAAAGGTAGCGAGCTGGTTTTGTGCCTTTGCCATCGGAAGGTAGGGTGACATTTAGCCTTAGTGGTGTCCTCTGTGTTAGGTGAGTCCTTAAAGTTTGTTTTGTACCTCAAATGCAGAGGATTGAGTTAATTTTTTCAATTCAGTCATCATCATTGGGCTGTTCAACGTGTATCCCCGGTTTTTTTCCATTCATTGTCTTTTATATCCAGTTTCCACTCCCTCCCCTTGCCCACCAACCCATAGACAGCCATTCTGACCTGTAGGATGTGTATCCTTCTGTTGGTATGTTATTAAATGTGTGTTGTTTTGGGTGCCCACATTTTATATAAATTTATTTAATTATTTGTTTATTTTATTTTTGGCTACATTGGGTCTTTGTTGCTGTGCCAGGGCCCTCTCCGCCACGGCGAGCGGGGGGGTGGGGGGGCTACTCTTCATTGCGGTGCGCGGGCTTCTCATTGCGGTGGCTTTTCCTGCTGTGAAGCGTGGGCTCCATGTGCGCGGGCCTCAGTAGTTGTGGCTCGCAGCCTCTAGAGCACAGACTCAGCAGTTCTGTCGCACGGGCCTAGTGGCTCTGCGGCACGTGGGACCGTCCCGGACCAGGACTTGAACCTGTGTCCCCTGCACTGGCAGACCAACTCCCAACCACTGCGCCACCAGGGAAGTCCCCCTAGGCACCCAAATTTTAAATTTATAGAGATGATATCATGCATGATCTCATTAAAGTTTTTTCGCTCCCTACTGTCTACTATTTAAGGGCCTATTTGTGTTGCTGTCCATTGCTTCTAACTGATACACAGTACTTCAGAATTTCCATCTACTACAGTTTATATGCCAACTGTCCTATTTGTGGATACCCTTGTAACGTTCATTTTCCTACCACTTTAGGCAATACTGTGATAAACATACCTTTTAGACCTGTGTGATGCTTTCTTTGAGATACATATCCAGCAATGTGATTTCTGGATCATAGGGTTTTCATATATTTTATTGAAGGATTGCCATATTGTGTTCCAGAACAAGCTGCTGTGGTCTCTACACCTGCAGGTGGTTCAGGAAAGTTTCTGTGTCCTTGTAACCCCACCAATGCTTAGTGTTATCCAGCCCCCTGCTTTTTACAGACGAATGGATGCAAAGTGAAATCTCATTTTAAATTACATTTCACTCTTACTCGTGAGTTTGAGCCTTTCTTCATGGGCATTTTATCTTTTTGGGTTTTCCCTTTTGTAAAATTGTTTATTCCTTTACCCATTTTTATTCTGAGGTTTCACGCCTTGTTGACCTTCACAAGCTCCTTGTATTTCCTAGATACTAGTCCTTTAAATATTGTATCTGTTCCTATTCTGTCATTTGTCTATAACTTTTTTTTATGATGTCCTTCATTGAACAGAGATTTTCTACTTGATATAATCAAATTAAAATTTTTTTGCCTATGGTTTGTGTTTTGGGGGTTTTAAGAAATCTTTCCCCAAAGATTTGTCACAAAGTTACCTATTTTATGTACTACTAACTTTATAGTTTTCCTTTAAATTTATAGGTATTGAATACATCCAGAGTGTCTTTTTACATGTCACAAGGCAGAGATCCAGTTTATTTTCCATGTAGTGTGCCAGTTTTCCTAGTGTCATTCTCTCCTTTTCCCACAGATAAGTGGTACTGCACTTACTGTATATTAACCTCTCATAGAAGCTCTGAAAACTGCCTTCTGTTCCTTTGGCTTACTTGTTTGCTCTTGTTCTAATATCATGCTGTTTTAGTACTGTGGCTTTGCATGGTTATTTTTTCCTACATGAGTAAGTTTTCCTATTTATTTTGTTTTAGCTTTATTTTGAAATAATTAGATTAAAGAAGTTGCAAAACTAGTACAGAGAGGTCTGGGTTCCCCAATGGTTACATTTCATATAACTTCACCCAATTTCCCTCAACTGTTACATTTTATACAACTATGGTGAAATAGCAAAACCAAGAAATTGACATTGGTACAATACCTGTATATAGTTCTATGCCATTTTATCACCTGTGTAGGTAGATACCTGTAACTACCACTGCAGTCAAGATACAGAACTACTCTATCACCACTAAGACCTCCTTTGTGCCACCCCTTTCAAGTCAGTTCCGTCTCCCTTCCTCTATTATCTCTAACCCCTGTTCACTAGTCAATTTTCCGTCTATACTTTGATCATTACAAGTGTGCTGTATAAATGGAATTAGGCAGCATGTGACTTTTTGAGATTGAGACTCATCTGAATTGTTGGGTGAGACCATTTTTGAGACTCATCTAAACTGTTGTGTAATTTGGGTAGTATTCCATGGTATGTATGTACCACAGTTTGTTTAAACATTCACTGGGACATTGGGGCTGTTTTCAGTTTTTTGCTATTAAAAATAAAGCTGCCTATGGACATGCTTGTACAGTTTTTTTTGTGGATATAATTTTTCACATCTTCTGGGATAAATGCCTAGGAATGTGATTGCTAGGTGGTATGGTGAGTGTACGTTTAGTTTTTGAAGAACTTGCCAAACTGTTTTCCAGAGTGGCTGCACCATTGTACATTCCCACCAGCAATGTATGAGAGACTGAGTTTCTTTGCATCCTCGCCAGCGTTTGGTAATTGTCACTATAATTCACTGTGGTCTTAATTTATGTTTCCCAAATGGCTAATGATGTTAAATTTCTGGTAAGGCAAGTTTTCCATTCTTTTTCCATTTTCAAAGTTGGCTTAGCTATTTGTGGATTTTTATTCTTTTCTGTATATTTTGGAGCTAGAGTTTCTAAAGACAGCACAACTAGAATTTTGATTTAGTATGCATTGAATTTATAGGTTTATTTTGGGGACAATTGACATTTTTATAATATTAGATCACCCTATCCAAGAGCATGGAATGGCTTTCCATTTATGACTGAGCAGGAAGAAATTCTTTGCAGTTTTAAAAAATATCGTGAATAGATACTAATTTAAAGTAGATTATTGCTGATAGAAGAAAATGCTACTGATTTTCATATATTGATATTCTACCTTTGTGTGTGTGTGTTCTACTAGACAGAGATCAAAATCCATAGTATAAATCTTGAAATAGTTTTGGTACTTGTAGAGTTAGGCCTGGAACTAGGTAGTGCTTTTATTCCTGGTTTAGCTGTTACATTTCTCTGTGACACTGTTTTGTTTGTTGCGATGGATAAACTCAATGATTAGAGTATGGGGGTTTATAGGTTCTAGTCCCATTTTGTCCATTCATTGTTGCACTTTACAGAGAGTTCGTAATCTTACATATATGCATGCCAGTGATCGTGGGCAAAACCAACTGAGAGCTTATGTATGGCTCAGTGAGATCCTGTCATCAATAAGAGGATACCTTACCTTTCTACTTATAGATACTATGATTGTGATGTTAACTTAGAATTCGAACTCTGTGCACATTCATTTGCCTTGATCTGTATCTGATACTTAAAGCCACTTTGCTGATAAGAGCACAAAAGATATTATTGGAAGAAGTCCTACACCATGACTGCATTCAGAAAGGCCTGTCCAAGTGGAATTTTTTTGTTTTCTATTAAGTAACGTATACACGATATTCATAAAATAGTAAATATTCTAAATAAAATTAGGCATCTTTTCCAAAATGTGTTGGTGATGTTTAATGAAAATGTAGGTTTTTTGGGCTGATGGTTTCTTGTGTTAGTAGTCGTCAAAAAATGTTGGAACAATGAAGTGTTAGGGCCCTGGTCAGTTCAGGGCGGAGAAAATTTCTGAAGTACTGGGAGTTATTCTGTAGGCTCTTGTAGAATAGAAGACTACTGGAAAGACGTGGCTTTTTAACCACTGCCTCCCATTCAGTTAGCAATTGTAATTTATGACCCTTCAAACTCACTGAAAACATTTTACTAGTGTTTTGCACATACATATTTCTCTCTGAATGTTGGTAGTTAGTATATGTCAATGATAACAGATTGATAGAATGTGCCAGTTACCTTCTGTTCTCACATTCAAGTTGTTTATTTGGCTGTCTTCCTTAAGGGCTCTTCTTTTTTCTAAACATTTCAAATACAAACAAACAGTAAAAAACCACCATTAATGGGAATGAAAAGTTCGCTCTAATGCAATATCAGTTTACTTAGTTTGAAACAGTTTTGTGATTCACTAACAGGCCTTGGTGAGTGTGGTAGCGATTAGTTAAAGTAAACCATGTTAGGTGATTTGCTGCATAGGTCCTAAGACATGTCTTGTTGTGTATGTGTCACAGAGTAAAAGAGGCTAGAATATAGGTGCAACCTGCAGCTGGGGAAAAGCAATTAGTACATTAACAGGGAGTTGATTAAGGAGACTTGTGTTAATTGTTGGCACTATTATAGAAAAATTCATTGAAAAGAAACTCTGAAATCCGAAGCATGTAAAATCAAGATGTATTTTAATTTGTTGATGGGTACAACATTTTTAAAGCCAAGCAAATGAACGTCATTCATTACTTTGTTCATTTATCGAGTAAATATTTGGGTACCTCATATGTGGCAGAAATTCTAGGCGCTGGGAATACAGTATAGAACAAAACAAAAATCATCACCTTCTTGGAGCTTGTGTTATAGTGGCAGATTCAGACAGGCTATAAATAAGTATGACACTTGGTATGTTAAATGACTGTAAGTGCTCTGGAGAAGTATAGTAAAATACCATGGGAGTGGTGGAGTTTGCAATTTATGCTGGTCAGGAAAGGCCTCACTGAGAAGATGGCATTTTAGCAGAGACCTAAAGTGGTTGAAGGAGCTCTAAAGATGGACTTGCCATTACTTGAGATGCGGAAGACTGTGGGAGGGGCAGATTTGGGGAAGAAGACCAGAGACTCACTTTTGAACATGTCAAGTTTGAGAAGCTTATTAGCTATCCAGATGGAAATGTTGAGTAGGAAACTGCATATGTGGAATCACAAGAGAGCCACCAGCTAGAAATTGGGAAATTGTTAATGTATAGCTGGTATTTAAAGCTGCGAGGCTTGGTGAGATCACTGAGGGAGGGAGGGAGGGAGTACTGCCAGAGGAGAGAAGTCCAAGGACTAAGCTCTGGGTATGCCAATATTTAAAGGTCAGAAAATGAGGAAAAATAGAGACTAAAGCCATAGACTTTAGCTTGCTACTAAAGGTAGCAGGAAAGTGTGAAGACTTGGGGGCCAAGTGAAAAAGTGTTTCAAGGAGGAGGAAGTATGAACTATGCCAAATGCTGTTGGTAGGTCAAGAAAGATGCGGATTATGACTTGACACTGGGTTTAGCAATGGGGAGGTTTTGGTGACCTTGTCAAGAGCATTTGTGTGACAGGTGGAAACTTTTCTATGATCTATGCATTGATATAAGGAGGGGGATAATGTTACAAATGAGGACATTCTGATTTGGAAAGAGGTACATATTTCCTTAAGGTTACAGTTAATAAATGGGGGAGCTGGGTCTGCCCTAGTTAGTGTGAGTCTCAAATCTTCATACTTACTCAACACAGCTTACTGATCCCCATATTGTGACAGTTCATCTTCTATTTGGGAAAGCATGTTTGTTTTTTCTTCTGGGTATTTTAATTTATGAACAATGAGAAGCTTCAGTGCTCAGTTTAGAGTTTTGATGACAGTGTGAGGGAAAGCAGTAGGAATGGTTGGGGATGGAGGTGAGATTAGAGGTGGTTCGGGAGATAAGGTTGAAGTTGGTTCTACCAGATGGGATCTGTTTACCTAAAATGTAGGGGCTTGGTGAGCATAGTTTGCTTTTAGGTTAATCAGTAACTCTTGAAACTGAGGCAGGTTGGTGATGGATAGAGCATAAGTAGCTGCAGAAATTTAAAACGTGATTCATATGCCTCAAAATCTATGAATCATTTTTAAAATTGTGATTTATTTTTGACCAGATAGCTCTACAGTTCTTCAAAACCCAGCTCTTGCTTGCTCAGGGCTGTCTTAGCAATGAGAAGTAAGTGTAGTCTTCTGTTGCCATCTGCTCATGCCACATGTTCTTTTGAAACAGAATACTGGAACTTCCTTTAGCAAAGCCATCCTAAAGTGTCAAGTTCACTGGGAGGAGATTTCTTGCCACTCAAATAAGAGAGGATTATATTGTCAACTTAGCGACAAGCTTGGTGTTCAGAAGGTGGTGTCCCTCACAGCTGTTTAATTCCAGACACCCTTTGTTCTGAGGAAGCAGCTCAGTAATTCCTTCATGCATTTTATGATCTAGCTATCTCATTGCATTATAATAAACAGTCTTCATTACCTGATTCAGTGTTTTCTAAGTCTTCAATGAGTTGATAGCAAAGGCACAAGCACAAAAAAATTCATAATATTAATGACTACTTCCTTCATCAAACCATGAATTTGACTTGAACACACTTTTTTGACAAATGATGTAGGGATGTTCTGAGAATCTGAATAAACCTTTAAAGATTTCTTTCTTCGTTCATTGCAGTGGTGGCAAGTAGGTTTAGTTATTTAGTCTGTAGTCCCTGCTTTTCATAATCCCCATTGGTAGGTGGGTAGTGGAGGCCTGCTTGCTCTTGTTCATGTGTGCCTGTTCTCATGAGAGAGAATTTGAGTTTGTTTTTGTCTGCAGGTCTCAGAGGGCCTGCCTTGGGGCACAGGAAGCAAACAGACCAAGACAGTATTGACTCTCTGGTGAAAATGCCTGTATTCCTGGGCTAGAAATACATCTTGCTTTTGCATTTGAGCATTAGAAAGGCAATATAGAGAAATGAACATTGATCTGATACTAGATTTTTCATATGTAATCTTTTTTTATAGCTTTTAGAAATCACATGGGATACCAGTATCCCATGAGATTTTGCAGAACAGTATGGTCTTATCAGAGTATCACTCCATAGGTTATTCATGGTTTTAAAGGGGAAAATAGCCGTAGTCAAGTGGTCATAGGTGGCATCACTGATAGTGGGACAGTGTGATGTTACGTCTCCTGTGGTGATGCAGTGTGAAGTGTACATCACCTATGAAGGATACTTGCCAAACATGTTTCACTTGAGTTCGATGATGCCTTTAGATCCAACTTCCAGTTTATAGGAAGAAGAGGAGATAGATGAACATGTGATAAATGACATTGTAAATAAAATCAGACAAATCTAAAATCTGGAACATTCTACAAGCAATTGGTTTTGTTTATTTAAAGTTAATATGAAGAGTGAAAGTTAATATGAAAAATGAAGTAGGACTCTTCTAGAACTAAAGAGTAAAGAGGCATCACAACCAAATGCAGTCAGTAAAACTTGAATATTTTACTTACTGGTTTTAAAAAAATTATAAAAGATATTTTTTAGACAGTCGAAGTAATTTGAATATGGACTGGATTTTAGATACTATTAGAGGATTATTATGGTATTGATAATGGTGATTGTGATAATGGCATTGTGTTTATGAAGGAAAAGGTTCTTATTTTTAAACTTGGTATTTAGGGGTGAATTGTCATGATATGTGTAGGTTATTTTCAAATGGCTCAGCAAAAAAAAATCTCTCTCTTTATATACACATGTATTGACAAAGGAAATTTGACAAAATATTATTTATGGAGTGATCTTGAGTGATCTTTATACTATTTTCAAACTTTTTGTATATTCAGCATTTTTTGTAATAAAACGTTGGGGAGAATCACAAGGGGAAAAGTAAATATCATCTTAAGCCTTTTATTAAAAGAACAATCAAATTTCAAAAATATTCCCTTGGGGGACTTCCCTGGCAGTCCAGTGGTTAAGACTCTGCACTTCCACCGCAGGGAACACAGGTTCTATCCCTGGTCCGGGAACTAGGATCCCGCATGTCACATGGTGCAGCCACAAAAAAGGATTAATCTCCAAAACATACAAGCAACTCATGCAGCTCAATATCAAAAAAACAAACAACCCAATCCAAAAATGGGCAGAAGACCTAAATAGACATTTCTCCAAAGAAGATATACAGATTGCCAACAAACACATGAAAGAATGCTCAACATCATTAATCATTAGAGAAATGCAAATCAAAACTACAATGAGATATCATCTCACACCGGTCAGAATGGCCATCATCAAAAAATCTAGAAACAGTAAATGCTGGAGAGGGTGTGGAGAAAAGGGAACACTCTTGCACTCCTGGTGGGAATGTAAATTGAGACAGTCACTGTGGAAAACAGTATGGAAGTTCCTTAAAAAACTACAAATAGAACTACCATACGACCCAACAATCCCACTACTGGGCATATACCCTGAGCAAACCATAATTCAAAATGTTCATTTCAGCTCTATTTACAATAGCCAGGAGATGGAAACAACCTGAGTGTCCATCATTGGATGAATGGATAAAGAAGATGTGGCACATATATACAATGGAATATTACTCAGCCATAAAAAGAAATGAAATTGAGTTATTTGTAGTGAGGTGGATGGACCTAGGGTCTGTCATACAGAGTGAAGTAAGTCAGAAAGAGAAAAACAAATACCGTATGCTAACACATATATATGGAATCTAAGAAAAAAAAAAAAAGGTCATGAAGAACCTAGGGGTAAGACGGGAATAAAGACACAGACCTACTAGAGAATGGACTTGAGGATATGGGGGGGGGAAGGGTAAGCTGTGACAAAGTGAGAGAGTGGCATGGAAATATATACACTACCAAATGTAAGGTAGATAGCTAGTGGGAAGCAGCCGCATAGCACAGGGAGATCAGCTCGGTGCTTTGTGACCACCTAGAGGGGTGGGATAGGGAGGGTGGGAGGGAGGGAGACGCAAGAGGGAAGAGATATGGGAACATGTGTATATGTATAACTGATTCACTTCGTTATAAAGCAGAAACTAACACACCATTGTAAAGCAATTATACTCCAATAAAGATGTTAAAAAAAAAATAAAGAGCTCATCTCCACTTTTGTAGAGCAGAAGGGTGAATTTGGAGCTGAGAAACAATAAATTGATAACTGGCACTGTGAAGGTCTTTTGATGACACTTGTATCAGTTTTCATCTGAAAGTTTCACCCCCATTCTTGATAAAAATTTTGCTGGGTGTACAATTTATTTTTTCCTCAGCACTTGAAAATATCATTCCATGGTCTTTTGGCTTTAATTGAGAAGTCAGCTGTCAAAAAAAAAAAAAAAATTCCCTTGGGAGTTCTGTGGTTGCCTAGTGGTTAGTATTCTAGGTTTTTACTGCTGTGTCATTCTATCCCTGATAGGGGAACTGAGATTCCACAGGCCGCTGCAAGGTGCAGCCAAAAAGAAAAAAAAAAAAAAGTCCAAATCTAGTGAAAAACAGGGATGAAAGATCCTCCCTTGTTCCTTGAAGTTTTCTTAGAGCTTTCTAGGCCTTCACATAGCTAGGCAGAATAAAGCTGAAAAAATAGGAAGAAGATAATTGGGAGAGTATGCTGTACCAGAAACCAAAGAGAGAGGGTTGAGAATTAGCAAATGATCAGCCGTGTCAAACTAGTAGCTGTGTAAGACTGAATATAATGTAAGGACTGAGTAAGATGGTTAGAAAGAGTAGGTATCAACAGTCCATTAATGTCAAAGAATCCTCTCTTTCCTCGCTTCTCTCCTAAGGCCTTGCTTCTCTCTGCAATATTGGAGAGTTCTTTCCTGGAGTATCATATTAGAGAAATGTTGACCTCTTCATGTAGAGGGAGGGCAATCTTGAGCAGCCTTAGATTAGGTGTGTTTGAAGATAGAACCTAGATTACATGAGGCCTTTTGTAGTAAGGAAATGGAAACACTATGTTTAAGACCGTGGGTTTCAAGATGTTGATTGTAATTACAGTGAGAGAAACAGAGAGATAAAATGAGAGAAAGAATGAATGAGAGAGAGAGAGAGAGAGAGAGAGAGAGAGCGATTACTAGATTTACAAGCAGAGGCTATTAACAAGTGAAAGTGTTTTGGACAAAAATGAGATGTGAACATATTTGAAGGACAAAGCCTAATTTAACTGAAAGACAGATGAAATGGTAGACAGTGAAAGGATAATTAAGGGAGTAAGATCCTTCAAAGAGTCCAGGAAGAATTAGATTTAGCAAAAAAGATGAGATAGTCCTTCCTCGGAAATATCTTGCTTGGCACACAGTGAAAGCTTAATAAATGCTAATTGTTATTCTCTGTTTTTTCATTCAGTAAGTACATACTGGTCACTAGTAAAAGTCTGTAACTATTCTAGGTGCTGGTAAGTCACCTCAAATCCCAGTGAAATGCAGTTTGCTTGATAATGATTAAATAACAAAGATGGTGGGCTTACGTCGATGATTTGGTTTTACTCTTCAGGGAAACAGATTTTAGTGGAATGGATGCATTTGTAAACAAATAACTACAAACAAAGTGACGAGTGTTCTGCACCAGTGTGTAGAAAATCTTGTGAAAACGTGGTTGCAGGAGCAGTGAATCACAGGTTTTGGGACAGGGCACTCACAGCAGAGAGGAGCTAGTGTTGGAACAGGTTATAGGCTAAAGACAAATACTTGTTAAAGTTAAACGGTTTTTTGAAAACTCCATGTTGTGTGTGTATGTGCATCTTTAAAATAAAAGAACCTGGTGAATCACGGCCATGGATTTTATTTTATTTGTTTATTTATTTTGGCCCTGCACATCTTGTGGGATCTTGGTTCCCCTACCAGGGATCGAGCCTGGGCCCCTTGCAGTGGAAGTGCGGCGTCCTAACTGCCGGACCACCAGAGAAGTCCCGTGGGCCATTTAATTTATTTATTAAACTGTCTTTTGGAATACAGTGAAATACCCAAAGGCGGGGGGAAAAAACCCCTTAAGACCAAAGGATTTATCTTGAGAATCAGGATTCCCACACAATCCAGTCTCTTACTTCTCTTACTCTTCCTTTTCAGAGGTAGTTTTCATTACTGTTTTTTTTTTTTAAATTTGGTATCATTACAGAATTATTCTAAACGTTTATGTGTGTGTGTATTACAGATGTGTGTAGATACATATATATACCCCTTTTAGAACCTAAAATGGGAATGTATTTTATACACTGTACTGCACCTTTTCATCCCACTATATATTTTGGAGATTATTTCATATCTCATGCTGCAGTGTTCCATTGTAAGACTCTAATAATTTATTTAATCCCTGATTTATGGGCACTAAAGTTCTTTCCATGTACCCATTAACAATTAGAGAAATTTTCAAGCACATAAAAACAGTAAGAACAATGTAATGAACACTCTTGTACTAAAAGGAACCTCACCGTTTATTTTTACAGTTTGGGTTCCCTGGCAAGCAGGTTCTGAGATGGAGATTAGCACTGAGGTTTATAAGGGAGTGCTTTTAGTCCGACACCTGGGGAAAGGAAGCAGGTTTGGCCAGAGGGAGAAGTTGAGCTGTAATGAGTCTCAGCGGAAGGAATCTCAGTTGAGCCTGGGGGTAGTTCCAAAGATGGAATGACCCTTCAGAACTATACTGAATTGATATGAGGGGGCCTGGCCTTTACTGTTTATCCCTGGATTGATCAGTTGTTGGATGTGGGCTGTCCTACTGGAAGGCGGCAAGGTGTCTCCCTTTGGCTGGGGCAGTCGTTAGTGGGGGCTGACAGCCCAGTGCTCTCAGCGGCTGGGGTAATAAGTCCTTTATTCCCAAGGTGCATCTGGATGAGTACCACCCATCACACTTATGTTCCTGTTTCATCTTCATCCCTTCCAATACCTCTTACCCCCTCTTCCCCTCCACCATCTCCCACATGCCAGACCCCAGACATCAGATCATTTCATCCCTAAATACTACAGTTCTACTTACCTTTGAGTAATGTGTTTTAGTAAAATCTTGATTAACCAGATTGACTGGAGAATGAAGTTTTCTGGTAAATGGAATTTTGTGGTAAATGCAGACAACATAGAATAAGGAAGGGTATTTACTTCGTTAGGAATCAGGAGGTCTGTTTGTGCCTCTGAGCGCTGAGATGAGTTTGCAGTGTAATTTTGAGAGAGTTGCTGAAGGACCTAAATGTGGCGGGCGGGAGGAGGGGCTCAGCGGCCCCTTCCCATAGTGAGTAGTTATGTTTAGGCAAAACTTTGTAGTCTTCTTTCCCTTTTATGGCAGATTTTGATAAAACTACGAAACAGGGTTTAATTTTCTTTTCTATCAACTTTGAATTTGGAAAATGTGAGCAACTAAGCTCTTCTGTGCCTAGTTAAATTAAGGGAAAAAAAATCCACTAAGGGGATTGCTGCTCGCAGAACCTGAGAATAAAACCTCTTAAAGTGGGGTTTGCTCCAGGGGCTGCTGGATAGGTTTACCGTTCTGGCTCCCCCAGGCTTGGAGTCAGCGCTGATGTTACAGTTTCACAGTCCAGTCACTAACACCTTCCTTGCCTCTTACCCTGGAGCCAGTCTGTTCTTGGTAACAGTGAGACGTCCGTGTTCCCACTTTAGTGACACCTGGGTTGTTTGTTGTTTTTTAAATTATCTTTAAGGAGGAAGGACCCCATTGAAGGGTAAACTTATAATAAATTGGAATTTCAAATATTATGTACTTGTGTTTATAAAGAATAAATAAATATCCACTCAAATAGATCTCTATAAGATGGTAACGAGCTATATATACTTCTCTCCATTTCTATATTAGGAAGGCAGTTTTTTTTTTTTTTGGTCAGTTACAAAAGCCTTTCTTTTACAACTGCTTAAATACCAAAAACAAAAGCAAAACAGCAGGAGGTTGACCCATATTTCATCAACTTTTGCAATGACTTGGTTCACTGATACAGGCAAAGGGTGATTGG